>NC_051444.1:24709443-24745697 GCF_001649575.2 Kryptolebias marmoratus
CCCCACCCCAAGGGCCCACAAGGCCAGCCCCCAAACAAAATTTGTGAAATTCTTCTATCATATTTTTTTGCTGCTCTGTAAAGCTTAAAATTCTTGTAAGACATGTAACTACCACTTTAAAAAAAAACACGTGTGACTTTTAAATGTGTAAATTTCTTATCTATCAGGTTAAAGCCCTACTATAAAGTAATAGGTATTAAACAGTGGGCTCTAGATTTAAACAAGTAACCTAAATCAAAGCTTGTTTGTATCGTTTTTTTAAAAGTGTACCATAACTCTTTAGGGTGTCTGTCCTTAACTGTGGTTTTGAGACCCAAATGTCGGCACGCTGGAGGTAAATTCAAATCAATAAAGTCCTGTGGTAGTAGGACATCTAGAGGCAGAGACCATTCCAATGTAACACTATAAAAAAAAACTTCTCCAACTTAAGGGCTAAACTACGAAACCAAGCAGGGCTTTCTTCCCTGAGCCTGGCTTGACAAACCCTGAACTCTCCTAAGAAATTACAGATACTAAGACAGTGGTTCTGATGGTACTTTGTTAACTCAGACTTTCTTCTTTAGTGTCTGTGCAGGTTCACATGGAAAATCCATGTTCCGTATGTCATTTGATGCCTTTTTTTTTTTTTTTTACACAAAATACACCAACCCAACTAAGAAAGTTACAGGATAAAAGATTTTTTTTTAAGTGTAATGTCTATGCAGAGCGAAACCAGACATGTGTCAAGTTAAAACTAAAACTGATTTATTAGCAAAAAAAAAAAGGAAAAAGAAAAAGCTGACGTGGCACCAAACAAAATCAAAACTCACTAAAGAAGCACAAGGAGGATGACATAAGGAGCAGGACCTGACCACAGCATGAACAAAACAACAAGACACTACGCAGGGACAAACCAAATACAATGAACCAGCGACTAATGGAGGCAAAAGAACAGGTTATAAAGGCAGAGGCTGATGAGGAAGTGGACACAGGTGACTGATTAGAAACTAGGGACAGGTATAGATGGGCGTAGCAGGCTGAGTGGGGAACTACTGAACTGAGGGCAGGTGAATAGTGGCACAGGAAACACGTGAGAAAAACCAGAGTGACAAAGATGCACAGAAACACAACAGTGACAACATGAAAACAACATGAAATCAAGCACAGAAAAATAACTCCAAATCATGACAAAAAAAAACAAAACCTCCATTGGCTCTGAGACTTCATTCATAAAAGACAACAGGCTGTGGTCTATTTAATATAAAGACTCCAACAGGGAAACGCTGTTGTCAGTTAGAACAAGAGAGGAATAGTCCACATATGTTGCAGAAACCTGTTCATCATAAATCAGAATAAATCCTGCTGCTGTTTAGGTCGTGACAGAAAGATACACTTACACTTTTCCCTCCACAGTCAAGAGGTTTGTTTACCTCTGCTTCTGTTCCATAAAATGCAAATCACTTTATTGATCAAAGCTAATGTTATTTACTAAATAATCTCTAATGTACAGAGGTACTAATGACTTGCCTCTAGTATTATCAGTTTATTAGACACGTGAGCACATCGATACAAAATGTGAAAAACGGATGCAGCCTTTTGGACAGTGTTAACTTGATATGGTTCTGATGATGTAGTGTTGCACGCTTTATTTGTAAGCTTACAGCAGTCTAACTGCAGCTTCTTAGTGACACAAAGCAGGGATTTTGGCTCATTAGTGTCTTCAAGCTTCCAAATGTACTTTTCACTTTTTCCTTATGCTGAAAATCATGCAAGTTAAATAAAAAAAAATAGTTATATATATAAAAAATCTGGTCAAACTGGAAGATCTTTACTTAAGATTAGAATGTTTTTTTACATTTGTTAGATGGAATGATTAAATGAAAATATATCTCTGAATAAACATTGTTTGTAACTAAATTTGACAAATAAAATGCCAACAGTTAATCAGCACCTAGATGCAGCGCACTGAATGACTTGAAATGATGGAAGAATTTTTTATTTTCCACGTTATTTGACAAGCCGAGGTTTAGTTTAAGTCTAGCAACACCGAGCAGAACTAGGCGGGCATTAATGTTGTTACAGTCTGATTTTTCTGTCTGGGATATCATTATGGACAGAACATGTTTGACTTCTTAGTGACAGGTAGCTCATAACCTGCTCGCCACCAGGGTATGAGCCAAGCCTCTTTTATTAAGGTGATCTAAGCACACTCAAAGTCATCCTCGTTCATGATAATGAAAACTTTGACTTTCAGCTCAACATAGTCGGCTAAACAAAAAATCTCACTTAGAAGTATACCCCTCTATAATAATAACAATATCAAACTAATTCCCTCAACATACAAAAGTCAAACAAAGACCAGAAAACCATGACAGTGTTGAAGTACGAGTTCATCGAAGAGAGCTAAAGCAAAATTTTGGACACCACTTGCCAAAAATATGTTTGACAGAGTCTTCTGACATCTTGTAAAAACAGAGTCCATATTTGCTTGTGCCCAGTGTTTCATTCAGATTTCTCATGCATCAGCTGTGAAAATAATGAGCGACGTCACGACAGCACGACAAGAAAGGGTTAGGACCTGTTAGAGATGCTGCTGAAGCCACGAGAAGTAAACTGATTCAGACATGACTGTGAGCTGAAAAATGCATAAAATCACATGTTCATGGGCAATCCAATAAACGAAACAAAAGTTTATTAATAAGGAAGAAGAAAAAACCTTGAAGCCCTTTTTTTTCCTTTCTTTTGCAAGGCTGTTCCGTAAGTTATTTACACGGTGGCACATGAACATACGCAGACCACTGTTGCACTGGGCTGTTTAAAATTTAAAGCATTGTTTTTTGATGTTGTTGTTGTTTTGTTTTTTTATTTGCGCAAAAATTATTTGATCCACATTAGCATTTACACCATTTTTTATTCAACAGTTAAACAGCTGAACGCCACACTTTTATAGAAGCTCTTCCTTTTCTGTGTCCAGTTAAACACCAGTCGGAATTGAAATGCAGGTTCTGCAAACTGGAATAATCATCCTAAAGTGGGTGGATTACTTATTAAGTATTCAGTTATACCGATCAGATATATAGATTGAAGCTGCTGACAGGGAAAGCCTGATCATCTTGTGACAGTCCAAGGTTCAATGAGGAAATCTTGGGTCCTGGGAATCACGTGGTTCTTACTTTGAGATGTAAAACATTGTTCCAAAATCAGCAATCCTCTGTCAATAAAAACAGCACTCTCTGACAGCAGGGGCCTCTCACAGCAGGACAGTACACCCCACCACACTGCTAAATCTGCTCAAGCAGCTTGAGGAACAAGACAAATGGGCTTTAAGTATTGACCTGGCCTCCAAACTCAGCAAATCCCAATCCTATCCAGCATCCCACAGAATGGGCTGAAGAGAATTATAAATATACAACTTCTTAACTTCACAAGACTCAAAGCTTCTGCTATTCACAGCCTGCTGTAAAACACCGCTGGTCGCCCTGTTTGTACGCCGACAAGTACAACAGTTTGTCAGAGTGAAGCTGAAACTGCCCAGGTTCAATGAAGTCAGGAGACCTGAACAATACGTCATCCTACAAAGGCTTTACAATTGTTACCCCTAAATCCCTATCTCACTGGGCTTGGACTGTTGGCAACAAATTGAGAACAGCATTTCCATGGAAGTTTCAAAATTGTCCCAAAGTGTTTGCTGGTGGTTGCCAGTTTTCTTGCGTGACTCACGGGGGCCTTGCTCTGGTGTCGCCAGAATTTTGAACACGGTTGAAAGATTTTCGAGACAAATTGACTCTCAAAACAGTCAGAAAGTTGTTATTGTTATCTGGAACCTGTCTTGAACCCTTCCCAGTTTAGTTTTGTGAGACAACTTTGAGAGCAGTCGGCGACCTATGAAACTGGACTGTTACTGATTGGAGATGTAGGTTTGCAGCTGCTCCACCCGCTCCATAGAACAGTGTTGTCAACGTAGCAACTTTGTTGCTATATTTAGTGAGTTTTCAGACCCCTCTAGTGACAGATATTCATAAGAGCTAGTAACGACAAATCGAGCCTCTTTTTCTTGTGTTATTGGAGACGTTAGGAAACTGACCTGAAAGCAAATAACGTTCTTTCCAATGAGCAGCAGGTGCTGCAGTGGGTCCCGCCCCCATCCCAACGCGCTCACAGTCCTCGCAGCATTCATCCCAGCTGCAATCAGTGAGGGGGATGTAAATGTAAAGTTTTCTGTCCAAAATGAATCACTGCACTAAAATAAGTCAGAGATTATCTTTTGTGTCGCTTTTGCTGGTCCCAAGCCTGGATAAAGGACGCAGGTTGGAACTATTACATTAAAAGAAAACAGGAATCGACTTAGAAATTTTATTTGTAGTTCTGAACATATTTAGGCTGTTTATTGTTGACTTTTTTTGTCTCCCCCACAATATTATTCCTCTTTGGCCAGTTATGCAAATAAGGTGGTGGCGTCATTTAGCCACTTCTAGCGACTTTTAGACATTGAGCAGGTGCCTATGGATGTGTCACAACATGTTTTTATGTAATACTTGCTGCAAGTCAAAATCAAAGGTCAACACTAGAGATGGGAATTACGGCTCTTTAAAGAGATTCGGATCTTGCAGATCCGTTACTTTCAAAGAGGTGTTCAAGAGTGGCTCTTTTGAACAATTAGTCAAATGGTACAGAAAATGACGTAATACAACATACATCATTATGTACAGCCATGCATAGTGACGTACGTACCATGTGACTTGTTAAACGCGCAATGCCCCCTCCCCTCCCGAGCGCATTTTCACCAATTATAACGACTGCTGCGCTCCTCCCTGTTGCCTGTTCTTCGTCTCAGTGGAACAGCGAAGGATGAGCGTGTGTGAATCTGCCTCTGAGGAGGAACATGTGAGGAGGGGGTAAAAAAAAAAAAAGAACAGGTCTTTACTGCCTGCCATCTGACTCCCTTCATTCTTGTTAAAGAGCCATTCAAAAGATTCGGATCGTTCATCAACGTCTCATCTCTTGTCAACGTTGTTTATTTGCTCATCAGTGATAAATGGTTTGTACACTATGTTTTTTAAAGTTTTTTCTTTTTTTACTTTCCTACTTAACCTTTACCTTCAGTTTAATTCACACAGTTCTGTAAATGGTGGCAGATAAACGGTACACACATGCTGTATGATTTAATATCTTTTTAACAGTGCCTTGGTTCTAAAATGTGCTTTACAATGTGTTTATAATTAACCTATTCACACACACTTATGAAGTGCTATTTATCATACAATTGCTCTATATTTGCAGCTCTGTTTTAATCTCATTCCTACACCAATAGGTATAAAAAGGTTCTTCAGCAAGCTGCAAGGCTGAAGGTCAAACCTCCAATATTAACAACCACTTCACTGCCTGGTTACCATCCCTGGGAATTTAGAATGATTGTTTAGACTAGAATTAATTTGTATTATTAAAATTAATTTAAAAAAAAGAAATGGGGTTTAAAACATGTGCGTGGTTAAGGATCACACATTTTATTATTTATAAAAACCTGCTCCTGTAGCATGATTTATGGTGTGATTCTACGACAAAATAAAAATCTTGCAATATGTTGTCATCTCACAAATTCTAGCAATGCTCATGTTGTAAAGATGTGGTGTAAAGAACAGACAACCTTCCTCTGCTGCATGTGGAGACATACAGAATAAGAGATTGCTGTATTGATATTCCAGCTGTTTTTTTTTTTTTGCACATTTTTTTCTCTCTCTCCATCAATACTTATCTTATTTTTCTCACTTTTTTTATTTATTTCGACTTTACATGTTGCAATAGTGAACCAAGAACTGAGAACATGTGCTGGATAAATGACAAAAATGCCTTTTTGAAGAACAGAAACTGAATCAAATCAACTTTATTTGTTAAAAAAAAGGAACAAAAATGGACACCGTTTGATGTCATTTATGGAAGTAAATAAAATCAGCCTCGCTGTGGTAGTCTTTGCCTAAATTTACATCAAATAAAACCCAAATACTTCTGAGAAACATCAAAGAAATATTAATGGAGATGCTGAAACTAAGATGCAATAAAAAAAAAAAGAAGAAAACGTCTCTGCGATATTAAATCAATGAACGCTGCAGAGATGGCTGTGGGTGGATTCTCCTCTTATTGTTATCTAAGAAATGGGTTTTGGTGATAACGGTCTCAGAAAATGGATCTTTGGCGGATTTATGGTCAAACAGGTACATTATGATGCGGAAAATGAGCCAAAAAGCTCCTTTTAATTTCACTGCAACACTGAGGACATGGGATCCCATTAACGTCTGATTTGTTTCCCGTTTTTTCTGCAGATTCTGGGCCTGGTCTTCTCGATGACAATGTTCTGCCAGGCAGTGAAAGTAGAGACTTTCTACGCCTAGCGTTCGACCCCTCCGCCCTTCGGAGCACTTGGATTGTTTCTCATTACAAACGGACATATATAGACAGCCCCCACGCCCTCCTGCTACTCCCTCTCCTCTATCGACAAACTCTTTTTCTTTTTCCCCCCAACACTTGTCCTTTCTGTGACATTTGCTCTCAGATGTCACCAGTTCACAGTTTTTTCTGCTAACTATCAACCAGCACAGTATCGGTGTAATTCCACATATGATTTGCTCTGTGTTTAAAGCTAATTTCTGTGATTTTTACTTTATGAAGCAGTATTATGAACATGTAAAAAAAAAAAAAAAAAAGATCAATGTAACCCTTTTTTCTAATATGTGTTTTGTTTTAAATTATTTTAAAGTTCGTATGCGTGTGTTTTTGTTTTTTTAAATAGGAGCTACAGTTGAGAAAATGTGCACTGTGTGATAAGTACTGCAAAGTGCATGTCTCCAGCGATGATGTGTATTAAATGTTTGGCTCGACAAATCAGCGGACGTCATGTTGTCGTTCCTCACCAGGAAAAGCCGAAGGGTTCTGATGTGCAATCCTGCTCTATTTCTGTCTTTTACTTAGCTGGAAAACAAGAAGGCTAAGGAAAATTTACCAGGAAGTAGCATTTAAAATTATGAATTTAGTCCCTCTGTTGAGACACAACAGGAGTCATTAAAATATTTTGTCACAGAACTAATCAAGCATGAATTCAATACATTTAAAGCAGCTAAGTGCTCTACTCTGAAGCATTCGGTTTATTTATTAGCTGCATTTACATGGGACATTAGAATTGCAATAAGATCCAGTTGGAGGAATTTAAATGAGCTGTGCAAAGGAAGGGGCCTTGAGACTGGCCTAGGGCTATTTCCCTTCCAGCACCAATCAGAACTACAATGACAAAGATTCATCTGTAGCCTTTGAAGTCTCCTCCGGCCCTTTTGTGACTCCTTAAGTTTCTTTTCTTTTTCTCGTCTTGGGCTGTCAAGAATAATCCAGGAAGTAAGTACACCAGAGACACACTTTGATTAAATTGGCCCCTGGGAAAGAAGATGCTTTAGTGTTTTTCGGCTGCGGTTTGAAGTCCAAGTACTGCAGGTGCTGGAATTCTTTCTTCATTTGTTCAGACTTACGCCTATGGGTTTTTTTTATGCCCTCAAACTATCTGGACCTCAAAGAGTAAAAGTCCCAGAGCAATCAAGAAGGTGGAAACATTTCAAATCTCCTCCCTGAAGTCAGTTTGCAAAATTAAAGTCAGATGGCAGAATAATATCAGACAGCATTTCTGAACACCTTTTTTTCAGGTTAGCCAGCGTTCCTGGACTTTGACTGTTCTGGGGGACGTAAACTTTCAAAAATAATTTCATGACAAATTTTCTTGGCATGTCCTCGGAACAGTGGGAAGTGATTTTCTGCTACCATGTCAACAAAGAGGCACAATCTTGCACCAGATTGCAACAAACAGCAAATTAAAGTTGGGAATTTGAAAATACGGAGATGATTCATGAGGAGGGGAACCAAACATTTATTTAAATGATACTGAACAAAATCATTTCCACTTCAATCTGGAATAACTTGCACAAAAATGCAGATCGGATCAATTTTCAGCATGCCACATGGTGGTATTGGGTATTTCATTATTTTTAAACATCATTCATCTCAATATGAGTAGTTCAACAGGCAGAGACACGTTTTTTTTTCCTCTAGCCGTTCCCAGGCATTCATGTTTTTCCACCCATAGAGAATAAAAGTTTGAGTCCTTTAATTAGAGACTCCTTGTAGCGTGTGCTCTTCCTGCTGACTGCTCATTTACAAGAATGACCCAAAAATGCTCTAACTCCTGCTGCTTTAGCTTGAAGACATTCTCATTCCGCCGAAGGATCAGGATGTTTTCAGACAGAAAATTGTTATTATAATAGATAAAAAAAAAAAAAAATTCCCATTCAGTTATAATGACCAGATACGCATTCTTTAATTCTGGTCCTTTATTTTCTACAAAAGTAAACAAACCTGCAAGAGAAAGTGACTCTGGTTTATGAAAGTCAAACATTCCACAGAGCTTTCTTCAAGTTGGTGAATTATTATTATTATTATTTTAATTGTAAGAGTTTTAAAATTAAAAAGATTTTTTTTTTGCAAATCCTAATCAAACTGTGACCATAAGCAAAGATTGTGATGGAAAAGTTAAAGGCACCTTGAATTGGGTTGAGTTGTAGATGTACGTCAGATGATGACTTCCTGAGAGCTTCATTAAAATCTATCCAGTGGTTCTGACTCCAGTTAATACCATAGTTTAAATCAGTGGTCTCCAACCCTGGTCCTTGAGGGCCACCATCCTGCATGTTTTACTTGTTTCTCTGCTCCAACACACCTGATTTGAATCAATGGCTGATTAACAGGCTTCTGCAGAACATGAAGAGGTGATTTAACCACTGAATCAGGTGTGGGGACCCCTGTTTTAAAGCAATGATCTTGCACAATCTGTGGCACTCAGAGCATGCATTGGAGATGACTCAGCAATTACCATGCCACTTTTTAGCTCAACATCTGTAAGATTGACAGAGTGATTTTTTGTGTTTTATAAGGTTTGTTGAGTGTGGCGGCCATCTTGAATCAGGTTGCAGATGTAAATCAAGTGTTTACTTTCTGAAAGTTTCATTAAAATCCGTCCAGTGGTTCATTAGATATTACACACAATCCCACATCTAGTATTCATACAGCAAGTCTATATCAAACTGAGCCACTAAATCTTACATCATTTTTTCCTCGTTCTTAATCTCAACACAGACATAAAAACCCCATTATCACTTACCAAACATCATATGCATGCAAATTTTACTAAATCAATAAAACATACAACACATACCAGCATACAAAGGGACTTCTAGTCATGCCTGATCACAATTGGATCTATTCTGTTTAACTTGTAGATGGTTGTGGAAATGTATTCATTTTGAAAACGAAAAGAAATCTCAGACGCTGCTGATGTGGTGCAGAAACCATCAGGTTTGCTGCAGTAAAAATATAAAAAAAATGGTCTAAAACCAACAACTTGTTATGCTTTTTAGAGAGACCTGAATTTAGGAATTTGGCCAAGCGTAACTTTTGGACCTTTACACCTTTGCTTACATGTAGCATCTCAAGAGTTCCTATTAGAAAATAAGTCAAGCTTGCAGCTGTGCAGTGTAAGGTCTTCTAAGGTTTCACAATACCAGCAGATATGAGACAGTAGAAACCATGACAATACAGAATGTGAACTTTCTGTGAAGGGTATGAGAAAAAACCTACAAAAACTCGATTTCAGAACACAGAGCTATAGTTGGGGTTATATTCTCTTGTTTGTCACTGTCCTTTTTACCACTGCTAATATCACAGTTACTGGGCTCTGACAGGAACAAGAAAATAAACCATTCTGCTGGTGGAAATTATCCTTGAATGTGCAAGAGATGATTACAGAGCAAATGCAAAAAAACAAAAAAAAAAAGGTAGAAGTACATTCTGGCCTAAGTTATGTAACACAACCACAGGGGAAAGAACAGAGAAAATAAAAATCTTCAAGAAATGCACTTTTGATGAGAAAATCAGGGGTGCCATCAATAGGGGAGCAAAGAGAGGCTGTGTATACCCGTATAAAATTGCTGCCCGCCACCCCCTGGACAGTCTTATCCTTTTGAGTCCCAAGCTTTTGTTCGGTGTGAATTTTGAATTACCCCTTCATATTTGGAGTTAGCATCTCATAAACGTAAAAAAACAAACATCGTGTTCGAAACAAGCTGAAAAAATATACTGTACAATGTACACACTTATATAATATTTTATTTAAAGGTTTAAAATTACAATTACAACAATTAAAGATTAAAAGCCAGTCTCCATAAATAAGAACAACAGGTTAGGTTGAGCAGGATAAACTGTGGTGGAGAAAGCCAACGTCTTCATATGAGGATGCAGGGTCTCAGGAGGTTAAATGCATAATACTGTTTATGAATATGAATTGAAGAGAGGAGAGGACAAGCTTCAGTGAGCTGAGCAGTGGCTATGCTGTTCTCAATTAGTGATAGCAGCTGAAAAACTAGAAACCAAAGTAGGCCTGTATCAGAAGGGAATTACCTCACTCCCATATTGCAGTATTTGTAACTTTTACAGTTGCGGTTAGACATTAACATCCACTTAGGCGTGAATGTCATATTAATTTCTGCCTGTTCATGTTTTGACCCAATATTTTTCCAGGGTGAAATGATTAGACAACATGCAACATCAATGGTTTTTAAAAACAAGAATTAGGTGCACAAGTTTGAATTTACTGTAGGTTTTTTATAGGTTTCCAAAATAATACATATAGGCTTAAATGCTGTATATACTTTTATATCCACTAATATTTGGGTAAATGTTTCTTAGCACGTCACATTTCGCCCGACAGACTTTTTGTAGCCATCAACAAGCTGATATAATTCTAGCTGGTTCTTTGATCGCTCGTCTTGGCAGAATTGGTAGAGTTCATTAAAACTGGCTGGTTTCACAGTCGGGTGGAAGTTGGGCCTTTGCTGAAAGCCATTCCACTATTTCTGTGTTAGCCTGCTTTATCCTTTCAGAGACCAGTTCTGATGAGCGTTTGGGATGGTTGTTTGGCTGGAACACCCAGGTGTTTCCAAGTTTCAACCGTCTGTTGATTTAAGAAGAAGCTTAAGCATTCGAAGATAGTACTTCATCTTTATTATTCCATCAAATGTCCATGTGGGCAGCTGCTAATTTAAGATGAGCTTGAAGGTGTTTTCCTTTTGGAGCGAGGGCTTCTTTCTTGGTCGCCACCCCCTCAGTCCTTGGTGATGTAAAGTTTGCTTCACTGAGGAGAGAGATGCCTCACTGGTTCCTAGGTTGTTCCTGAACATCATAACCAATTTTTACTACCTTTTAGATCTTCACTGAGTTTTTTTGTACTTTTCTCATTGTTGAGTATTAATATGAGAATATCAAACAAATCCAAATATGCTGACAAAGAGAAACTACCAGCTTCACTCAGTCATCGTCATGATTGAGACGTTGATAAGTTTTGGCCTTGTCAATTAAAAGATATTCTAAAACTTTCAGCACCAGTTATAAAAAGATTTAAGCGATCGTATGAATATGTTTGATTGAGTATGTATAACTTTGACCCTGTGTGAATGAGAGAAAATCCACAATAAATTCAAACTTGTGCTCCCAGTTTTTTTTTTTAATATTATTGGAATTGTATGTTGTAATATTACCCCATTCTGGCAACAGAACAGTACAAATAAATCATTAACAGCCTGAAATAAATGTAAGATTCATGCCCATATGAGGGTATGGAAACCTCTGACAGCAACACTCTATGACAGGATGATTAAACTCCTGAAATTCTGTTGTGCTTTAGGTTTTGTTGTGCCACCCCACAATTCTCAGAGGCCTCCCATCTCTTTGCCTTTTGAAAACATTCTGGAGGCTCCTCTTGAAAATATCGCCACAAGAAAGTGCTAAGCATTGGAGAAATAAACAATACTGATTTATTGGTGTTGCAAAATGCCAATACATAGGCACCTAGCAATCAAAAAGATGTAAAAGTTATTGAAAATGTGAGTAATGATCTGAAAGAGAAACACAACTTTGAACAGTCTCATTCCGTGTTTTTGGCCTTCATACAATATGAATGAAGGTCCCTGTTATGTCAACTGTTTCTTGAACAGAGTAGATACAAAGACGGGACATATTTCAAATCAGCCTAACAACCTTGCAAACGGCTACGAAGTCCATGCATCACTTCTTCAACAAGCACGAAATGTCTCATTGGCTCCTTTAGCTTAGAAGTGTGGCCGCTAAACATCACAATAAAACCCTCTCCAAACTCCCGCATCTGCTCTCATCCCTCTGTTGCTTTTCAAACTCACCTCACTGCTTTGGCAGCAAGTCTCTGTTTCCTCCACCCTCACCTTATGCATTATTCACTCTCATGTTCACAGGCTTTCTCCCATCCTGTGCTTGATCAATAAAACATACCTGCGAGCTTGCTCCCTCACCTCCGTCTTCATCTTTCTCCTGAAGCCAAACCGGAAGCCGATGCGGAGCAGATGAAACACTATGGATGGATGAGCCTTTCAGTTTAAGAGGAATCACTTTAATTCAGGTCATCGCTTGTCAGCGTACGATTCCAATTTGGGTAGCAACATCTGTTCGACACTTGTTTCTACTGAAAATAAACAAAACAAAGAAAAAGGGTCAATGTGGTTTACCCTCCAAATGCATTCATATCAAGATATTTATTCATGCAAAAAAGTTAACCTTATAAAAATGTCTTTGTTTAAATTATTTTTAAATGGTTTGAAGTAAGAAAAAGCGCTGAGGGTGTTTTGTAACTAAACAATGTCCAGGGAAGCTGGCATTTAAAATTCCCACAGGAAATGAAAGACTTATGTCGCCGGCCACCTTTCACGCCACAGTTTTAAACTGACATCATCTTGTGTTGAGAAATGACAGAATGACAGCCATTTTGATCCAACATGAAAACAGAATTATGTGTCCAGATCACATTCTATTAGCACTCAGAGTGTGTGTTGGAGATGAGTCTCAGCTACTATCACATCAAATCTTAGCTCAATATCTGCAAAAGTAATGGAGTTGAAGCCATTTTTATATTTTTCTAAAGACAATTGGCTGTGGCAGCAATCTTGAATTGGATTGATTCCAAAAGTTAATCGGTTGTAAATAAAGCTTCATAAAAATACATTCAGTGTATTATGATATATTTTGCTGACAGACAGGCAGAGTTATTGCAAGACTCTGAACTCTAATTGCACGCAGTGGGTAGCTCTGACTAAGTTATAGCCAGTTTTGTGTTTTCTACAGCTATTTGGCTGTGGCAGCCATATTCAGTTGGGCTAACTTTAGAAAATAATCAGTTGTAGATGTACGTTCAATGATTATTACTTTCTGAATGCTTCAGTGAATTCTCTTAAATGAGTCAAGATATATTTTTGCTAACAGACAAATAAATTTGTCTCCAACAGTTGATGAAAAAGTTTGAAACAAAGACCTTGCAGCATTAATTAGCTGTTGTGCTGTTTACCACAACATCATTGTGCTACAAGAATCCCACTTATATGTGAAAGTAGACATTTATTCGAAACAGGAACTCGTCTGTTGATGGATCAGCCTCAGATCTTTTTTTTTATTCTGGCTGCAGGGACTTCATTGCTCATTGATGGCTCTCTTTTACCAGCAAGATGGCATCTGGCTCTTTAGTAATATAATAATAATAATATTAATCATAATAATTCAGAGAAGCAGATAAAAGTGGGATAATAATGAAGTAATGACAAATAAATTTAAAACTACTCACTTGACTTGAGTGAACATAAAAGTTGTTTTAAAAAGAAAAAAGTCATTAGTGTTTTTATGCCAGTTCAGATGAGTCAGACTGCTCCCTCATGAATCTCTGAGGTCTTCAACAACTCACTGATTCACCAGTTATCGGTTTCATAGGGATTTATAGCTAGCTCCTCAAAGATTGTGCACTCAATTATAAAATGCAACATTTCTATTTTTATGTGCTGTCTGTGAGCACGCAGCTGAAGAGTGCTTCCCAGATGTTTCCACTTCACAATAAGAGCGCTCCCCTTGAGCCACGCAGAGCTTTTTCAGCGCAAACGTTTTGGCAGGAAAGGCACGGGTGGAACTGATAACATTTAAACGTGTCTGCATTCCTTTTATGTGTGCCAGTTTTCCCTAATATTCGACTGCATGCTTTGTCTCATGACTTTCCGGGTACGCTTGATAAAAACTGATCCAGGCCAAATGAAACTTTGTTTACCTGTGGTTATCCTGATATGAGAATGAAATTGCTCTGTTTTATACATCTATTAAAAGGTTAAGTAAACACGGTGTTCGAAAGAGCATGAGTTTTAAAATTGAAGAGATGTTGAGGAGTTCACTTATCTGAAAAAGTTCAGCAATTCAAATGAATAATTCTCAAAGTAAGCGAAACGGGAGAACTTTCTGTGCCTGAGAGATGTGGCTGGAATCCAGTTTTGAACAGCTGTGACCTTTGATCAGCTGACTAAACTGCATTTAAAATAGCCACCAGAGCTAATCAACCTTAGCAAACACAAAAATGACTATAAATGTCAATTTTACAGAGACATTGTGGCACTTCAGTAAAAACCTGTCACAGACTCAGGAACACTTCCACAAATCATTGTCTGTAAACACAGTTCACTGTGCCATCCACAAACGCTGGTTAAAGCCTTCTCATGCAAAGAAGAAGCCGTATGTGAACGCCGTCCAGGAACTCTACTGTATTCTCTGGGCCGAAGCTCATTGAGAATGAACTGAGAGCGGAAACCTGTTCTGTTATCAAACAAATTGAAATTTGAAGTATTTTCAGAAACCACAGATGCCTCTGTACTAAAGAGGAAACTGATCATAAGCCTGTAATCAGAGGGCAGTTCAAAAGCCTGCCTCTCTGATGGTATGGGGGTGCATTAGTGCCTATGTTATGGGCAACTTACACATCTGGAAAGGCATCATCAATGCAAAAAAATACATACAAGTTTTGGAGCAACATATGTTCCCATCTTTTTCTTTTTCAGGAAAGACTTGCATATTTCAGGCAGACAAAGAAATCTGGCAAAAAAGGCCCAGAACTCTTGATCAGACAAAATCCTGCATCGGACAAGAATGAGACAACAAAATAACGTTTTGAAATTGTTTGAAATTCAACATGTTTCAAAAGATTTCACAATTAAAAGACCAGATTTCATCTCTGCATAAATCACATTTTCTGTGAGCCCTAAAAGAAAGCGTAGGAACACAATGTCTCTGCTGAAAAGATATTTTGAGTGCGTGGAGCCTCGGAAAACAACTTATCCAAAGCAATACCAGGGATTGAGTCATAACAGAACAACCTTTTACACAGAGCTGTTGCTGGAAAGATGAGTGTAGGTCAGGGGTCAATAAAGAAGGAGTCCCTCTATGAGACAATTACATTATTTTTTAAATTACATTTTACACAACGTCCCAGTTTTGTCTGAGTTGAGGTTGTACAGTTATTTTGCTTTTGGAGTTAACCCAATTCAAAATGGCTGCCACAGCCACCTGACTGTGGAAAAGATGGTCATGACTTGGTCAATTTAAAAGAGATTGAGCTACAATCTGGTGGTATTAGCTAAGATTCCTCCCCAACACATACTCTAAACTCTAACAGATCACACAAGGCCTCACTGTATTGAGTGAGATTGTGTATGATGTTATTTTCAAGGTTTGACCAAAGTGCCCATAATGCTGTCATTTTTCAACATAAGATGGTTTTAGGTGGCAGGTGATATGCATTTCTTCAAGACATGCTAGGCCTTTATGTTTTGTGACTGCAGTGGTCCCAGGAACATAGTGTTTGCTATTAAATATTGTCAAAATCCCTGTCACATGTGAATATGTGATAAACATATTCACATGTGACAGTTTCCAGCATGAAAAGAACAAGGATATATGAACATGAATCCGAAATGTTGACTCCTTCAGTGGACCTTCAGCACATTTTTCTCATTTATCAAATGCTTTTATCTAAAGGGACGCTGAGGGACAAAGAAATAATATTAAAGCTTCAAGTGCAGCAAGAAGCCCTGACATACGCTACAAGTGCTTAATCTATTAAAATGATATTACAGGTGGGACAGGTTCAACACATCGGAGGCAGGATTCCTATGTTAAATATAAAATCATCTTAACTGGTGAGTTTGACTTCAAAATAAACTGTTAAACACAGAGACTTTAAATCTCACAGCCCTGCCTGAACAGCTGGGGTTTGACCACAGTACCAGAGTAAATCACACCCTGCCCATGTGCTGTCAGTCAGACCAGTTTATGGTTTTTTATATTAACTTTTTATCAGTTTTCGTTTGTTGTTGTTGTTTAAATGAATAAATTCACTTCTCAATGCCTGCCTGCCAGTTGGGATTTTGTGAATCTCATGAATGTTCAGCTGTTTTTCTGAGCTGTTTATCTTGTAGCCAAAGGAAAAAAAAACATCAGATTTATTGTGGAACAAAAGAAAACGAAAACATTTTGTTTTCACAACTTCAGCAGTTGTTTTTAAAAATAAAAAAAAAATAAAAGTAAATTTATGGAAATTATAAAAAGGAGATAAATCACTGCACTCTTTTAAAATGTGAATATGTTGCTGGGATCCAATTCTTGCGAGACTGTCCATAATGGTCATTTACAAAGAGTATTCAACAATATTACCAGAGGGCCATTCACTTGTATTTATATTCACAGCCAGCAGCTGTATCCTGTTCAGGATCATAGAAAGGTAACACCACTCCAATCTGTGGACAGGCAAGAGGTTGCCAACACATAAACACAACTACACTCAAAGACAATCACTCTGTCACAAACTAACATACAGAAGCAGATACATTTGTTGGTGCCCTTACAGCCCATTGAACAATGCTTTGATTTCCACAAAAGTGATTCAGTTATTTTCCACCTTTGGCGGCAGGATGTAATAATTCCCATGTAGCCGCATTATTGGGGATTTCTATCTATCATAGAAACTCATCCTCGTGAAAGAAAAGGAGTTCAGTTTGAGGATCTTGAGGATTTGTTTTTATCTTGGGGGTGTTTTTCTTCTTTGTTGGTTTGGGCTACAGCAGTGGTGTCCAATCCGGGTCCTGGAGGGCTCGTTTCCCTGCTCTTCAGCAGGTCTTCAGGTTCTGCAGAAAGCCTGTTAGTCACTCAGTTATTCAAATCTGGTGTGTCAAAGCAGAGAAACGACTAAAATATGGCGGACAGTGGCCCTCCAGGATTAGGACCCGACACCACTGGGCCACAGAGCCTTAGAGTGTTGCAAGGCAATATCAGAATAACTGGAAGGACCAATCAAATGTTTATTTCACATTTTGAACTGTGACATCACACAGACAGAAGTTCAAACTTTCCACCTTCATCTGATCAAACTCTCAGACTGCGCTTAAAGGCTCTCACCAAGTTTCACTTTTACACCAAGGATAAACACTTCCAAAACTCCAGCCATCAAGAATGATTCAGGTAAATCAGAAATCAGAAGTCATGTTATTTGTCTATATGATAAATTATATAGATAATTAAAACTTCTGAGGCTCGCAGGAACCTTCCACGTCATTATCCTGATAAGTATAAAACTCAAGTTTTGTGACTTTGGCCTCACAGAAGCAAATTCTTACAAAATTTAGATGTGAAATTAAAACAAGTCTCTATTAAACACCAACTTCACAGTAAAAAAGCTTGAGATTGTATTGTTCACCGACTCATAACTCTTTTTATGAGTTTGCAGTTTAGTGGAAATAAGAGTTGTGTTTTTAGTGGCATAACGTTAGAGATTCATAGGCAATCACTTCATTAACTTTACACAATAAAGAGTGAAAGTTAGCACAGCTTGCAGTTTGTTCTGAAGTTAAAAAATGAAAGAATTTAGTCAGCAGTCGTGAGTTTCATAATTTTCTCATCTTTCAGGTTAGAAACGTTGAGTTTCGATCTTGCGATTTGTAAGGGCTTTTTCCAAAAACACAAAATGTCAATAAAACTAAACTACTGAGAGTTAAAATATGAGGAGTTTGTGTAATGAACTACCTGTTTCTCTTAATTGTCTTTTGTTACTCTGAATAAATGTTTGTGATATGAGTCTGAATTGATCCAGGTCAAAAATTACATATTTTCACATTTGAAGACATGTTAACTTTACATGTATAATATGTGAAACAATGGGAATCGTGTTTTCACATCAAAATTACGTTAAAAAAATGTGGCGAACATGTAAAATGTGGGGTTTTGTGACAAGAACTACAAACTTCACATGTGGGAAAATCTTGATTTGACTTGTGAAAACATGATAAATTGACAAGTGAAGCACATGTGAGACACATTCTTTGAAAAGAACAAAGAAAACAATGTCGGTTCCCTCAAAGAAGACGAGGCCAAGGTAAGCTGCTGGGCAATCTGTGGGAGTATTATATATATATATTGTCAGTATTACTGCTTTTAAGTTATTGTTTCATATCGATTATAACTGACCTGAGTCAGAACTATAAAACGTGTCACATCACCACCCTGGCCTCTTCAGGTGCTGACATTTAGACTTTTCCCTCTTTCAGATTATACTAAAGCAGCTGGTTGATGCTGCAATGCACCTTCAGAATCAAAGCATCTTCCATCGGGACATCAAGATCGATAATATTTTAATTGAGACCGGCTCAGAAGTCCCGAGACTTCGCCTGATCAACTTTGGATTGAGCTCCAATTCATAAGTGTATTTTCAAACAGAACCTCTCTAACTCTTCATACTCCTTCCTAATGTCTTATTTTTACATATCTTCAGGTACCTGGGCTCACGTCCCTCCTGAGTGGTTGCTTCAGTGCACGTACAGCGCTGAACCAATAAGAGTCTGGCAGCTGGGAGTGGTCCTGTGTGACATGCTTCACAAAAAAAAACCTTCAGATCCACCAGCTTCCTCAAGAGAAATATCAGGATCAGTAACTTTCTCTTGAAAAGTAAGACAAACTCTTGGGCACCTATCTCACATCAAATACACCACTTGAGAGTAAGGCACGCAGACTTTACTCCACCTGCGTTGCCAGTTTTTACACCCGCTGTTGATTGTTCAGAACATGCCAGCTGTTTGCAAATCATATCACTAATATACCCTTCACTTGTTTCCATGTGCACTAAATGATATCCTAATTAGATCATTTCATCACCTTTGGTTCACAGAAAACACATCGACACAACACTCTCCCACCTTAATTAATAAATTTATTTCTTTGTTCAGTTATCAGTTCCTTCAGTACAGATACAGAGATTTATTACAAAAAGAAAATGAAATGGGACAAATTTTAGGGGAAATTTGGATCTATAGGCTGCACAGTGGTGTGGTGGTTAGCACTGTTGCCTCACAGCAAGAATTTATCCGGTCTGAATCCCAGCTGAGGCCTTTCTGTGTGGAGTTTGCATGTTCTCCCCATGTATGTGAGGGTTTTCTCCGAGCGCTCTGATTTCCTCCCACACTCCAAAAACATACGTGTTAGGTAAGGTGGGCATTCTGATTCGACCCTTCGGTGTGGATGTATGCATGGTTGTGTCTTTGTGTGGACCCTGCAGCGGACTGGAGATCTGTCCTGAGTGTTGTTTTTTTTGAGTCTAGAAGCTTGAATAGAGAGCGCTACACCCTAGAGCAGCTTCATCATTAATGACGTAAAACAAAAATTACTGCTCATATTTTAGTATCTCACATTTTATTGTCTTATCTAAGCAGATGGTTTTAGTTTTAACTCAGGAGTGTCATGAGTTTTGTCTCATCTTAAGATGAAACTAAAACAAATTTCAAATGATTGAGGTTTTTTTTATTTAGTCTCTTTTCTAAGTCATTTTGAGTTTTAGGTGTTTTAAATAAATTAGTATCAGTTTAAGTTTGACCTGGGTGACTTTTAATGGTATCTGGCTTTAATAAATAAACTTTACCTTGAATCATTATTAAAATTAACCACTCAGTTTAATGATAAAGAACATTTAACCACACAGAAGAGTAACACCAAACAAATCTTTTACTATCAAATATCAAGCACAAAAGACTAAAGGTCAACGGGAAAGTCTTCAAACATTTAAAAGCATCCAGTTGGTGATCTTTGTGTTCTGGGTTTAGTATGATGGTATAAATGTTCCTCTTGATATGAAGGGAGCAGACGGTTAAGAGCTTTAAAAATCAATAAGGCCGTCAACACTGGTGTTTTAAATTCATGTTTTATTTTGCTGGTAAGACATGCAGCTACTTTTTGTATCTGCTGAAGATTACAGAGATGACTGCTCTACAGCAGGAAGGAGAAGTGTTTCTCTCTTTTTTTTCCAAGTTAAATAAAAGCAGCAAATTTTCTTTTAAAATAACTGTCATAAATTACACCAAGAAACACAAGAACACTAAAAACAAACAACAACCCCCCCCCAAAAAATCCAACATGTCTTGATTGTATTGGAATGAAGGACGTTTAGTTTGCTTTGACACCATTTAAATGTTCAGTTACGGCTGAAGGGAAACATTACTTTTTTATTTTTACGAGCAAGATGATTTAATAAACATTTGGAAAAACAGTGGAAGGGAAAATTATATCTTTTAAATATTAATATGCACTCCAACTTGTCTGTTTTGTCAGTTTCTTCAGTGTTAGATTCTGGTGGGAAATTATTCAGTGTGAGTGACCTTTTATCTGGGGGTGGCACGGCGGAGCAGTGGTTAGAGCTGTCGCCTCCCAGCAGGAAGGTCGCAGGATCGCCTGCAACCTTCGCCTTTCTAGGTGGAGTTTACATGTTCTCCCTGTGCACAAAAGGGTTTACTCCAAGTACTCCACTTTCCTCCCATAGACCAAAAAAATGCACTTTAGGTTCATTGATGAGCTTTAAAACTCCAAATTGTCCCTGGGTCTTGTTTGTCTCTATGTGCCCCTGTGATGGACTTGCGATCTGTCCAGGTTGTCTGCTGGAGATACACACCTGCTGACCTGGAAAAGAGAAGCGGGTAAAGAAAATGGATGGATGGATGGACCTTTACCCAGGCTATTAAGTAAAACTGGAAGCACTCAAAGTTTGAGATCAGCTCCCATTTCGGGTGACAACAGGTGACGCGTTGACAAGGTCATGTCTGCTGAGTTTCCAAACGGGGCACCAAGAGTGCCAAGAGTTTGTACATCATCTCTATGGCTTTTTTAGAAGCCATACAGATTCTGGTCAGCTCATACGCCGGCTGACGGGTAGGGTACAGATGCAGTCACCGCAGGCGCTTACAACTTTTTAATTTATTTCTAATATGGCGTTACATGTTTTTACTCAGTAAAAGATAAGATTTTTAATGTAACTAAGTACAATAATTGAAATAAAACATACTAAAGTAAAGTACAGGTTGGAGTAATTAATTAAAAAGTGCAAAATACACAAAATAATACTCAATTACAGTAATGTGAGTAAATGTAATTTGTCAATTGTGTAATGTAGAGCTGCCTGCCTGTCAAAAAAAAACAGGAAAAGAAATTATTTGTTGTTTATTTTACAAAGATATGCTAAAATATTATGGACAGCTTTGTTGGTACCCTTCAAACTAAGTGTTTGACCTTAATTAGTATCACAGGTGTCTTTAAGCTTTGTATTAGCCTATACAAAGGGAACTAACATGCCACAGGGTAGTTTGGTTTGTGTGCACCACACTGAACATGGAGCAAAGAAAGCAAAGAGCTCTGAGGAGCTCAGAAAGGCTATTATACACATCCATTGGTGTAGAAAAATAGGATTCACTGATAAGATACTGATGGGCTTTTAAAGATATCCTCTCTTGAAGTAACAAAATTCTCCTTTATAGTGCATATCGGCTCAATGTTAGGTCATGTTGCCCTCTCAGTGATATGGCCTTCCAGTTATGATGAGACTGGTGGCGTTGTTATGTCTCACTGATAAGCTTTGTTCAAATGAACACTTTCTGGCAATCTGAGGTCAGATCTGTCTCATCCTTCTGATGCTCTGCTTGACATTTCTTATGTAATAAATTGTTAAAAATCAACAAGCGGGGGTCTTCCTGCCACCCTTGCCGTTTTTCCACGACATCCATGTTAAAGGTAAAGGCTATAAGACCATCTCCAAACAGCTTCATGTTCCTCTGACCCCAACTGCAAATATTTTTTCAGAAGTATAAAGTTCATGGGACTGTAGTCAACCTCCCAGGATGTGGATGCAAGAGGAAATGCAACTCCAGGTTGATCAAACAGATAGTTCAGATGGTAGTTAAAGACCCAATGAAAACATCCAAAACCATTCAACCCAAACTCGAAGAGCGTGGTACATTACTTTCTGACTGCACCATCTGTAGCGTTTTGAATTTTTAATAGGCTCCATGGAAGAAGACCCAGGAGGGCTCCTGCAGAAAGCCGGAAAACACAAGAAAACCCAGACAGGAAATTACCAAAATGCATGTTGACAAGCCCCAAAGGTTCTGAAAGAAGTCTCTGGAATTGATGAGACAAATCAGAGTGTTCTGACCGGTTCTGATTATTGTGGAAGGGTACCAACAAATTTATTGGTGTCCATAACATGCTTTTTTGTTGTTGTTGTTGTTTTTATTTTTATGTGGGAAAAACCAATGAGGCACGTGCAAAACTACAAACTCCAGACACAAAAACACCAACGTAAGATTTAAAAAATAAAATAAAAATCCTTGTGATGTAAGGAGCTGAATCTAAATGAACTAAATCTGTGCGTTTGCTTGGTTTGACTTTGCTCTGGCCACGTGAAAAGAAAAGTCCGACTTGGCAGTTTCTGCTGCAGGTGGCCATCCATCAAACTCTGACTGGTTTAGTTTAAACATCCACCAATCAACTGACAAAACGAATTACGGTGCAATTTGTAAGCAGCAGAAAATAGCTTCTGCTTAAATTGAATTTTTATTTTTCAACGCATGAGGCAGAAAACCAACATGACAGACTGCCGCTGACCATTTTAATAGTCCCCTAATTGCTTTTTTCACCATGTGGTATTTTTGTGAACTTTAGGTTCACAGTCCAGACCCAGTGACTCTGTTTTTTATGCTCAGGTGTGATGTCAACAATAATAATTTTGTCCTGAAGCTGAGCTCAACGGGAAATCCCATCAGTCTGCTAAAAAAATAAGGGAGGGGAGAGGCTTTTGCTCCATTAGAAATCACCCTGAAGTGTTAGTGGAGCTTGTCTTAATTGGTTTTCTCTGAGGCACTGTGGGATTGTAACAAGTGCTGAAGTTATTATGCAGAGCACAGCAAGAATGTTATGATGTTGTTACCCTTTCGCGATTGAACTTGGTCAATTTCGTACCTAAAAAAAATCAATTAAAGTAAAAATTTCAAACACCTCAAGCTCATTGTTTTGGTCAATTCAGTGTCTTTAATGCAGCAAATTTACAGATCTGCATTGAGCTAATGAGGGCCTATTTTTCATTATTGCCCACCGCCTAAAGGTGAAGGCACACAATAATGTTTATGCCTGTGTTTGTGTCAGCCAGTTACCAAACTATCTCATGAATCACTGCACAAATCATGAAACCGGCAGAAAGTAACCATTGAACTGATCTTATCCAACACAAAATTGGGTATATTTTAGCAATTTTACAAGTTTTGATCTAACATTTTTCATGGTAGTAGCTGATGTTGATCCTCAACACATAGCTGTTAGAAAAAAATATTTCATGAACCACTGGATTGATTTTATTGAAGTTTTCAAGAAAGACTCTTGGGTTTTATTCATCTACAACAGATTGACTTTCCCAATTCAAGATGGCCGCCACAGCCAACTGACCAGAGTTGATCGCACATAGCATTACTTTCAGGGTTTGACCAAAATGACTACAACACAAAATGATCTTGGTAAACTAGTTCGTACTCTGACGTAAAAGCCAGCGGGTGATAAGCATTTTCTCAAGTCCTTTGATTATTTTTTTATTGATTTATACCTTTTATATTTATAGTTATATTTGACAAAAAGTCCTAAAATATGTTTAAACAAAGAATACCAAGTAAGTTTCGGGTTTTCATCCATTCTGGGTGAAACATTGTGCTGTAGAATATTTCCACAAGATTATTTTTCACTCACGAACCACCAATCTGTAAAAACAGGTCCTCTGAGAGGTGTGTTTGTGCAACAAATGACTTGCTGAAAACTAATCATAGAGCCCGGGACAAGAGCGATCCCAAATAAACCACAGATGTCTTCTTCTGTGTGGAGGAGATAAAATTTTTGTCAAGTCACTCTGTCAGTGGAAATGTTCCTGCTGTCACTTCTGCTTTCTGTCCGTGTTAGTCTTGCAGTCCGGCGGCTGTACTGGAAACGAGCAGTTCAGGTAAACTCAGCAAATGAGCCGAGCAACGGCAGCGCTGAAAGATTTAAACTTCCTCTCATCAGCCAGCAGGACACACACCTGCAGGTTCGTGTCAGGGAAGAGATAAGCATGACCTCTTATCCATAATTGAAGCAGTCAAGTGCCTGAATGCCACTTGACAAATTCACATGCACAATTTAAGGCCGATGGTAAATTTTTTATACCTTCCTAAATGAGAAGGGGTCACGGCTTGTGTCGCAATAAATCCATCACAGGTTCAAGCTGTGATTTTTCGCCCTGCTGCCAGCAGACACGGCAGTGTCAGAAAGATGATGCTGCCCAGACTGAAATATCAGATGTCAACAGGAATCTGACAAGTTGATTTGAAACGGTTCATATAAAAATAGTCTCCCAGTAGATGATTTTTCGTTTGTTTTTGTTTTTAGCTTCACAGACTTTAACCTAAAAAAGGTCAAGTTAAAAAAAAACTTATTAAAATCAGATGAATAATAGATGGACATGTCCACCTCAAAATATTAGGTAGTCAATCAAAATAGTTTTCCAGATGAGTGCACTTCAGAGTCACTTACTGTCAGGCTGACAAAGCTAATAATGTAAATGACAAAATGTAAACCGTAAAAGGTATACTTGTGAAATAGCATGAAAAAGACAATGAATAAATAATAACAGCTGGAACGGAAACTGTTAATGAATGTTAAATGATTTTATATCAGAAAAAAGATACTAGAAAAATATAAAAGAATGAGAGAACAAATTAAAGACCAATCATACTGCCCGCCTCCTTTCAAACGAGACTTTTAGACTAAAATCACCTTATGTTTAGATTTAGTTATTTTGGTTGAATTTTGTAAATGAGGTCATTTAGTGTCTTGTGCAAAATTCCGAGATCTTGTGAGACGTGTTAGGGCTCAAAGTATGTGTTGAGGATGACTCTCATCTACTACCAGGTTAAATTTTAGCTCAATATCTGTCAAATTGACTAAGTTGAAGCCATTTTTGTGTTTGCAAAGGTCAGTTGGCTATGGCAGCCATCAAGCCATCACACACACACAAGCAAAAACACTGGTCATCGCCCTTTTCACCTTCTGCGGCGGGCGACAAACTTGCAGCTAGCAAGAATGAGCAAGACTTGCAGTTTCCTAATTGAGCCTTCTATAATTTAGTTATTTGGTAAAACACTAATTGACGAAACATAGACGTTAAATGGACAAACTCTGAAGCGATGTAACAGATTGAGTAAACTGTGGTTTTATGCTTTCACCTTAAGGCACTTTCACAAAGCAGCTCTGCGAAATGGACACAAAGACCAGTCCGTCTTCCAGCTGCCTCTGATCGTTCATAAACCAAAATCAAGCCGGCCATGTCGGCATAGAGGTGAGCTTTAAGAAAGGAAGCAAACTTCGGGGATTCACAAGAGGCGTTGTGAGGAACTCAGCTGCACTGACATGGAGCGCTACAGATCAAATATGTGACGAACATCTCCCTCTTATCACAACAAATTAACTCAGTTTAGCAATCCTCTTTGTGCTTAACCAAATCTTATAACTAAATGTAAAGTTGCTGCTTTACATCATCAGTCATCTCCTCGGAAATGAACCGTATGTCATCGCTACGTCATTGAGCCACAAAGCTGGCTTACCTTTTCACATGTCGACCCTGTTCCTACCTCGCTTGGCGCATTTGCAATAGGTTGTTTTCCACCCCTCGTGCCACTTTGGTGAATTCAGAAGTCACACCAAGGTGGTCCTAAGGTGTTTCAGTCCAGGCTTGGTGTGTTTTGCCTTATGGTACGTCAGCAGCTGTCCAACCAGGCCTTGGTTGATAAAGGAGCCTTTTCTAAAAGATGGAAACCCCAGTACCTGTGGACTCATGACTTTTTGACTGTCATGTTGTTGTACCATCTGAGCTACTTTAATCACAACATGCTAACAAAAACAGATACATTGTTTTTTCCCCCCCAAGTTTTATTAAAATAGTGCCATTTGTATACAGACAGTGTTGTTTATGTGAAACAGAGACTCCCCAACAGGCTGCAGGGTTATTAAACAGGCAAACAGTGGGAATGTCACATTGGTTTTAGTACTTTTTCCTCTTTTTTCCAAATTGTACCAAGTTTTAAAAGAATTTTATATCCAAACTTGAAATGTGTGAAGATTTTACTTCAGTTTGAGTTTCTGAAACTTAAATTTGATGCTCACATTCAAAAAACACCCAGAAATGCCAAAAAACTATTTTTAAGATAAGATAAAGTTCACCTGTAATAGAAGCATGCAATGATTCTGGCACATCTCTCCTATTGTGAGCAGTGCTTGTTACCTTGAGTGGTCGACATTACTCAATAAAAAGCTTTTGTTTCCTTCCTCATCGATTTGTGATTCTCGCGGCGTCCTCTGCACTGAATTTCTCCTCTTTGTGAGTGAAAGCACTCACATTGTAAACAGTACCACAAGACGATGTCAAGGTCCTCCCTCGGAAATATGATTACATGTTTGGACTGCCAGATTAGCATCTCAACATGGTTATCAGCGCAGAGTTGAACAATCACACTTTTGCTTCCAGTGTGCCAGAAAAACAATAAAAAAGGAGATCCATTGTGTAGTGTACGGCACCTCACCTTGAATATTTCATGCCTGAGCATCAAACCCATCCAAGGTAACATGATTACAGGAACTAGGGTACATTATTAACCCTCCTACTGTGTTCATTCCTTTGTGTTCTCAGTGAAAACATGACTGGTATGATTTTATTGGTAAAAACAGGGAAGGGGCCCAAAATTACAGTAAAACTAATGTATAAATTACTTTCTAAAAATTGGGAGGAAAAAAAACACTATAGAATCGACAGCATTATTAACAAAAGCAAGAACAATGAAATGTGCACAGTCTGTCATTTGTTACATTTTATGTGTCAGCTTCATATGTTAGACAGCATGTGGTGGTAATCATGTGTGCTTTAGTATATGTGCACTTTATTATGTACACATTCCTAGTACCAGGTTGGACCCACTTTTGCCTTAATCCTTCATGGCATAGATTCAACTTTGGTGAGTC
Organism: Kryptolebias marmoratus; assembly: GCF_001649575.2. Taxonomy (NCBI): domain Eukaryota; kingdom Metazoa; phylum Chordata; class Actinopteri; order Cyprinodontiformes; family Rivulidae; genus Kryptolebias; species Kryptolebias marmoratus. The sequence goes on from NC_051444.1 coordinate 24,736,732, forward strand.
TGTGTGAACCTTAGCCTCGGATGCCTGGTCTCAGCTGGCAGGAGTGGTACCCAGTGTGGTCTTCAGCTGCTGCAGTCCATCTCCTTCAAGGTTGGACAAGTTGCATGTTCAGAGATGGTATTCTGCAGGATTCTGTAGTATCGAGTGGTTACAGGCATTTTCATCCCCACAAAATGCTGATTTGTGGATATTTTCTTTTTATGCTCTTTGTAAACCTTAGACATGGTTGTGCGTGAAAAAAAAACCAATAGATCATCAGTTTCAGAAAGACCAGCTGCATTTAAAGTGACTTAATTACTCTTTCCTCCTCATTCTGATGCTCAGTTTGAACTTCAGCAAATCATCTCCGTCACGTCTGGCCTAAATGTACCGAGTTGGTACCATGTGATTGCTTGATTAGCAACACGCTGTTAACCAGGCGTACCTAATAAAGTGGATGACGAGCATACATGAACTGCGAATGATTCTGTTAGGGTAAGATTCCCACAGATATTGTCACAGGAAGCCAAAAAGGAGAGGCATGTAAGTGTGTACTCTTAAAAACTACTGAATCTGAGGATGTGGGAAAGGAATCATGTCCGTTTTATACACATAAAGACTCACACGGTCATACTTGCTGATCAGCCATTTTTGACCAAGGGTGCCACCTGAAACAAATAAAAAATTGTCTAAATTTATTTATTTATTTGTTCAGGTGACTTGTGTGGGCAAACTCATTGAATCTTATGTAAATCAGATCCGTTGAAATATATATTTGTATATATGTATTTTGTCTTTTTAAAAGAAAACTTCTAAAAAGAAAACATTTGATTGGGAGATAATAGAAGTATAAAATTACTGTACAGTTTTTGTGATCTCAAGATCAAATTTGATCATCACGAGCAAGTATAATTTATAAAAGTAGGCAGTGGTCACTTAGGTCCCTGCTCTTAAAGGGAGCCAGTGCTCCTCTTCCTCACCAGCCCCCAGAGGACCACTCGGCTTCTTTTGTCTGATAAATATGTGTTTCATGGGTTTGAGTCAAATACTCTCATCTCATCCCTGACAGCGCTCACAGTGTCAGTCTTCATCTTCCTCTGTTATTATGGATAATTGTTGGATTGGAAAGATGAGAAAGGAGAGCAACGCTTCAATCTTCTGGTAATCCAACTCCGTATTAGTTCTGCAGGGTGCTAAGTATCTAAACACATTACAGCAAACAGATTATTTTTTGTTTTATTTGCAGAATGAGAAATTATTTTAATATTTCTATGCTCAAAATCAAAATTGAAAGGAACTTGCTTTGAGACGTACAATCCGATACTACAGAGAAGGTGAATTCCTCCCTGTGGGCTTAGAAAAATACTTTAAACCAGCTGAAAAAAGAAAAAGAGCCATCAGCCCCGTTTTGCTGTTTCAGGACTGCGACGGGGGCAAGAAAGCCTCTCAGCTGCTGCAGGATGAGAGGGGAAGTTCCAAATTATATGCCAGTGAAGGCTTCCTGCCAGAGCCAAATGCATTAACCATGCTGTTTAGACTCCATAAAATAGTCCACTTGTGTCCTCAGGGATGGGGGGTGGGAAATGGAGAGTTCACCCAGGCAAACTGAGGAGTTCTACTCGCTTGAGTCAGTGACAAAGACCAGAAGTTTTCTTTGGAGAGACAAGAAAGCGAAATGAAACCCTCGAGTTCACCTTCAGTGAGAGCCAGCTCCAAGTGAGGGAGCAGGGACGGCTGCAGCAAAACAAGCCCTCCGAAGAAAACCTCGTGGAAATGAAAGGTTCTGTGCATCGGTTAGCATTAAACTGGTTAAAAATAATACCAAAATCAAAAGCCCAGCATCTCTTGAAGGAATGCATGTTGCCCGTCATCGGTCATGCCAGAGATTTAAACTAGAAGCATCTTGTGCTGAGAAGGAACGAGGTAGTAGACGTTTTGGTCAAACCGATTTGTGAAATCTCGCCAGATTTGTCAGCACTCAAGAGTACTCGTTTTGGATGATTATCAGCTGCTACCAGTTTTAGCTCAACACCTGTAAAAATGATCGAGTTCAAAAGTCATTTTTGTTTTCTAAGGTCAGCTGGCTGTGTGCGGCCATCTTGGACTGAGTTGACTCCAGAAGTTAATCGGTTGTAGATGCACATCTTATAGTTATTTTCTGAAAGTTTTATTCAGTGGATGATGAAATATTTTGCTAACAGACAGAGTTGACCGTATTAGTTAATGCCAAGGTTTTAAACAAAGACCTCACGCCGTTAGTTAGTGCTCTAAGTATTTGTTGAGGATGACTCTCAGCTGCTACCACATCAACTTTTTGCTCAATATCTGTACAATTAACAGCATTATAGCCATTTCTGTATTGGTTAAGGTTGACAGCAATCTTGAATTGAGTTGACTCCAAATGTTAATGCATTTTAGATGATTTTTTTCTGAGAGTTTCATTAAAATCTGTCCAATAGTTCTTGAAATACCATATACCTTTGTAATAAGCAGCAAGTGTGCTTCAATAAATTTGACAATTTAAAAAAAAACATCTGTATCTGCTCAGCTCCAAACATTTTATTGTAAAATACTAAATATCTGTTTTATAGGGTTGTATGCTCTGTCTGAACTTTAGCTTCTGATTTCAAAGAAAAGAAGGTGTCTGTAAGTGTTACGGTCCACAAGCTTTTGGTTCTGTATAACGGTTTATGCTCTACCTACTCATTTTTATTCAGTTTCCTTTTCTTTTCTTTTTTTAAATCGGCCTTTTGTTAGTTCCCTTGGGATGTTCTGCATCCCTGAAGGCTTTGCTCTTGTTCAGTGTGTTGGGGTTTGGTGTGGTGGTGGTTTTGGTCCTTTTCATGTCAGGCCAGGTTTAGTCAAGCCTAGTAAATTCTGCTCTGTTTTAGCCCCCACTGCTTTTAAACTGAAGAGCCATCATTCACATAAAATATTCATCGTGGTTTAATGTGAATTACAACCAGCAACAATAATAAAGACTTTATAATGAGATCATTTGACAATGTGCATTATTATTTCTAATTTATTCAATTGAACTAGGATTCACCTACCAGTGTAAATTACAAATTAAGATTATAACTCAGCCCTATAAATGACTTCATTTAGATAATCCACACATGATGAACAACTGCTCCAGTCTTTCAGCTAAAATGGACATTTCTATGCACATAAAGCTGACTCAGCTTTATTCCCTGGTTCATTTGACACAATGTCCATCGTCAGCACGGACAGACGGGGTTTGAGCTGCAGGTAGTGATGGGGGAAGAGCTGAAAAGCTGGACGGTGACACAGACTTTATCAGTCGTTTGTTTTCTTGGGATTTTTTTTGACAGCAAGATATAAAGGTATATTGCTGTCAAAACGTTATTCTTTAATCCCCTGAAATCGCAGGAAACCCCTGGCAGGTGTCAAGCTCAACCTGACTGAGCGGAGCGATCCTTCATCTGGAAAAACATCAGTTCTACCTGGACGTCAATCATCCACCAAATTTTAGTTGTTTTATGTGTACAATGCGACTTGAAGCGGACACTTGAATTTATGTATAATGCAGCAAAACAGGATTTGCTAAAAAAAAATTTGTTTCAATACTAAACTAATCCATCAGCCACAACCAGACCAGGTGTAGTTAATTTACCATAAAGCTTCAATAAAGAAGACAACACGCCCTCCAGCTGGACATGGAAATCTAATGGGACTGAGTCAAAAAGTGATAAAAACCGAGGCCTTGATTTTGCAGCATTTTTCAAGTTTAAGTGTAAACTTGTGATTCTCTTTTTTAAAGTATTAAAAATTTCTACTGATCTCATTTGACTTTAAAGAAAGGGCTTCAAATATCAAAAATCTATTTTATAAATAGCAAAACACCAGCTAAAATAGGACAAATGATAACTAAAAGTTAAAAGTGGCAAAAATGCTAGTCAAAAGAAGCAAAATGTAGACAAACACTAACTAAAAGCTAAAAAGGCAAAAGGCTAGCTAAAAGCTAAGAGTAGCAAACTGATAGCAAGAAGCTAAAAGTAGTAAATGTTTGGCTAAAAGCTAAAAGTACCAGAAGGCTAACAAAAAACTAAAAATATCAAAAGGGTAACTAAAAGCTAATAATAGCACGAGGCTGGCTCAAAGCTAAAAGTAATAAAAGTAGATGTTTGGCTAAAAGTAACAAAAAGCTAGCTAAAACTCGCAAAATGCTACCTAAAAGTAGCAAAAGGCTAGCTAAAAGCTAATAATAGCAGAAGGCTGTCTAAAAGCTAAAAGTAACAAAAGGCTAGCTAGAAGCTAAAAGTAGCAAAAAGTTAGCAATAAATTCAAAGACTCAATGAGGTACTTAAAAGTAGCAAAACAGTACCGAAACGATAAAAATAGCAAAAGGCTAGCAAAAAGCTAAAGGTAGAACAGTAGCTGAAAACTTAAAAGAAGACAAAAATACAGCAACTATGTTGAAGCAGAACAAAAAGAAGATCGTTTTTGATTAAATTAAAGTAACCTCAGTGTTTCTATGGAGAAATTAAATGTAAATCAAATATTAAATTTTTAAAATAGCGTCACAATTACAAAAACAAAATGTTATAGCACCCATCTTCTGATTAATTCACAAAGTATGCAGAAGTCAGATTGCTAAATAAGTATGACAAAATAAAAAACAGGAAAACAATTTACACAACTGGTTTTAGGGTTGTAACAGATAAACTTTGATAAACTTAGTCATAAAATGATTGATTTTTTGTATTTTTAAACATTTTTTTTTTTTCAAAAATCCTAACATGGTGGAAACACTAACATTAAAGAGGATTTTAAACTCAAAACTGACATAAATTCAACAGAACCTTATTCACAACCTTTTTTTTAAATCTCCTGCTTCTAAGGAGATACAATGGCAGGAGAAGAAGCAGCGACAGGAAGGCGTAGTGGCTACTCCACCCTGACTTTGTCGGTGCAGAAACTGAGAAGCGCACCGTAAAAATGCTTTAATATGAATTTAATCAGAGCGGGACACTGAGCGAGGCTGCCGATGCTCTCCTCCGGATGAGGTGAAAGTTTGAGGCGCAGAGATCAAAGACTCCATCACTTTCAGATTCAGGAGGAGCCAGGAGGGCCGCCCGTCTGCGGATCAGTGTGACTAAAAGATGTGAGATTAAAGGAGGGGAGTGAGACCAGACCGGGCTGAGGTGCCAAACTCCTGCCTGCCTGAGTCTGTGACACCTGTTTACTGTAAAGATAACTGGATGTCAAACAATCCGAGGGGAAAATACTTTGCGTCGGCCTTCCAACCGCTCCTGGTTAAACTGACATGACACATCTCCCGGAGGGGACTGAGTGAAGCTGACCTTCCTCCTGTAAAGAGATGGACTCACATGGGAACATATCCGCTATTGGTGACAGCTGGTACTCTGTTAGAGTTAGTTCTAATTTCTCTCTCCTTTTTTTTTCAAATGCATTCGACTTCTTTATTACCTCAGCATTACATTGTTAAAGAATATTTCTAATTTTAAAAAAACTATTGAACTTTTGAAGCGTGCCAATGCAGCTACTACCCAAACTTTCAACATCAATTTCGTAACAATCTAAAAAAAAAAGCCAAAATTTTAATCTAAAAACTGTGTAAAAAAGACAAAAAAAAAAGTTAAAGGTGCTGTCAGTGGCCCTATACAGTCACTGTGGTAACCACACACCTGTCTCACACACTGACAAGAGAGACGGACAGAAACACATAGTAAAAAGTAAGCCTCAGCCATCAGTAGAAGACTGATGGTCACACATGCGATTTTAATTTATTTGCTTCTACAGTGCTGTGTGTAGGAGATACGACAAGTTAAGAAAAAAAATTCACATCCAGCTCTGCAGAAAAAATTTGGGACCAAATTATAACTGGAGTCTACTGAAGCTTGGGTGTGCACTCTCTGCACTCTGAGGGGATTGGAGAGAAATCTTTAAGTTCTTTTGCAGTAATAGACACACTGGGGGAAAGGAGACAAGAATGCCTACGTTTTAATGTATAATTTGTGACTAACGAGTTTGTTTGCAAAATTTTGGAACGTTTAAACAGCTGAAAGGTTAGAGAGCGTGACATCAGCACACTTAAAGATAGTTCTGTTAAGTCCAACTTCCTGTGACCCCTTTTAATGATGTTTCTACTGTGAAATAAAGTTCGTTGGAGCTGCAGAGCTCCAAAGAAGGCTTGGTTTTCTCACTCATTTAGTCAAAATCTTATTGTTGTGTATGTAGAAATTCTTGACAGGTTTTTTTTTTGCCAACACTGTACAATGTACCACAACCAAAGGTCATAGCACACTATTCCAGGTCAAGCTGTGTTTTGATGTACCGAATTGTCCGTACTATAAGGCGCACTTCAAACCTTTAATTTTATTAAAAAACAACAGTGCGCCTTATAATCTGGAGCGCCTTATGTATGTAAGAAGTCGCAATGTTTTAGTACAATTTTGGTTAAACTACAAATCTGCACCGCTCGCAGCATTAAGGCTCAGTTATAGCAGGGCTCCACGGACCTGAGCGAGCGGTGGAGGCGTTTATACTTGACACTTACGTTGGTGCAATGTTCACGAAGTTACAAAAATTGGAAAGTGCACAACAATGCGCCTTATAGTCCGGTGTACTTTATATATGACAAAAGTTTGAAAATGGACCATTCATTGACCGTGCGTCTTATAATCCAGTGCGTCCTATAGTGCGGAAAATACGGTATAATTTGCATGTTTTTATTTTAGTTTTCAAAGCTGCGGGGCATGGAAAAATAATAAAAATCCCCTGTGTGAATATAACATGGTTATATACAGTCCAATGAGTGTTTTATCTGGAAGGTCCTTGATAACGCCTCTCTTCTGATTGAGTATACACACGGGAGAGATGGCACATTTTGGCTCATTTAAAACATTCTATTCAGAGCAACATGTTCCTTATGTCAATAAAAAAAAACATTACATTCATTCAACATCAAGGAAAACCTCAGGGAAAATGAAACAGATTCACTGTGTATTATTCTGTCATTTAGTGGCAGTTCTATTTTTTTTTATTCATGTCTTTAATGGAGTCACAAGGCCTACAGGCTTCATTGATAGTCTATGCAAAAACAAAAGTGTTCTTTTTAAATTTAAGAGTAAAGGTTTGAATGTTAACAGCCTGGATGTAAACAGTCCTGTGTGAATGGGAAACCGGAGCAAAATAAGAGCCGCTGAGCCTCAGGATGAAGAGCCGAGGATAAAAATAGCTGAGAAGAACTGACTGCCAGCCACTGACCAGTTTGCTTCAAACCCTCAGAGCGGTGACTTATTACTGAAAATAGATTTCACTGTCAGTCTGCCCGCACTCCAGACCTTTGTTTTCAGAGACAGAAAACACTAATATATTTCCTGTCTGACATGTTTACTGCAGATGAAAAGAAATCTGCACACAATTCAAATTAATGAGGTCCTTTGTGAAACTATAAACTTCTCTGATTTTTCAGCAGGTCAGACAAACGAACCTAAGGATATTTAGCATGCACGCAAACAGGTTCACTGACCCTTTTTTCTCTCTCTCTCCCTCTTGAAATCAATCAATGGTTCCTGTTTTTTCACTCAAACTGTGTGGGCTAAAAGTAGCAAATCTGCATTCACTGCAGATGAGACCGTTTTCATTTGGTAAATGAGATCAACTGCAATGACCGTGGAGGAAACCTTGTTTAAAAATGCTGAAAATGTTGGATATTGTGACAGCAGCACCTGCAGCCACATGGGGAAACAACAATTGTGGTGGTAGTTTTAGTTTCTCTTTCGGTCTGCATTTTGTTTCTTGACAAGTTTAAATCATTTTAATTAAATAACTGGGCATTTAGATATCTGTATGTAGCATATTTCCACATTTGTAGCATCTTTTCATACTGTTGTTGAATATTTGGAGTGGACACATTCGGTTAACTTTCTTTGTTAAATTTTGTTGCAGTTTATTTTGTAATTTTTAATGAGTTAATTGTTGTTTGTTTTGATTTGTTTTTTAATTACCAGTCCTTCTGGAGTTGGCCTGCCAATCACTGAAGAGTCCCAGCTGCATCAGATCAGACTAACTGGGCTGAACCACGCTCCACGTCTGTATAGGGAGAAGATAAGTGCGGTAGTGTTTTATATTCTCTTTTTCCTTTTTGACCAGGTAATCTTGACATTGTAAATGTTACTCTTTCATAGATTTAACCCCACTTCGATCAATTTTGTTTCGCTGCCAATAATTTTTGTAATTTGGTTAAATTCATTTCTGTTTCTTTCTCCTGTTGTGCCTAATTAGCCACTATATTACAGTAAGGCCTGGTCCCAATACTCACACTTCCACCCTCGTGTCCTTCAAATGCACGTTCATGCTGAAGGGTTTGAGTGCGTAGTGTGTCCCAATTCTGGGACACACTCTTTAGCCCCGCCTACTTTGTGTATTACATCCGCCCTTTGGCAAAGCCCACATCCAGGCGGACTTCGGCGAAGTATTTACCCACAGTTCATCGCTGCATGTCATGTTTTGAATTATTTTTTAATATCTTTATTTATAATAATATACAGGTTTTGAATTAAAAGGCGGAAAATGGCAGTGGTGACAGAGCAAACCACGTATATCACGAAAAAAGCAGTTTTTAAATGTAAAGTGTTGAAATAATTATTATTTCACTCCGCTGTACATTTGTGAATACTATCAAACTTTTCTCAAACTTTTTTCTTCAACAAGTCATAACGAAACACATTTGAACAGCCAAATATCTCCTGCAATGACTTTGGAAAGCAAAAATACCAAAACTGTACTTTTAAAATCATACTTGCATCTCAGTGACGTGCGGTGAGGTTCATGGTTGGTGAGGCACAGAGTCAGATTTACAAATATATAAATCCAAAAGGGTAGCTTATTCAATTGGCCACTGGTTATTTCATATCTCATCAGCGTTCTTCACACTCTCTCTCTCTCTCTCTCTCTCTCTCTCTGTCTCTCACTCACACACGCTTGCGCGCGCACAC
>NC_051444.1:24746241-24798464 GCF_001649575.2 Kryptolebias marmoratus
AAATATTAATAATCATTTTATGTTATGATTTTTTTTTTTCTTGTCATGATGACAGGTGAGGCTCTGCCTCACCTGCCTCCCCTGACCGCACGTCCCTGTTGCATCTTCTTAAAATGCCAAAACAGTGACCGGTCCGCCATGTTGGATGTCGCAGTCACAATGCAGAGGTGCAAGTCGATGACGTAACTCATACTGACCCAATTCTCCAATGTCTGCATGCTTGTAACCTGCGCACATGAACCCTTCTGTGCACTTCGACTGAGAACACGCTTCATAGAGGGGCGTAGGGTGGAGTGCGCGGTGGACCGGGCCTAGATGTCCCTCCTGTCTCAGTCATCAGGTCAGTTAGTGCCTGAGGTTAAAGTCTGTTACACTGAGCTCTTTTATGGATCTGAAACTGAGGTAATTTTGATTTTTTTGGAAGTAAACTGAAAAAAGTTTATTTATTTTTGCAAATCTTCCGTCTCTCTTGCTGGTTTTCGTGGTCCTTGACCGATATAAACAAGCAGAAAAAGCCTCAAATTAACAGTTTAAGTGTAGACTGCTCAATCTGAATAGAGGTTTTACAAAATCTTATAAAAGCAGTGATGAAAGGAAGGACATGAAACTATTTAAAAAACCTGACATTCCTTGAAGCCACCTCTCATGCCAGTTTCATTTAAATGATGGGGTTGTTTTGGTTAAATCTCAAAAATACCATTATGTGGAGTCTGTTAATGCTTAGACTATTAGGACTGACTTGGCTACTAACACATCAATTGTAGCTTAATATCTGTAAAATTATGGAGGTCTAAATATGCAAATGAATTTGCAGATAGTCTTAAAGAGATGTTGTACTGCATGTCAGTAAATATGACCTCAACATGAGATTTGTCTGATCAAACAGTAAATTGGATTCTAAAACTCTATCATAAAGGTAATTCAATGTGGCAGGAGCTGTTGTTCCTGTACTACTTGGTCTAAAATGTGGAGCGAGTAAAAAGAAAACGGGAAGGGAAGCATTCAGAAAAATGTCACAGGGTCAGGATAAAAGATGAAAAACCATATGCCTTGAAAATGGGAAATGCACAAGACGAAGAAAATAGAAACAAATGATGAAAAAACAGAGTCAATGCCTGTGAATAAACTGTAGAAACTCAGCTGAAAGAAAAGGGATTTACATCTGAAAGAGCAAAATGTAAGCCGTAATTACCACCTAAACAGAAGGAAACAAAGGTACAGTGGTCTGAAGGAGAGACGGACGTGGACTGTGGCTGATTGGGTGAAAGAGATTTTTGCTGGTGAATCACAAATCTGTAATAAACAAGGAGATGATGCATTACCTTTGGTTTCCTGCAGTAATGAGCCACATAAAGAAGACGGCCTGAAGAAAACAAGGCCATTTACAAAATTATTGATTACAGGCCTGTGTGTCAGGTAAAGAACTTCTGGTTACCAGGGTAACCCGGTTCTTTGAAAACTGAGTGATCTGTAAAGTACGGGGAAGCGCCTTCAGGCATGACCAATCATGGAGGCTCCAATACCACCACGTCTGTCACTGACAGACCAATACATGCTTGGCACAGGGGCACCTCTGCCCTACACTTGGCATTCTCATTCTCATGTGTATTTTTTCCACATGACCATACAAGCAGGGAAGTGTGGTGAGATACCTAACTGAGCTTTCAGAGAACCGGGGTTACCCTGGTAACCAATAAGTTCTCTTTCAAACCTTACTGTCTCACTATGGGAGCCAACTCCTGCACTGTATGGACTGAAGCATAGCAGCATCTTGGGCTAAGGCATCCAACCCCAAGGGCTGGTGCAGAGCTAAGAACCAACACTAATGATAGCATGTGGGGATGCCAAACTAGCAGCTGCACAGATGTCCCCCACAGTAAGACCCCTGAAGAGAGCCAACGAGGTAGACATACCTCTGGTGGAATGTGCTCTCAGATACTCTGGAGGCTGCAGCCCCTGGCACATATAGGCCTCCCCCTAAGGCCCGGAGCCCAGGACTCCAAAATCTGGTTACCTCTATGGAAATCCTTAGTCCTGTCCAAATAAATGTGTAATGTGTGCACTGGACACTGCAGATTTAACTGACTTTCATTCTCATCAGCAAATGGTGGAAGATGAAAAGTCAGCAGCTACAGTGAAGAGCATCTGTAGAACGATTCACTTTGCTTCCCTTACCGCAACCAGACATGTTTATTAAACAGACTCAGGCAGTACACGCCGTTTGGCATTTGCAAATTTGACGGTGCACAATAATGAGTGAACAAAGGGAACGTGTCCCTACGCTGCACAACTGAGGCGTACTTCCTCATGGCCATTAGGGCCACGAAGTTTCTTCCGTGCTCTGTAACTGTGATATCTCCTTCCACAAGTTCTTCATCAACTGACTACTTTCTTAGGTTTCTAAGTTTCGCTGGAACAGTTGTAAAGACGGCTGTAATTTTTAACAGCCTGCAGCTGCTTCTCAGTGGAGCAGTAGAAGCAAAATGACTCCATTAAAGCTCACCGGCTTTTTCACATAAACACGGCCACAACAACTTCTGACCAATCACACAATACTTGGTGCAAACCCCTGTGAGAAAAAGTTTGGCCAGGGCCTTGTTTCACGAACTGGTGGGTGAGGCTGCTACGAGAACAAAATGACATAATTTTTATTATGCAACCATGTGAATGAGAGCCCATTTTGAGATTTCTTATGGAGTATGACCAACAGTATGACCAGCTTTAGTCTGCACACCCAACAGGCTCGAAAGGAAGACTTGAGAAATCTTCCAGGATGACAAGTAAATCCCATGAAGGAAGAAGGGCTTCCCTGTACGATGCAGATGACGAGCACAGTTCATAAACCTTCTAATCAGAGGATGCTGCCCCACTGGAGCATCTCCAAAACCCACATGGCAGCTAAATAAACTTCAATAGTGGAAAATGCTTTTCCATGATCCAGTAAGTCCTGTAAGAAGCATACCACCTCAAATAAAATCACATTCCTGCTCACAAATTTGCTCCACTTGCTGTCATAAAGAGAGCGGGTGGATGGCCCCCTGGCGCTTTCAATGGTCTCAATCACGTTTAAGGTTAGATCAAACGCATTTCAATTCATCTTCTCAAGAGCCATGCCCAGAGAGCTGATCTCTCAGGATGTGGGAGAAAAAGCCAACCGCGTGCCTGTGACACTAAACCCCTGTGCACGGGCAGTGGCCTCGGCTGCCCGCAAAAGAGGCTGACCATACGTGGCCTGCTGGGCCAATATGGTGCTACAATGATCTCTGACAGCTGTTCAGAACTGATGTTATCAGTGTGAGAGGTGGGAATGTGTATAACAACACATCCACTCCTAATGGCACGTTCCCGTTTCTCAATGAAAAAACACAGAGGGCACTGTGAGTTTTCGCACGATGCGAAGAGATCGACAGATGCCAGGCCAAATTTCTCCTACACCCGGTTGAGTTTCCACTCCTCATAAAGTGGATTCCCCCTGGAGAGCAAATCCACCCCGTTGTTTAGTGCGCTGTGCATAACGGAGGCAGGCGAGCACTGCTCCTCATTATCAGGCTGTGAGGCAGTCTGTGCAGCAACACCAAGCGGATGCTACTCTAATATGTGCTACCATCGATGTGTTGTCTGTTATGACCAAAACTTTATGACTCTGTAGCAACAGCATCAGTCCCATCAGTGGTCCCATCCACCGACCTCCCCTCGAAGATGGCTCCCTATCTTGACAACGAAGTGTCTGTTGTCAGAGCTTTCCTCATAATCACTGCTACAAAGCGGAGCGCCAGTTGTGAACACATTTGGATCTTTCCAGTCCCGCAGCACGAGCACACATCTGGGACACACCCACACCATGTGCCTGAGGTGACGCCTTGCATCCAGCCGCAGGGAGGAGACCCAGCACAGGAACTCCTGCATCCTCAGCAGCCCCCGAGGAACGACAGAAATTACTGAGCCCTGTGAGGCACATGCAGGTTCTTAATGAGACCCAGTTTGCCCTGCAGAACTAGGCGAGATGCTGGCGAAATTTTTCCATTCGCTCCTTCATCAAGAAAGCTTGGAAGGAAACGGTGTTTATTTCAAGGCCCAAATATTCTTCATTCTGTGTGAGAACCATCTCACTCTTGGTCTGGTTTATGTTGTAACCCAGGCTACACAAACTGTGTAAACAGGGTCTGTGTGTCCCTCTCTGCTGGTTGAGCCAGAACTTCGTCCAAATAAGCCAGCACTGTGAGACCCGCTGCTCAAGTCGGGTTCAGGGCCGCCTCCACACACATGCTGAAAACCCTCAAAGCTAGTGACAGCCCGAATGGGAGGGTCTGATATTTGTAGGCTACACCCTGATAGGCGAACCTGAGAAATTTTCTGCGCGCTTGATAAATGCTTATATGAAAAAAAAGCATCTTGCAAACCTATTGATGTGAGCCAGTTGCCAGGTTGACTAAATCGGAACACAACATTGTGCATTAGCATTCTGAGCTTGTATTTCCGGAGGTGTGAATTGATGAAAAGTAAATCCAGAATAGGACACAGTGAAGCTCCTGTTGTTGGAATGAAGAAATAATGGGAGTACAAGGGGGAGTTAATTTCCCCCTTTGACACAATTCGAATTGCTCCTCTCCTTAAGACCTGTAAACTTTCTGATACATGGAGGCTGTAAAGCGCTCCATTTTGCCCGGGGGCGCTGGTTCTGTGGCTGCCAGACTGGAGCGGCGGTTGGGATGGAGGTGAAAAGCAACTGAGTGCTCTTCCAGCGGGGAGTCTGCAAGCCCCAGGGCCTTGCTGTTAGCTATTTCCAGCCCTAAGTAACCTTTGACAGGCACCCTGTAGTGAAATGGCTCCTCCCAGTTCCGCTTCAACTCCTTCATGCATGCGGGAATGATCTGATATGAGGACAGGACTTTTCCGTCATACAAATCCAAATCCCTCTCCTCGCCCCTGTCATCTTGCGATGCAGGCCACTTGAAGTCGGGCTGTGGCAGAGATCAAATCTCACGAGGCGCCAGAGAGGGCTGAACCCCATCACTGATGGAGCTATCCGGTCGGGACAACTGGGCAGGAGCGAGAATGGCGTACTCGTCGCCATCCTCATTCTCCCCCTCGAGGAGGTCCACAATCATGGCCACCTTGTCTTCCTCTCTGCAGCCGTCCCTGTCCTCAGAGTCGAGAAGCTGGCCATACAGTGGCCTCAACAGGGTTCTCCAATTCTACCATATGCCCCCCCAGCATACACCTCCATCACCACCAGACTTACCGCCAGGTTTCATCCCCTCCTCAGACAGATAGGGGTCGGCTTTTAGGGCCACAGCAACCTGCAGTAGCTGCTGTAGCGCATCAGTGGTCGCAAGTTGGGATTCTTCCCTGTGATGGCGAATCCACAGGAGGTGAGGCGAGGATAGGACCTGACATCCTTTGCCTTGCCCACCACCCATCTTCCAATGAAAGGAACCAGTCATAGCCATTCTGCTAGCACACAACTGTGACAGCTAGCAAAAGCAAGAAAAGTGTCCAAATATTAAAAAGGTCTGCCACAACACGAAAACCCAACACTTAAAAAATTTTCTTAACGGGTCCCAAAATCCTGAAAAAAACACTCGTTCAGGACTAACCTTGACAACTGAGTCGATGAACGCCTAAATGCTAGGAGAGCTGAGGAGCTATTCTGATCTCCAGGTAGAAGAAAACAAGAAAGGGGCTTTTATAAAGGCAGGGCAGCGCCCTCGTGCCAAGCACGAAATTGTCTGTCAGCGACAGACGTGGTGGTATTGTAGCTTCCGTGATTGGTCACGCCTGATAATGCCTTCCTGTAGTGAGATACCAAACGAGGATTTTAGAGACCCAGGGACTATGACAGCCATTACTTTTAAAAAACATCCACTCAATAACCGAGGCAGCAAACTGTTCTGATCTCAGTTCAACTAAACATTTATGGTGAAAACTGAGGATAAAGGTTCACACCAAGCTGAGCTGGTAATAATAATAAAAAAAAAAAAAACTAATATTGTTCCTCCTTGGTTCACACCTAAAATAATTCAAGTTATCAATAATGCCACAGGAGGTGCATTATATTATCTATTCTGGGAAATGTTTTTTTTCTGTTGTTGTTCAAACCATAGATTTCTAATTAATCTGGCAGACAAAACTGGACTAACTAAATTTGATACCATTGTTGGAGCCATTTCACAAGGACAGAATGTTAAGCTGGTAAATAAAATTCAATTGTGAATTATTTTGTAAAGAATAAGGAAATAAATATTATTAAAACCACGTTATTGTGAGAATGCTGACTCAGCGTTCACACAACTCTTTACTTTCTTCTGTACCTTTATTTGCCGATCACTACTTCCACATACTCCGTGCTGTTTTAACCATTCATACATGAAGTGCCATGACTTTTAGTATTTATTTTCCCCCTTAGAAATACATTGACTTCTTTATTTCTCTCAAAAACATTTATTTCTGAAATTTACCTCAGCTTCTTATGCTTCTTTGAGGTTTAAGCTACTGTTTTGCTAATTCTAGACTGAGCAATGAGTTTGCTGCTTGTAGCTACTGGCTTGCAAATCTTCACTTATAGCTCTGGCTTTGGTATTTTCAGCTACTGTTTGATAATTTTATCTCTGTTCTCGGACATTTTAACTTCAGTCATTCATTGCTCAGCATTCATACTGCGTTTGTGCAGAAAATGCACTTTTCTCTTGTTCCATTTCCATTACTGTTCAAGTCAGCAATCATATTTGTAATACTTTGCTTGCCTTTCTTGTAACCTTAGTGGGGTTTTTTTTTTTTGGCTCTCAGTAGGTGTTTCAAAGGGTTTCTGTGGACTTTGGCTGCTTTTTCTTCCATTTTGCCTTGTACCCAATCATGACAGCATGCTGTGTGGCCTAAGCTTAAAAACAATAAGCAAATTGGACAAGAAGGGGACAAATGAAATAAACAATATCTGAAAGTCTCCTTTAAAAATCCAGCTAAAAGCTGAAACAAGATCCCCCTCAGCCCACCGTCAGGTTCTGAGCTAACAGCTTTTTCGGCAATCACCTTAATGGTGCTAAAATATAATTTTCTCTGTCAAGCTGTTATTTTTTTTGGACAATTTTCAAATATTTATCAAAAGGGAGCAAATTGCATCTCTGGGACAGGATGCTCGTAAAGTCTCTAATGATCCAATTTCAAATTTGTCCTTGCTTCTGCTAAGTTGTCTGTTATGTATTGACACACCACAGGTTCGTCTCTCCACTTTAGGAGCCTTTTTATGCCTGAATGATTCACAGGTCAGAGTTAAGTGGCTTAACAAGCAAACAAAAAAAGCAGTGTTTTAAATATGATGAGGTATAGGTAATGGATATGTGCATGTGGTGGGGGAGACAAACATTAAAAGTCATTTAGAAAGTGTTTCTCCAGACTAAGTTAGTATATTGAATTGTACAATGACTCCATGATAGCAAAACAGAAACGACTCAAGACTTTTGCACAGTACTCTACACTGCCAGCATCTGTAGTTTTATAAGGATTCTACAAAAACGGGTAAACCTGGAGAAGCCCATCGTGACAAAAACCACGAGAAGCTGCCTTTAGCTTTGAGAAGTAGACTAAAAATACTCGGTTGCTTGGAAACATTAAAATAAAATGTGTGCTGCTCTTAATGAACGAGGGGAAAATAAATCTTAGAGGCACTCTACGTTCGTGAAGAGACGGTACTTTGCCAGCATGTTGATGTTTGACATGAATTTGCCATGAGAGTTTAGATTATTTTTATTTTTAAATTAACACACAAGAAAGCTGGTTAGGAGTTGCTGGCAACTGTCCTGCAATTAAAAAAAAAACTGAATCAAAGATCCAATAATCTTCAACACACAATGAAAGTCTTTACCAGAGTCCGTTAAATCCAGGTGGGAAAAAAACCAAAACACTTCAGTTAAAAATGGTGTAAATAACTCAAAGGATAAGTGGAATTTAGGAGAAAAATGTACATTTTTTTATTTTTTAGTTCCTAAATTGTCAGTGAGAGTTCCTTTGAAGGGCAGAACAACTGACCGACTGATGAGCGCTAAAAACAAAAGAAACGATGCTCTCCGATCAGAGCAGACACGGAGATCCTCGTTCTGAGGGGAATGAAAGTCGGAATCAGACACTCAGAACAGTACTAAAGCAAAGTTTATTCGAATAAAACAAAGAAAACGTCACAGACAAAATAGCTATAAATCTATTGTTTTCTTCTTTTTGTCTCTTGTACAGCGTTTTTACTCCAGACTTCAGGAATAACCTCAAAACCGGTCGGATTTACACCGCGTGGTGCCGAGGACCGGCAAACCTTCAATTTTTTTTTTTCCTGAAACTGTCAACAAACATGGCAGAGAATAGTTTAGCTGTGTGTGGGGGGGAAACCAAAACCAAAAAAACCAAACAAATCATTCTTCTTTAAATTTTGTGACGACACGCCGCTCCACCCGATCGCACATGCTCACACACACACACACACACACACACTGAAACACACTCAGACCAGGTTTTTTTTTTTTTAAACTTTGGTCTTTCTGTCGTCCGAACGGGTTACACTTGGCCTGGAGGCTCAGAGTGCTTCGCTCATCCTGTAGCACCTCCAGGACCCTAAGTGGATGTCCCACTCAGCTCTGAAGGACGAACATGAACACGAGCTTTAGAACTATTTACACATTTGCAAATCCCAATGTGTTGTTCCCCCCCACCCCACCCTTTCCTCCCTTTGGGGCTGTCCTCTCGCTCAGTGTGGAGGAGGGGGGAGGACTGGTGAACTAGTGGATCCTCGTCAGCTCCTCCACAATCTTAATCACCTCGTCCACTGTGGCTTCACGCTTCATGCCGCTGCCGTCATCGACCTGGAATTGAACGACATCAAGCCATGAGCCTCCTCTGCTGAGAACCCCACTGAGGTGATGAGATAACAACAAAACAGATGCAGGCACAAGTAAAAACAGATCACCATTAAAAAAAAGACACTCCTATTCAGATTAAAACAAACATTTGACAGCAACTTGAAAATCTGCCTTAAAATTCCTAAAATAAGGTTGTGTCCTAATTTTTAAATAATTAGATAAATATAAACCTCATATATCGATACGCATGTTTTCAGCATGCAGTGTGTGATACTCCTAATGTTCCAGTTTAACAAAACCTTGGCTTTGAACAGCAATGTCCTGGAAAAGAAATCATCTGAATCTGTTTTTATCGGTTGTTCTTCAGACCAAAAACGTAGAACAGACTGAATTAAGAGAGAATGTTTTGAATGCAAAAAAGCTGAGACAGAGTATTGGTATGTGTCTGCCGTAAAGGGACTGAAATTTCTGGTTCGCATTCAAAGACGACAGGAGCAGGGTCTTTTGAAGCTCAACGTTGTGTTTGGAAAAACACCAAGGTGACGCTGCAGTCCTAGTTGTTCTCAGCAGATGTTTCTGTTGGAGCTCTGCTGATACGTGAAAGTCATTAAAACCCAATTCGTCAAAGAAGATTTTTGTTTCAGCAAAAGAAACCCAACTGTACTAACCTAAGGCCTACATCGCACTCAGCTGTGACTATTAGTGACGACAATCGTGAGAGGGGTTTCCAAAATGTCTCAAAATATATGTGACTTGAATTTTAAACATATTTGTGCAACAAATTTTGTCTTAAAGTACAGTTGTCGTAGGCTTCCTGATCCCATCTCGAATCCTTTTTAGTTTCCATAAATGGACACTGGAGCTGTATTTTCACACGGGAGCTCTCCTTGTGACAGAAAACATCCGAGGCTATAGCCCCATGTCCGTGGGGCAGCATAGGCTCAGGAGGTAGGGGTTCGTCCTGTAACCGGTGGGTTGCTGGATCAAACCCCCGCTCCGCCCATCTCACTGCGTTAAAATAAAATCCTTGCCTGCCTTGCCTACTGGTGATGGTCAGAGGGTGGTGCTGGTGTGATGGCAGCCTCACTTCTGTCAGCCTGCTCCAGGGCAGCTGTGGCTACAATGTAGATTACCACCATCAGTGTGTGGATGAGTGGATGAATGAGTGAATGACTGACTGTAGTGTGAAACACTCTGGGGTCCTTAGACTAGATAAAGAGCTGTACAAGTGCAGGCCATTTACAATATCTTTGTTAAAAACTTGTCCTAATCTGCCCATCTTCATTTCAAAAGTGGACTCCTGTGGATTAAATTACAAACGCAGGGGTGGGTACGAGGTGGGCAATGAAATAATGTGCACGGCCTGGAATGCAGTTTTGCAAGTCCTGAGCCACCCCCCCAAAACAAAGAGCAGTTCGCTGCTCACTCAAAATTCAGTGAGAAGGGAACTGAAAATTCATCCATTTTGTCGCAATTTTGAGCTGAAAACTGGCCTCCGACAGCCACAGCTCTCTGTGTTGTTGGAAAGGTTCTTAAGACTTAAAGGGACTCTTTGCAAACCCACATATCCTGTCTTTGTGGTTGTTCCAACTTGAGATATAATGAAGTTGTTGGAAAAAAAAAAAAAAAAAGCTTGGCTGAATTATTTATCAGAACCCAAAGAACACTGGTGACCAAGTTCAGCTCAGTTCCTGATTCATAATACAGCAGAAAAACCGAGGAGACAGTTTCTCCGAGGGGAATCTGAGTCACAGAAGTTCTCGGAAGGTGAGTTAAAAAAAAAAGGAAATTACTGGGAAATTTTCTCTCAGTCTGATCTAAGCTGTTTTCTCTCATGAGTTGTAAGACTGGGCGAACAGATCGTGGCTGTCAGGATTCAATCAAGAGTTCATATCAGCCATATGATATGTCAATAGCTGGAACTAAAAATGACGTCCTTCAAACTTTGTCTTTTGTTTTCATATAAAGTTTAAGAGCACAACACGAGAACAAAAACTTGGCATAAATGAAAAGATAAATTGTGTGACTCACTGACACATCTAAACACACTGGAGACAACACAGTGGCTTGTTTAAATCTATTCTATTTCACAAATGACTACAATCAAACTTAGATGTGGACGTCCACGTTCAGCCGTTTTTCTGATCTGCCAAGTCACATAAAAAGGAGAAATAAACTAGCTGGATAAAATTTAGCGAAAGGGTATGTTTGAGATTTGGCTGTGGCACTTTATTTTAGGGGCTTCCACACATTTTGACAAAAAACATTAAAACTTCTAATATTACAGGCAAAAATGTGCTGAGGGAACTGAATAAGACACTCATAAACCCTATGCAAAATGTTAAAACCAAATGAAATCTCTCCTTTCTAAGCTAAACAATGCAGGTAACACTGTAATGTGAAATCTAAAGGCAACAGCCCAATGACGATCTGAGATTCGTTCTTTGTTACGATTTGAAAAAGTCTGGACTTCGAGACTGACAGCGTGTCTTGAATATTATAACACCCCCACCGACAGGGTGACTGTCCTGCTTGACAAACTGGGAAATTGTTCTTTGATAGTTTATTCTGAAGAAGAAATGAGTCTAGGAGTATGATTCTCTCTATGGGTGCCGGGTTCATACCCCGGACGAGCCCCCAATTCATGATAAGCCCATAACACAACACAACGGTGATCCGTCCTCTGCACATCCCAACCAGCCACATCTGACCCGCTGTGCCACGGCTGCCAACGAGTTAGTTTGTAAATAGATTGTTAGGGGTTTTGTAGTAGTGGGCTGCCATTTATTTTAAGATCCTTTTCTCAAGTTTTAGTTAGTTCAGGAAGAAACAGAGATCTGTCTTTTGTTTATTTGTATAAACAAAAACACCACTAACAGGGTGACTGTCCTGCTTCACAAGTAAAAAATAAGTGGTAAGTTATGTTTTGAAATATTACTGTAAAGAAGTCTGAGTCTAGGAGTATCACTATGGGTGCCGGATTCATATCCCGGACGAGCCCCCAATTCTTGTTAAGCCCCCACTAGAGGTGGCCAAGACATAACATGAAGGTGATCAATCCTCTGCACATCCCATCCAGCCACATCTGATCTGCTGTGCCACATCAGCCAACTAGCTAGTTAGAAAATAGCTTGTGAGGGGTTTGTAGTAGTCCGCTGTCATTAATTTGAAGATCTTTTTCTCACGGTTTTGTTAGCTGAGGAAGAAAAAGAAATCTCTTTTTTGTTTATTTGTATTTTTGAACATAGTTAAGTGGAATAATATCAAAATAGTTCTGGTTTAGTTTGTTAATTTAGCCTGGGCTCACCTTGTTGTTGGCAAAACTCCAAAGTGTAAGTTACAAAACACCTGTAAATAAATCACTTCATTTTATAAAAATCATCAATCTGTCTCTGTGGCTGCTTGAGTTGTGCAGAAGACGGATCACCTTCATGTTATGTTCTGGCCACCCCTAGATGGGGCGTAGCAATGCATGTAAATCAAATATCCTCAATTTGCTGTTTCAATTACTGGATCTGAAAGGTGGAAAACATCTGTCATGGGATTAAACAGCAGAGAAATCAAAGAATATTTAAGCATTTACAAGTGAGGAAAACAGCTAAAAGCCTCAAAAAAGACGTTATAAAAAGCCTTTGAGAAACAAACGTTTTAATCTGACTGAGACCGGTAAACGATACGATTTACCGGAGGGAACAGATCAGCTGTCTTCCTCTGAACGGAGAGACTTTCAACATGAACAGGAGCTCCTACCTGCAGAGTGCTGACGACCTCCTGCATCTTTGCTCGGCTGAGATCCAGGAAGCTTTCAATCAGGTCCCCATCGATGAATCCCGTGGCCTGCTCTGTCTTACGCTCCGTGTGGAAGGACCTCCAGGTGTTGCGCTGTCAAGGAAAAAAAAAAAAAAAAAATCTCTACGAGGCAGTTACTCTGCCTGAGGGTGGCCCCTCGGGTACAACACTGTAAAGTTTCCCTCAGGCAGAGTCAACAAATATCCAACTTGATGTGACGAAATGTTTCAAGAGCAGACAGCTGGTAATCAGTATGGCGCTGGTAATCCCTTGTTTTTTTTAAAAGGAAGACCAGTGTAAGCATCAGGCTTAACGGGCTTTGACTGTGAAACATAATGATTACAATTTTAAATGCATTTTAATATGAAAAAACAAAAAGTTGCAGATGCGATCACCCTTAATTCTTCTGATTAAGAAAAAAAAAATAGACTTTAATCTACTGTTGGGTTTGCATTAGAAATATTTATTCCTTTTTTTAAATTATTATAATTTTTAGCAGCTTTCTTATCAGGTAACCAACAGCAGAGCAACAAACCACCGGATTTGTCCTGCAGCTAAAAACAACTTGAACAATTAATCAATTATTTTTAGCTTGGACCAAACAGCAGCAAACACGACAAAGGAACAGATCAATCTGCTCACCAATCAAAGCTTCGGTATAAAGTGTTCAAAGAACTGTGTTCAAAGTGTCAGTCGAGAAAACAAAGCTTTGTACGAGATCAATTTGTTCCTTTTTCATGTTAATGAATCGATCAATCAAAAAGGCGTTTAATAATTTTCTTCCGTTTTGATCTCGGTCCAACAAAGCCCTTCACAATCTGTTGCTCATTCACAAAAACACTCCGAGCACCTCTTTATAGATAGCTGCCCTCCATGCACGCAGCACCTTTCTCTGCTAGAAAAGTAAAACGACGTGAGGCTCAACGATATTCCACCCGGAAGACGAAGCAGAAACGGCCACTAATAGTTCAGCTCCGTGACAAATTCAACAACGGGATCGCACAGCAGAATGCTTACAAATGACTCGGCGATGAAATATTTATCAAGCGGCTTCGAAGCCAATTAAGGACACCATTACTGCTTCGTCACGTTATCGGGGGTTTGCCGCCGACAAGACAGCCGCACCTGTCGGCGCGGGTCGCCAGATTCGCCGTCAGGGGCGGCGGGCGTACGTGTGAGTTTACAAAGGATATAAGCTGTGCTCGATCTTCCCCACGCTCTTGATGACCTTGGTGAGGCGGTTCTGTAGGTCGAGCAGGAGGCTGTACCAGCCCTCGGACAGGGACGTCACCAGACCTAAAACACACACAAACACACACACACACAATGATTTTCCAGCTTTAAAACATCTGCACCTCACAATAGTAGATGATAAATCTGTTTAATTTGTCAGAAATACTACGGAACCAGAATAACTTCTGGACTCGATTTATTCCAAACATAAAGAACTTTCTAATTAATAAATTATAAGGTCATAAGTCTGACTGCTGTCCTCCAAATGTAAGTTTTATACATGTGAGCTGAAAGTAAAAAAGCAGTAGTTTTATTGCTCTATAATTTAAGACATGTCCCTCGTTTTCAGCGGATTTGTAAAAAAAAATCTTACAACCACACAGTTTTTCCTGAGAGGACCGTGTGCTTATTTGGTGGTAGAAATTAATATTCCATAACATTTGGCGCATAAATCTGAATGCTCTGGGGGGAGCAAAATGATGTACAAAAACACGGAAAGTGAAAGCTCAAACAAACAAAAACACTCCTTCCACTAATTTGTGGTGCAGAGTTTGGTTTTTCTGCACACGAGGCTATGAATTTATTTTGACATAAACCGAGAAACAGCAGAGCTGCAACAACCAATTAACCATAAATTAATCTACTTGTCGAGTCAATAATTCGGTCTATTAAATGACACAAATATATCTGTTCCTGTGCAATACACATGTTGATCTGCTACTTGTCCAATTCATGTTTTTATGAGCAAAAATTGATTTAATCTAACAGCTCATTGTAATGATTTCCTTGTTGTAATATTTATTTTACTCCGCTCATTAATTTAGTTTTTTGGCCAAGGCTACTCTCTCCAATTATAAGTTCAACTAAAAACTAAAACTTTTTACACACTTGGCCGAAGAAGAAAGTGTAGACTATTATTTAAGGTAAAGCTGCATCGCAATGGACACACACAAAAAAGGGAAAAAAAAAACAACAACTTTCATTCGTGTGAAGTGATGAGAAGAGCTTTCCACATCACTCGTATTCATTAGAGGCTCGGGACTCCCATAATTACATCGTCATTAAACCCTTTAATGACACGCGAGTGGGGAGTTAACACCAACAGCTGCTTATCTTCATGCATCCCAGCAGACGATCGAAGGAAACATCAATCTTTTGCCTGGAAGTTGAGGTAACAAGATCCCAATACGTAGAAGTTACCTTGTTTTGCAATAAAATAAAAAACAAGGAATTGATTACCTAGCAAATAAAGCAATTTTAAAAAACAAAATCCTACCTTAAATACATTTAGAAGCTGGAACCCAGTTAAAGGTCTAGCAGTCGCCTTGTGTTGAGAAATCGTTTTACGCCAACCTTGAAAATAACAACTTATGTAATCTCACGCGATATTGCAAGAGCTCGTGCTTAGAGGACGTGTTGAGAATGACTTTGAGCTAAGACTGAATCAAATCTTGGCTCAATATCTTTAAAACTGGCAGAGTTATAGCCATTTTAGTGTTGGCAAAGGTCGACCATCTTGAACTGAGCTGGCTCTAAAAGTCAATCAACTGTAGGTTTAGACCCAATCATCCTCCAGGGTGGCTGGGCTCAGCCTTAGAGATAAGGTGAGGAGCTCCATCATCCGGTGGGGATGAGCTCAGAGTTCTCATCAAAAGGAGCCCGCTGAGGTGGTTCGGGCATCTGATTAGGATGCCTCCTGGACGCCTCCCTTTGGAGGTTTTCTTGTCATGTCCCACTGAGAAGAGACCCTCGGGGCAGACTCAGAACTCCCTGTGGGGGGGNGAAGGAATTAAATATTTCTCTGGCTTGTGAACACCTTGGGATCCCCCAGGAGTAGCTGGGGAGTGTTGCTGTAGGGGGGGGGGTCTGGGTTTCCCTGCTGGACATGTTTCCTCTCCGACCCGATCACGGATAAGCGGTAGTAAATTCATAAACAGACGGATGGACGGATCCAATGCTAACTTTCTGAAAGCTTCATTACAATTACACAATCCATTCAGTGCTGCCTGAGAAACATTACTAACAGACAAACAGGGATGACTCTAAAATGAATCCTAAAATGTTAAGCAGATCTCTTGCACAGTGTGTAGTGAGTATGCATTGTAGATCATCTCAGCTATTATGAAATTTTAGCTCAATATTTGTAAAAAAAAACAAACAAAAACTGACTACATTATAGCCACAATTGTGTTTTCTGAGGTCAGTTGGCTGTGGTGGCCATTTTAAATTGGATCGACTTCAAACATTAATCAGTTGCAGATGGACACCCATCGATTACTTTATGAACGTTTCAATAAAATCCATCCAGTGGATCAGGAGATATTTTCCTAACAGACAGGCAGAGTTGACTCCAATAGCTTTTGGCAACTTGTTAACTAACTAACTTGTTAGCGCTTGGACTGTGTGTTGAGGACGACTCTCAGCCACCACCAGACCAAGTCTTGGCATCACCAGATATTTTGCTAACACAGGTCGTGCACACAGACACAGACACTTTATTGCTCGCCTTTTGCTTGTTGCCAGCAGCTGATAATTACGTTTGTGATGATGTTTCGACGAACAAAAAGGAATAAATAATTTAGATAAAAAGACCAAACAAATTGATGGTGTCAATCCTAAACCTTAAGTGATCAGTCGCTGAGCCCATTTCTGTCCACTGGCCCGATTGCAGAAAAATAATAAAACTTCGCCTTCAGATAAGATAATGTAACACGAGTTGGCATTTTCTTAGAAAACAGACTCCGGCTCTGCCCTGTTAATGCTGATAGTGATCAATTTCAGTTGGGAATGTCTAAAAACAGCTCATTTGTCCACTTGCCGGTTATTGTTGTTTTGTTTTTTTTTTGCAGGGGGGGACGGCAGATTAATCTCGCCGTCTTGCAGCTTCTTCCTGGAAACATGCACTGCAGCGTCTCGCAGAGCGATAAGCCCGGCAGTGGTTATTTGTCTTCATTACACGCTGAAGCTCATTTCGGGTTTACGAGCTGCTCGTGGAAACTTTTTTTTCGCAGGGAAATACGACTGCGGGTCTCATTTCCTGCGAAACTTTCCTCTGACACCTTTTAAAAAGGATCACAGAAAGTGCTGAGGTGAAATAATGTGCCGTTGCGTCGGGAGCTCCGGGAGTGCTGAGTCCAAATGATGAGCGCTCCTTGTTTTCATCTCAGCCATCATTACTTGCCTGCCTGAAAGTTACTGGTTTGAATCAGAGTAATGAGGGGTGAAAATGTGATTGCCTTCCGTTTTATGTTATTGTCTGGAATGTAAATGTTAGCTTTGACGAAACAGATGTGACGGATCTTTGTGTGCTTTCTATTTGGTCGGAGCTCTTACTGCATTCAAGCTCATTTTCCTTTTTTTTTTAAAGAAGGAGGGAAATGTCAATTCCAATTATTCACTGACTGAATGTCAATTTTCTGGGAGCCTTTTCAGTGGATTTTCACATCGAATCCAAGAGTTATTTAAGTATTTGCTAGGAAAGATTCTGAGTGGGTTTTATGTTGTCACTGAGAAACATTTTCCAGCAAAACAGAACTGTTCAGAGGATGTCGGGGATTTATACTGAGCAGCACGGGCAAAGGTTCTGAAAAGACATAAAGCTCCGGAGTTTATAGCACTGCAAACTAAATCCTGCTCATCTCCACTGGATCAAGGCAGGAACGAGCAGACAACGGATATGACAATAAATCAGCGGCTGAATTTATGGGAGGACACCTATAGGAGTTGGGTAAAAAAAAAGAAGAAAAAAAAAGAAGGTAAATTAAAAAACGTCTAAGGAAACTTTACTTTCTTGTAAGATTTTTGAGTAAACCCTAATTCACGTTGCAAATACAGGCCCAGAATGCATATTGCCCACTGCATTTCATGGCTTAGATCATCTTATGTTGAAAAGGAAGCCATGTTGGTCAAACCTTAAAAATGGTCTGCTTTACCAGGGGTGGGCAACCCTGGTCCTCGAGTGCCACCATCCTGCATGTTTTACTTGTTTCTCTGCTCCAACACACCTGATTTGAATCAATGGGTGATTAACAGGCTTCTGCAGAACATGAAGAGGTGATTTAACCACTGAATCAGGTGTGTTGGAGCAGGGAAACAAGGAAAACCTGCAGGATAGTGGCACTCAGGGGTTGCCTATCCCTGAGAAGTCCAAGGTCCCCAAAGCATTTTACACTACATTCACCCATTCATCCACTCATCCACACACTGATGGTGGTAAGCTACACTGTAGCCACAGCTGCCCTGGGGCAGACTGACAGAAGTGAGGCTGCCATCACATCGGTGCCACCGAGCTCTCTGACCACCACCAGTAGAGAAGGCGGGTGAAGTGTCTTGCCTATGGACACAACGGCTAAAACGAGGAAAAACAGCTGCTGTAGATTTGACAGACTCTCACCACCAACACCTCACGAAGCTTGCTGATGCCACGCTCCACCGGTTTTAGCATTAGGTTAGTTCTGAGGACTTATCTGAGCAAAAGTTGCAAATGGGGTTAGCTGATATAACCATCCTAAACGGCTGGCAACAATAGGTGCTTTCACACTCCAGGCTTAAAGAAGGATCGATGTGCTTTTTGTTGCAAATACCGTCTTCCTCTGAGTAAGTTCTAGAGGATTGAGGTTGACCCACCTCCGAGCCAGTAATGGAGCTAATTGCTCAGCCGAAATGCTGTGTGTGTGAGCCAGGGCTGGCGTTACGATAAAGGGGTGTGATGCTTTGATGACATGTGGTTTGTGCGATGAGCACATGGGGGATTCTAAATGGGGAATAATCAGCAATGACCCATTTTACAGCAATACGGCTACTGATAATGGCCACTAACTTCAAAGTCTGTGAGATCAGAGGACTCCTGTGTGTGTGAGCGCAGGGCCGGTGAAAAGATCTCCCCACTCCGTTTCCCCCGACCGGTGATTTAGTACAAAATGGTATACGAGACAATTCTGAGGCATACGTTATTCGTCACACTAAACGCACATAGGGGAGTTATTCAAAATGACCCCGGGAACGCTCAAAGCCATAACACTATGTAAAAATCACTCCAGGACAGGGTTAGGAGGGCTTGTTTGGTTCACTGTATACAGAGACAGATCAATTATTTAACCGACCACTTTAAAAAATTCGGCTGTTGGCCATATCTGTACATACTTAGTGAATTACTGAGTAGGAAACTGAAGACGCAGCAGCAGCTCCAACCCGCCCACCATTAGTATTTTTTAGCGAGAATGCTCTTTTATATATGTGTTTTAATTGTGCAAGTTCTTTTCAGGAAACTGGCCATCAGCTGCCGTGATTTCTGGAGATCAGCATCAGCCAGAGAAACGTCAACGTTTCTGCAGAAGTCTTACAATAAGTACACATCAGTAAATATGTTGTATGTTAATATGTTTGTTTGCTGAGCTACACAATGCAACATTGTTCACGTTTATTTTGTCTGCAGAGCAGTTTGATTTTCACAAGGTTCGACAGATGTTAGCTGAGAGAATACGACTTTTGTTTTATTGTGGGGATCGACTTTTATCAATAAATGGCTGCAGTTACAGTACTAAGACGAGCTGATTAAGCCGGTACAGTGGTTCACTGGGCTGCAAAGGTTGGCGACTAGCTGGCGAACAGCAATCGAAGAGTCTCCAAAAGGTTTTGAAACGTTTGTGGGGGTTCTTGATTTTCATTACGCGAGGCGCCGAAGCTTGCAGCCGTGTTGCTTTAATTGTGAACAAAAAGTGCAACGAGTTTACTTCCAAAGTAGTCGCAGAGTTGTCACAGGCATCTCAAACTCTTCTCTATTCGGCTCCTGTAACTCCAGAGAACCAGAGTTGTGTTTTGACATCTGCTGGAGAGTTCTCTTTAAGACGGAAATCAGAACGTCCCGGTTTAACCACGTCAGTGATGAATGATAATTGCAAACTGGTCCAAATCCTACTTTTATTTTAAAAGTGGGGGGCTGCTGCCAAAGATAGGCAAAAAGCTAGCAAAGGTAGGTATAAAATGGGTAGAGGTGGGCAAAAAAATAATGTGCATGGCCTAGAATGAAGTTTTTGAAGCCATGAACACAAATATAATTTGCGACTTTCAAAACCTGGACAGGCAAAACATGACTTAGATCTTAGATTTCAGTGAGACTGCAACTGCAAATCTGCCCATTTTCTCACAATGTTGAGTCGCCAACTAGTCTCCAACAGTCGCAGCCCAGTAAAATAAAGTTACAGACTTCCCAGATAGTCTTATATAACAAACCTTCTTCTGTTAGATGAGATGAAAAAAAGTCAGATCATCCTGCCATGCTGACATTTGCAGATGACACAATACATAGATGAAAGTACTTTGCATAAAAACTTAATCAAGGAGGATGATAATAAAAATTTGATTTAAATAAAAAACAGTCAGTGTCATTCTTTCTGTATTCTAACAAAAGCCAAAATTAATGTAGGGTTTTGAAAAAAGGTGTTAAATTATTTCTTAAATCTGTGCCTCAGCCAGACAATCAAAGGAAACAAAAGATAAAAAAAACATCTCTGTATGACTCCATTTTACCATTATTATGTTTCAGCTTTTGTAGAGATAAAACGTGATAATTAGTGAACTTCAAAAGTGCTGGGACAAGACTTCTGTTTCCCCCTCCGTTTAGTCTTTAGGCTAAACTAATGTGATGGTTCGTGGCAACACAGACGTGAAAGTGAAGAACATCTTTCTATCAGCAGGAAGGCAAATGTCTTAGAATACAAAGATGTAAAAAAAAAAACGTGTTTAAGTGTGAAATTGTTTGTGCACCTACCGATCATCCCGTTGACGGTGCCGAAGAGCACGGAGCCCTGGGTGGGCGTGGAGCTCTCCACGAGGTTCTGCAGCACCAGCGAGCCATGGCAGAAAACATTCACAAACTCGCCGAGGTGGAACACCCCCACCTCCTGCAGGTGCTGCCTCTCCTCGTCGGTGGTGGCCGCACTGGCCGCAGCACGCGCAGTGGCAGGGAAGAGACGCAAAAAAAAAAACGAGGAACCACAAAGAGGAGTGAGAGCGCGGCAAAGACAGAGCAATGTCAGAAGGCAAAATTGAAACGTTGTCGGGAGCAAGACTATCGATTAATCAAATGAAAAACAAGAGAGGCAGAGACACAAGAAGTGCTGCAAAAGGTCAGAGAATGATAGAGAGGTAATGAATGAAAGGTTGGGAAACGGTGAAAAGAGCAACAGGAACGGAGACGTGGTACAAAAATAAAGGTCAAAAGCATCGAGAGCTCCAACCTGACGTATTAGTTGGATAATGAGTGAAGGCACGAGTGTAACACAAGCACTTTCTCAACACATCTTTCTTCCTTATCCTTAAAGTCAACACTTGTCCAACAGTGAAATTACTATCAGGGAAGAAAAAAAGCTGTAGGGTGGCTAAAAGCACAGCTACGAGATGAATCATAATTTCCCAAACGAATGCAAGGGCAATGCTGCTTTGCCACATTCATATCAATGATGTTGATCTAAAACCTATCATGGGACGCTGTAGAGGGAACGGCATCCTAATGACTTTGTGTGGGCCTGAGTGGGCAAAATTTAGAGGTGATTTAGAACGAGTTTTGGCAGTTCAGTTCGGACGGAGGAGCTCCGAGGAACAAAAATGATTACAAAAACGAAATCTGAATGGGGAAAATGGTCATTACGCATTAGCATTTATCTAAAAAAAAAAAGGCAACATCTGATGCTTTCCTCACCTGTCCTTTTGGCAGACAAACAAGTTAAAGGCGTTCTCTGCCCCCAGGAAGTTGTCGTCGTCGAGAATTTCCACGGCGCTCATCCAGTTGGGGTTAAAATCACGAGCAATCTGAGCAACAAACACGAAACGTGTTGGGAGAGAGAGAGTTGTAAACAAGATAAAACTGTCGACCAAACCCAATACGGTTCTCGCCTCTGAGTATCTGCAACGTTATCGGAGACGTGTTGATCCAAACAAGCTGTCCCCTCCAATGCTTCATCACTCCCACTGACTGTTACTGAATCTGTGCAATCAATATTCATCTGCTGGTGAACCTTACGTGGTAAGACTCACAGCATTTTCAACAGGCGCAGTGCGCTTCGATTATTTTTAAACTCGAGTTTATTTGGTAAATTCATTTTCTACTAGGGACAGGATAGTGATTTTTGAATATTCAAAGCCTAATTAAAGTGGTACCTTTCCAGTTTGGGTGTTTCTTTTGACACCCCATCCCCCTAAAAAAAAAAAAAAAAAAAAAAAAAAAAAAAAAAAAAAAAACTGAGCATCTCCTGATTCTGTTTCTGCTATTGTGTTTTATTTTGAAAGGATTATAAAGTGGAAAGTACGGTTGAGGGTGAGTTCCTTCATGCTGATCCACTGGACTGGTGAAAATGAAGAAATGCTGAGCTACTCAGCTAGCAGAATAAGCTGCAGTGCATTACTCTGTACTCAAAGCCACCTTTTTCACTGGAAAGATTTTCAGCTGCAGGATGTGCGGTCAAAAAGCGTCAGCTGAGATTAGCGCTCGCTAAAATGCTTCCACTGCTTTTGAACGGTTTGTTTGTTGTACTGACACTTATGCCATATTACCTAGCCCTCCATGATGAAAGGACAACAGAAACAAGGTCTGAGAAGCAGGAATTTCTGCACGTTGGCCACACATATCGTTTCTTGTATATTCTGTAGTTATTTTTATTTCAACTTTGTTACTTTTTATATTTAATTACATCTCAACGTGAAGGCAGACAAACCAAGAAAAAAAACACAGATTGATTTAAAACTGATACAATTAAACTGAAAATGATACTAAATATTTTCAGCCTAGAAAAGATTCAAATCTTGACATGCAGTCGGCTCATTTCAGCACAAGACGAGCTCTGTAAATGCCCAGGAATCCTGCGGTGGACACACTTTATCGTTAAAAATCTCTGAAGAGACAGAATACTCCTTTATCTTTTTGCTCGTGAGCGGATACTTTGTGTTTAAGCGGCACAAAAGCTGCGCTGTAAAGAGATAAACTCTGGCGTAGCTGCTTAATAATGGTGTCTTTGATCACGATAACTTGGCGCTACACTATCTTGACCGTTGTAATGAAAATGTGCTCAAAAGATCGCATTTTCTTTTTTTTCTCCTTTCAACACAAATCAGTTTCAACACTGCACATCAAAAAGTCTGAGTTGCCCATGAGTGGTAGAGAGGAATAAAACATTTACAAAGCAAAGAGAACTTGAAATATACAATACAGCTGCCTTGGCTGAGAGTCAAAACTAATTTGCGGACTTCGGTTCAAAGCAACATCGTATAGCTGGCTCAACTTTGTTGCCCTTATGAATTCTCATGTTATTTCCCCCAGATGTTTCTTCACATCTCACCTCTTCAAAGTTGCCCTCCATGGGTTTGTACGCCAGCAGCAGGACAGACCTCATCAGGTCTCCCACCAGGATGAAATCTCCTTTGGTCTTCAGGTAAAGGGCCATGATGTTGTTGTAGTGGTTACACTCGGTCCTCAGCTCCTTCTCAGCCGTCCACTCATACAAGCGCACCTGAAAACAACGTGTGCCGTTACTTCTTGTTATGCTAGCTGCCAAACGCGAGATGACCTGAAAGGAGCTTGTGGTGTGTTCGTTAAACCGAACTGACATCTTACATCCACAACTGCCTTCACGCTTGTTTTTGCTGTTTCTCAGCAAGTGTGAGGTGTTGATTAACTATCCACCATCTGCCAGCCCATAAATGAACAGTAAATGGCTAATTAGACCCACCATCTCACACCATGCGCTGTCAGACATTTTGTAAAAATGTTAAAAAAAAAAAAAAAAGGCAGAGGTGTACAGCTCTGACTTAAGTGTTATTCAATTGATGGCAGAGTGATGAAGAATCACAAACATGGACGTTCGAATGATGAGTTGTTGTAATTTTATCAAATTCTGCATCTTCGACAAATTGTTTTTTGCCCGTCTTAGAAATCGGCTGCGACCGCAGTAGATATAACATATTCACTACAGCAGGGGTGTCGAACTCCCGGCCTCAAGGGCTCCGCCGTCCTGGGAGTTTTAGGTTTTTCTGCTCCAACACACCTGATTCAAATGGTTTCATTACCTCCTCACCGAGCCATCATGTTCTCCAGCAGCACGTCCACAAGTCATCCATTTAAAGCAGGTGTTTTAAAGCAGGAACACGTCTAAAACACGCAGGAGAGCGGCCCCCGAGGAACGGAGTTTGACACCTGTGTACTACAGTATCAAACCCATAAAAAGGAACAACTTAACTGGAATTAAAGCAATAAGAACGGGTCGTTTAGTTGACTTTCAGAAGGGAACGTTGTTAGATTACATGTCTATGCTGACTTCAATTAAGCAGGTTGTTTTACTTTTGTAAATGTCAAAAATTCTTGGGAAAAAATAACATCTTTGAGTTATTATGACAAAGTTAATTAAATCCTAAGCCTCATAATAAAAAATATATAGTCATTTATTGCCAATCTGCTGAAGCAGTAACCAGAAATAAAAGCTCAACAATATACAACAAATTCAAAGTAATTTTTTATTTGAAGTTTTCAGCGAAGGTTAAATATAAAATAAGAAACCAATGCAGTGGAAAGTGAACCACTTAGATAAGCTACAGAAATCTGAACTCCTGGCTATTTGATTCACGATATCTCCTGATAACGCCGCCTTTTCCCGCTTTTAATCCCTTAAATCTATCTTTAAGTCGGTGTGGATGAGCGTGATATTTCAGAGCAGCGAGGAAAGGCTTCTTTCACACCGGATGTCAGGTGATTTCACACTTCTCCACGTGAGACAGATCTATTTAGATATGAAACTATAAATTGAATGAGACGGCGCTTTTCATACTGGATGGATCACATGCTTCTTAAAAACATTTAAACAAACAAAAAAAAAAAACAGTTATTTGTTGGCTGACTTGTGTGAGAAAGACTGAATTAAGGTGGAGTGGCCATGGAAAATATTAAGAAACGATAAACTGTTCAGGGTCCTGAGCTTTAACATATTCTTCTGGGTACATTAAAGTTCAGCATCCAAAAAGGAGATGAGAAATAGTTCCCATGTAGAAAAACAAAAACTTTGCAAATGAACAGCCTGACTGGTTTCAGGAAAAAATTTTGGCAGATTTGGTGGCGCATGAGGAGACGAAAGAAGCAGAAATCAGACAGACTGGTTTCCATATTAGGGCCAGATGGTAAATTCTGATTTTGGATGCAATTGTTAAAAAAGAAGCACCACACTGAGTCTGTTTTCCAAGCCTGGATGAAGAGCTTGAGTTAAAAACACAATCAAACCATTCAATCCCATTTATCCCCCATGCAACACGTTTCAAATAATGTTCAAATACTATTAGAACAATTTAGTAGGAAAATTAAAGGCCTAGCATTCCTTGCTGCCTTCCATGACAGAGTTTTAAACTAAAGTCAGCTTATGGTGAGAAGAGACGGAGTTACGGATGTTTTGGTGAAACTGTGTAAATGATGTTATGCACGATTTCAGGTGATACTGCGAGATGTGTTAGCGCTCAGAGTATGTGCTGACGATGACCCTCAGCCACTACCACATTAAACTTCAGCTCAACAGCTGAAAATCTGACTAAGGTACAGCCAATTAGCTGGGGCAGCCATCTTGAATTAAGTTGACTCCAAAAGCTTTTGAGTTGTAGATCGACACCCCATATTTACTGTCAGAGTTTTTGTTTTTAAATCCCACGGTTCTCAAGATATTCTGTCAATAGACACACATGGTTAAGATCAGCTGTTAATGTCAAGGTTTTAAGCCAAGGTGTTGCGTGTTGTCTAGTGCTCGGGATGTGTTGGTGGTGATGCACAGCTACTACCACACCGAATCTTAGCTCCATATTTGTAAAACTGACTGAGTTATTCTATTATAGTATATTTATTATATTAATTTTTGTGTTTTTAAGGTCAGCTGGCTGTGGCGGCCATCCTGAATCAAGTTGACTTCGAAAGTTATTCAGTTGTAGATGTACATCCAGGCATTACTTTGAGCATTTCACCAAAATCTATGCAGTGGTTCATGAAATATTTTGCTGACAGAATTGCCCCAAAAAGTTAATGGCAAAGTTTTAAAAACAGATTTTACTCAGAGTGGAAGATGGGGATGACTCCCAGCTACTACCACACCAAATCTTAGCTCTATATGTGTAAAACGGACTGAGTTATATTCATTTTTTGTGTTTTTTAAGGTCCGGTGGCTGTGGCGGCCATCCTGAATTAGGTTGACCTCAAAAGCTAATCAGTCGTAAATGTACATCCACTGATACTTCCTGACAGTTTCAGTACAATCTATCCAGTGGTTCATGAGATATTTGGCTAACACAACAGACAAACAAACAAGCACACACATGGGAAAAAATGTCATTAACCCTTTGACTTCGGCAGCAGGCAATAAATATATAAAGAGCTTCCTATGCCCCCTGAAAACACCATCTAGAACCACTTACTGTGCTATTTATGCTGGCCAGTAGTTTGCCGTTGAACTCCACCATAGAATAGACGGCTCCTTTCACCTCTTTCTCAGCCACAGTTTGCAGCTTACCTACAGGAAATATGCAGTCAGGGTTCAGTCAACGTTCGAAGTGCTACACGTGCAATGTTGAGTTAAATTAGCATCTACAAGATCCTTGTGAGAAAACAGAGCGAGAGCGAGAGAGCGAGAGAGAGAGAGAGAGAGAGAGAGAGAGAGAGAGAGAGAGATGTGGGATAAATAGAAATGAAGATGGTGCTGCATCGAGAATAAAAGTGGGGGGAAAATGAAGAGCTGGAGTGGGATAAATGAAATGCAAGCAACGCATTTTGAGAGGGACAGTGTGTTAAAGAAAAGGAGTGGAATCAGTACCGGTGAGAGGGGGAACGTTTGATGAGAAGTGATAAGAAAATGATGAAGTGAGGGGGAGGGGAGGGGAGGGGGGAGACAAGAGCTTTGGCAGGACGACATGTCCGTGCTTAAAATACGAGAGAGTGCGGTGAGGTGAAAACGAAACTGGGTGAAGGAGAAAGAGAACAAAACAAAAACGAGCTGGGTGAGAAAGAAGCGTGATACGGTCGTGGAGCAAAACAGAAAGCCCAGCTGGGGCAGAGTGTGAAGGAAATGGAGAAAGCTACTGACCGTCAGTGTAATGGAAGACAATAATTCGTCCCTGCTTGGGCTCTGCCTCTTCTGGGTACACCATGGCGGTGCCAACGATGAAATACACAGATGGGTCTTTACCCAGACGACATGACACAATGCTGAGGGCATACTCGCTGGGAAGGAACTGATGAGCATGAAGAACTGACAGAAACACAGAAGTGTTAGAGAAATAGACTGCGAAAGCAACAAAACATGTCTCTACGATGCTATTTAGGCTGGGTATTAATGCTTCAAAGATGCTACAATCAGGCAGGTAACACATTCAGAACTAATCAATATTAAGCAAAAATAATTGCAAAAAATGATTTTGGTCATAATCCTGCAGTCCTATTCAGGGGTGGTGTTGGCTCCATGACACAGTCATATAACAGTCTGGGTCCTTGGCCACATTGTAGGACTCCATTGTAGGACCTGCCTCAACAAGGCTAAGATGAAACAAGGCTACGGTTCACACTGCACAGGAAAATGGGCACAAATAAAAGCGGTCAAACTGTTTACAGAACTGAAACAAATCATATGACAGCCTGCCTTTGCTTCCTCATCTACATACAAAATGTACAGCAAACATGAGTATCGATGACAGCTTTCAACGGGGCTCCTATGTAGTTTAAATTTTGACATTCCATATTTTTGCTATGACAGTCTTAAATACGTCACAATATTAGACTAGACCATGGTTCTCAACTGGGAATGAGTGGAACGCTACCTCCGGGTCGAGAATGAATCTCTGCCTCACGTGGAAGAGTTCAAGTATCTGGGGGTCTTGCTCATGAGGGATGGTAGGATGGAGGGGGGGATGTATTAATGGATCGGTGCCTCGTCAGCAGTAATGAGGGCGTTGCTTCGATCAGTCGTGGTGAAGAAAGAGATGAGTCGAAAGGCAAAACTCTAAATTTACTGGTCCATCTACGTTCCAACCCTCACCTATAATCATGAGGTTTGGATCATGACCGAAAGAGCGAGATCCTGGATACAAGCGGCTGAAAGGAGCTTCCTTCATAGGGTGGCCGGGCTCAGCCTTAGAGATAAGGTGAGGAGCTCCATCATCTGGGGGAACTTGGAGTAGAGCTGCTGCTCCTTCTCATTGAAAGGAGCCAGCTGAGGTGGTCCGGGCGTCTGATTAGGATGCTTCCAGGACGCCTCCTGTTGGAGGTTTTTCAGGCATGTCCCGTTGGTAAGAGACCTCAGGGCAGACCCAGAACTCCTTGGAGAGATTATGTATCCTCTCTGGCCTGGGAACACCTTGGGATCCTTCAGGAGGAGCTGGAGTCTCTCGCTGGGGAAGGGATATATGTTGTTTTTTGTCTCTTGGACCTGTTGCCTCTGAGACCCGACCACGGATAAGTGGTAGAGATGGATGGATTGATGAATGAACAATTTTAGATTAGAAATAATTAAAAAAAACTAACTAAAACTTAAAGTGCAATATTTCCCTCTATTTACTGACTGGTACAAAAATCCAAATTGTAAAAAATGACAGAGCAGTTCTGAAGCAGAATAAAAAAAAAATGCAGTCGTCACCGTTCTCTTTCTAAGGTGGCTAACTTAAGGCTGAACCTGAAGCCATAAAATAACCTCAGGAACAGGTTAGCCTGTCTAAACTTTTTTACCTAAGCAAAATATTGATGGTTGGCAGCAATATGCCAATTTTTTTTTGAGACAAAGGGGAAAAGATCCCCTTCTATCAATATTTAGTTCCACACCTAATGAAGCAAACGGTGTTATATAGGCAGATATATTATTTATCAATCTCCATCACTCTGCTTAACCTCTTCCACCTGTAGAGAAACTGTGCACTAGTTTTTATGCTGCTTTTCTAATTAAGCCGAGCGGAGGTAGCAGTACACCCACCGTATCAGTGTGAGATGTTATCTGCTGGTGCATTAATGAAGTCTTGTCAGCTGTGAACACAATGTGCTAAAACAGTCCCCCTTATTTACATATTGCTAACATGTGACTAACCCTAATTTGTGTGGGTGTAGTAATGACTGGAATTTTAAGAGTAAAGCTTGGCACACTAAAATCTGCATTGCAAAACAGAATGGAGCAAAAAAAATAATAACAAAATAAAAGCCACTATCACAATGCTTCGCCCATGAAGACAACCTGCAGGACGCCAAACGTGTTCATTCATACGGCGACTCCGTGGGCACTTTAGACTCTGGGAATTAACGACACGCTTTAAAAAGCATTGTTAAAAAATTCACAAAGCGCGAGAAGTACCTTGAAGGTTAAATAATGAAACAGGATGTGGAATTAAATTCAAAACGGTGATTGTATGACACAGATAAATCCAAATTTGGTTGATTAAAGTGATCGGGGAATTTATCTCCAGATCACAATATTATGCCAAGCCTGAGACCATTTTACCACCAGAAGCTTCATATGAAAGTAGTAGCTGTTTGACTTCAAATGGAAGTGAACATTTGAAGCCGTCTCACCTTCAAAGGTGTGTTGATCCACGACTAGCAGACTGTGAACCTCCACCTCCTCACCAAAGGAGGTCTCATGTGGAGAAGTGCTGCTGGGGAACAGCTTGCTGGAGCTCACGCTGCTGGAGAGCGCCTGCAAATTTATGAGATAGAACACAAAGAGAAGGGAGGACAAAGACCAACATAGTTCAGGGAAAGAAAAAGGAGAGAAAAAAAAGGCAAGATAATTCAAATCTCTATTTCTGTATGAGCAGTGGGAACATCACAGCCAGCACCATCTGCAGCAGCAGATGTGCAGCATTTAAAAATCAGGTAAACATCATTCTGGTCATCACACACAAGAGGCTCGGCGGCAGTAAACACAAACACAAATAGAAGCCGCGCACGTGTCTCTCTGCGACACCTATGGAGCCGAGTTGAACAGACGACACACGCGGCGTTTGTAAACCTGACAAAATGGACCTTTTGAATCTCTCTCCAAGTGACCTGATTGCTTGTGCTGCTCGCAGTCGGGCGACCGAAGCCTCATTGTCTTTACTGTCAAAAACTCAAAACAAGAGATAATGAGGTTTCACTGTAATTTGATTAAACTCGAACAGCAGCTACATTTAGCCTAATTAGGCACAAACACTTGGAGATGCTGCTGGAGCATAAAGAAATGGTGCTGTCTGTCTTTATTTATCGGGAGCTGCCTGGAAACCTTGTTTCTGTAAATGAGCAGACACGTGTGGATAGATTTCTCACTCTGTATTCATGTCGTGCAGCGCCGTCATGAAAACAAGGACATTTTTGCAGAATGTTGATTACCGCAACGTATTCCACACAAGTAAGATATAAGAGGGCATTCACAGGTAGCATATTACTCATTTTTGAAACGATACTTGCCTATAAATGACATACATATGTCGCAGTTGACTGCTGACGTCCACACAGCCATACCGACACGTTTTTCCACATAATTACAAAAATAATCAAGCATATCCAATTAAAAACTTAAGAAATTATGTCTTAGTTGACTTATATAAAATGTTACAAGTGTGCCTTTTCACTGAGTAAAACACCAAAACCGTGAGGCACAGCATGGCATTACTTTAATAGTTTGATGCTATTTTAATAGGCTTGGAGCGATCCTGTCTCTGGCACCAATTTGTCAATAAGTACTCATCTTCCTGACAAAGTTAAATGCCATTTTAAAGCAATCATTTGCTGTTACTGAGCCTGCCGCACAATCAAGCATCCCTGCTTATAATTAAGGGCATGACCTTCATTATGGAGTGCTGCCCAAAGAATATTATTGTGGTGCTGCATGGGTTTCAGCGTTGGAGTAATAAAAATAAAACTCGAAGACTTTTATTGATAAACTTAAAAGAAAAGAAAAGAAAAGAAAGCCGCTGAGATGACAGTCAAAAGTCAATCTGGAAATTTTATTCCGGGCAGAGCTGCTTTGATGTCAATGAAAACATTTATCTTCCTGACACTTTTTTCAGTCTAATATTATAAATAATCTCATTCAGCATACTTGATTATATCCAAGTGGGGGGTGGGGGTCCTGGGGTGCTTATTAAGGCTCAGTTATAGTTGCGCTTTGTAGCGTCGTGCAGTGCGCGGTACGCTACGTAACCAGTGGAAATGTGGTAAAAAAGAGAGCAGACGGCTGTCACACACCAAACATGGCTGCACGTATCCAGGAGGAAGAGCTGTTGTGTTCCTGGCAGTGATACAGAGAGGAAGTTCAAACTTAAAGCATTCAGTTTGACTTTCATTAATTTATCTGCTTCAAATGAAATGTTGAGTTCATAAATGATATTATAAGGATAGTTAGCTGTACTGTATTATTAGTTGTAATTCGACCAATATTTCTTCCCTCTGTGATCTATAAACACTCCTTTTTATTGGCAGCAGTAATCTCCTTCTGTGAGTTTTGAACCGTTTGATTATCTTTGTGATCTCTCAGAGGGATCATATAAATGCTGATACAGGCGAACCAGCTCTGCTA
Source organism: Kryptolebias marmoratus (assembly GCF_001649575.2). Taxonomy (NCBI): domain Eukaryota; kingdom Metazoa; phylum Chordata; class Actinopteri; order Cyprinodontiformes; family Rivulidae; genus Kryptolebias; species Kryptolebias marmoratus. The sequence goes on from NC_051444.1 coordinate 24,777,653, forward strand.
GAGCAGCAAAATCGAATGAATGGAGCGCGGTCTGCGCCAAACTACAAAAATTGGGGGGGGGGNGGGGGGGCACATGACTGCGTCGCTGTTGGTGCGCGCATCCTAGCGCGGTGTTCAAAACGTCAAGTATAAACCCAGCTTCATCCAAGCGCAGCGGTGAGTTACGGTACCTGAGTGCTGGCACTGGGTCGTACGGCAGAGGTGGTGCCACTCACATCCTGAATCTCCACCCTGTTGGACAAAACCCCAAAACACTGGGAAACCTCCTGGTAACAGATCCGTCTGATTGGTTGTCAAAGTGAGTGGGGGGAGGAAGAAAAACAGGAGAAAAAGAAAACAGAATTACAATCATTAGAGATGTGGAAAAAAAATGAACTAGGCTACATGTTGGAAAACAATAAAAACGAAAGGAATAGCTCACTGCAAATATGAAAAACAGGTAACATATTTGCAGAGAATAGATGTGTTTATTGTCAAATAAATAGAAATAAATATGCTGACCTCGGAGACTCATAGAGTGGAACTGTGCGGATGTGGAGCTTCTGGATTTCATCAATGGTTCCAATAGTCAGGGTGCTGTTGTTGGCCAGAGCCAGACTAAAAAAAAAAATAAAAAAAAATAAAAAGAAGCAGCATTAATACTTAAACTAGATGGGAAAATTCCCCCCCGCCTGACAAGTAAAATAGAGGGATTGTACATTTTTCTGCAGTCAGTGGAGATAAATCTGACACAGCTGTGAGCTCAAAAGGTTACGACAGAAAACAGTGAGGCGTTCAAATGAAAGGCTTGAAAACACAGAGAAAGATCGCCATGAAAATACAATCTGAAACAAAATTTTGGCGACAGACCTGTCGGGGTAGCCCTCGGAGTTGAGCGGGCACATGTAATTGACCTCCTTGAGGTTGACGTTGGAAAACACCAGCTTGTGGTTGGAGGAGTAGATGACAGTGGGTCGGTCGGAGCAGGCGAAGACGTTCGACGTGGAGAGGGATCTGAAGGTCCTCAGCACGGTGGGCTGCGTGCCCAGGGTGACCTTCTTGCGCTCGCTGAGGGCACCTGGGAACGGGGGAACAAGGTCGAGGCTCATATTTAATCCTTCTTTGAAGAGTGCACGCACCAGTTATTGCTCGGATCTGTGGAGTAATTTGCAATAATGTTCGTCCTTGTGTGCTCGGTAAAACCCCCCCGAGCTTTGTGAAAGAAAAAGAAAAAGCATCTGCATTTTCCACGTTTCCTTGTTCAGTTGTTTTTTTTTGGTTCTTTTAGATTTCAGTGCAGCCTGCAGTTTAACCACAAGCTCAGTCGTTTCATGTCCTCGTATCCCGTCTCCTCTAACATACACTGCGCGGACGTGATCCTGTGATCTGAACAAACCAAAGTTAACAAGTGCATTTATACGCACACTCGTAGTCTTTGCGAGCGCCGCTCTGGTTTTGTTCAGTTCAGTGCCAGTAGTTTACAGGAGAAGTGATCTGATTAAACTCACATGCTCGTGTGTATTCTCCGTGTCTGTTGTTTGTGACTGTCTGCACACTAAAAAAACAGCTTCAAGTCTTAATTATTAATATTTTGTAAAAGTTCCAAACCTTTTCATGTGAAAAGTTGCAGCTTTTCTTCGAGTTAAATGACTCTCCATGAATTTTACTCAGCTTTACGGCTGGATGGTGAATTTGGGCTGATGGTTTGACAAAACATGCAGGTGGACGATGTCATTTTGATCTTTGTGGAAACTGTTTTGGTCATTAATCACTAATGACAATAAGATGCTTGTATAATGGATTGCTTTTTAACACCTGACTGCGCTTCACTTTTAAGTCTCATCACTTGTGAATGTCCTGACGAAGAAAGGAAGATTGATGCAACTTATCTTGTAATTACTCAACAAATAAACAACAAAAACAGAGACCTAAGCAGCAGATATTAAAAGGACAAATCTATGCATTTATTCAACATTAAATCAACCGTAGTCAGTTTTAATGAACACTGATAATTAGGTACATTTACCCACCTCAATATTAACTCACGTTCTAAAAAGCTCTGTAAACAGTTTCATGTCTCCTGTTTTATAATGTACCACTGACATGCAATCGGCTGGGTAAGTCGACTAGATGATTTCATTTCTGTGACATCACCCAGCCCATTTCTAAGGCTTTCGGAGAGCCTTCGCTGCCAACGTGAAAAGACGGATTTGAAATTATTCGGCAGGCGTGCACCATCTATTAAAAAATAATAATAATAAAGACAAAAAAAACCCTAAAGTGGGATATAATTAGGGTGATGCTGCAATCTGAATGAAAACTGAAGCCACTTTTGGAAGCTCCTGCAAGGCTTCCGCTGGCGCTGTTTTAACTGTCACATCTGATTATCAATATAAATAAACGTGTCTCTAAAATCTGCATGCTGTGTGGAAATCGACGCATAAAAATATAATGTAGAAATGAGCAAATAAAGCCACGCTGCGAGCAGCAAACAGCACAGTTAATGAGTAGCTGCCTGCATTAATTATTACATGTAGGAGTGACAAACACAAAATTGGACTTGCATTAGCCAATAATAGTAAATAATTAATTCTTCTTCAGCTGTTACCTAATTCATAATTGACCTGTGTTTTTCCTAATATGTTCGATGCAACAAGAGCTCTCTGCGAGGAAGACGTTTTATCTCCCTAACACAAATAAAACAGCTCCAGTTTGATATGAAAACTGTATATTTGGGTCCGTTTTGGAAGGCTGGCTTTATGGAAGACTTAAGGCTTCTTTCCATAAAATCACAGTCTTTATTTCTTTCACAAACTAGTTAAATGACAGCGGATCGATACCAGCTTGTGAGGGAGTTTCTATAGCCTGAGGGACTCTCCACCGTTACACCTAAAGCATCATGCCGGCGGTCATATCATTCTACACGAAACAGGTCAATGTGCTCCAAATGGAGGCACCGATCAGCCGGAAAGGTCTGAGCAGCTGACGTCTAACGGCCGTGGTCGTGGCGGCGGCGGTGAGAGGGAACCTACCGGTCTGCAGGTCCAGACCGAAGTAGAAGAGAGCTCCATCTCCGAGGGCACACAGCAGGTAGTAGCTGCCTTCAAAGGTGGTCATTAGGATGGAGCGAGGGATGATTTCTGAGGACACACACACACACACAGGTCATTTATTTTTCCTGCACTTTGAAGTTAACGGGTTTCACAGCAACAGTGATAAACCCCGCAAAAAACTGACTTTTTGATAAACATTTCTGTGCTGCAGGATTAAAAGCAAACAACAAAAAAAATCTCTCTTATTTTCGGTTCCAAAGGCTTTTGTTTCTCTAACTGCAGGCTTGTTCCATCAGTACAGTGTTCTGCAGAAAGCAGTGGTGTTATATAAAAAAAAAAAAGATTAATTTTTCAACTGAAATCAGAAACACAATCAATGGTGAAAAAATGAACACATCTCGAGGCGAGTGAAGCCGCAGGGGGGGGGGGGGAGTCTCTGCTTCCAGTGATAGAACTAAAATGTCAATAATTTGAATAGCTTATAAAGTTTTAATTTAAAGTTTTTCTGCTTGAGTTCTGCACTCAAATTGGTGGGATTTTTTTTTCCACCCCCAAGAAAAAGAGAACCCACTTTAAAAAGTTTCAGCATTAAACAGCTGTCAATCAAACGCAAGAACTTCACCAATGTGGAAAAGTTTCAGGAGACATTCTTCATGGATAAATCCTTCTAATTGGAAGCATAAATCCTACCTGAGTCAGATCACCGTGACGGTAACTTCTTCCCTACTTCTTCTCATAAGGACTCATTATAAGTGTTTAAATGGTACACTAAAAGCATAGCAGATAGCTCAAGTGCTCATCAGGTACATGCTAAAAAATATTAAGCACGAGAGGTCATTTTTAATTAGAGCACATGCTTCGGATTTATTTATTACGCTTTTAAAAAGGTGCAGTTCCACCATCTGTACCCTCCAAGTGTAGCAAAGTCGACCAGAGTTCACAAAATAAAAAGCTGCAACTTGGTTTTATGAGCAATATCAAAAACTTTTTCTTTTTTTTTTTTTTTTAAATACCAAATAGCTGCCTGGGCAGAAGTACTTTTAAGCCAGAAGCAGATGAAGTTAATGAGCGAGACACAAGAAATTTAATATCCCAGATAAAACCTACGCGGGAAGTTCATTTATAATCTTTATGGGTGCAACATTTTAGTTTTTTGGCAGATCTGAGCAAACAGTTTTCCCCCGTTCTAAAATAACTGTTCTGCTGGCTCTGGGCTCATGTTTACCAAGCACATATGTACACACAAAAAAATAAAAAAGATTTGGATTTCTAATTCTTAGCAAAAGGTCAAAACGAGTGAACTACACTGAACCAAAAATATAAATGCAACACTTTTGTTTTTGCTCCCATTTCTTAGGAGCTGAACTCAAAGACTTCCTCCTATGTGCACAATAGTTCCTGTCAATATCCAGCATCTTCGCATAGCCATTAAAGAGGAGTGGGCCAACATTCCACAACAGGCCACAATCAACAACCTGATCAGCTCTGCTGCGCTGCGTGAGGCAAACGCTGGTCACGCCAGATACAGTAAAAGTAAACGGCCTTTTATTGAGGCCAGCCTGAGGCACAGCTGTGCAATAATCATGCCGTCCAATCAGCATCTTGGTGTGCAACACCTGTGAGGTGGATGGATTATCTCGACAGAGGAGGAGTGCTCGCTAAAACAGAGTTACACAAATTTGTGAACATTATTTGAAAGGAAAAACGCGTATTGTGCACTTAGAAAAAGTCTTAGATCTTTGAGCTCAGCTCATGAAAAAAGGGAGCAAAAACAAAAGTGTTGCGTTTAGATTTTTCTTCAGTATACCTTTCTTCGTGGACAACTTCAGAGCAGAGGAGAACCAAGCCTCTCTTCAGGAGTGGGGTTCCAGAGCCCAAACTGTGCGTGGAAGTGAGCCCAATTATATTTACTTTGTATTGCTCAACCTCCCAAACAATGTCCGGCTCTTCTTTTTGCCAGTCAGGTGACATTCCACATGTCTACAAGTCTACAGCCAGGAATCAGCATGCCTAGGCCCTGCTAGAACCAGACCTTTGCAGCTCTCCTCTACAGATGCTCATACGGAGGTGGCTTTCAAGATTTTTTTTTCAGCTTGGGCCGGCTGAGCCTCGGGAAGCCTAAGGGTCGACCATGAGGCGCTCAACGACAAGCTCCCTCCCAGGCCCGGCTCCAAGACGGAGCCCTGGTTTTCTTTATCTGTCTTCCGTGATCCTCCCCCTATCGAAGTCTGATCCCTCCTGAGACCAATTTGCCATGAGAAACCCTACTAGGCACTGATGCCCCAGGCAACACCGTCCCCGGGATCACGGGGGTACTCAAACGCCTCCACCACGTTCAGGTGGCGATCCTGAGGAGGAGCTCATTTAATAGTTCCCTGACGATAACGCTGCATTAGTGAAATAATCACTGATAGTTTATGTTTAAGTTTCAGCAAAACTCTGAAGCACAAATACAAAAAAAAATGTTATATTGTTAAATTTGGTTCAAATTTCAGATGTTTTTAAGCTTTTTTTTTCCTCCTTTCTTTCCTTTTGCACACATCCAGAAACGCAGACATGCTCAACGAGGCAACAGAAACGAGGTTTTGCTCCATTTGACTCGACGTGCTGCCCATCTCCCCCCCCCCGCCCGTTCCCTGTCGGTGAATTCCAGCCTCACCTCCGCCCAGCATTTCCTTGTGCAGCGGGGTGAAGCAGGGCAGTTTGAGGACACGCGCCGAGATGTCAGTCCACAGGCCCACGGCGCAGAGCTGCGACTCGCCTCCGCCCTCCCCCAGAGGCGTGATGTCCAAGCAGGCCACCTCGTGCTCCATCTCGGTGGTGCTGAGGAGGAAGAGTTGACAGAAAAAAAACACATCAGCAACCCTCCCCTCGAGTCGTGCGGAGCGTAAACTTTTCGGACTGAAATAGCTCGCGAGATAATTGTGTTAGTGGCACAGAGCAGCAGTTCAAATTGATTTCTAATCTCATGAGCTCTGCCAATTAATAAATGTTAAAACAGATGTTGAGTCAAGCAGTGAGATCACACTACCAAGTTATTAGAGGACTATTAATATCCCCAAAAACTATGGTGGGATTTTGTCTTCGTGATTTCCATAACAACTCCTCTTCAGTGTGAGAACGCATGTCTTTTTGCAAAACTGTAGGTGTTACGTTGATAAGAATACCATTTATTTAATTTTATCACTTACTAGACAAACTTTACAGTTGGGACAGATAATTTGAATTCTGATTTGCTTCAAACAAACTGGTTTGAAATGTTTAATATACTGGGAAACAGACTGGACAGAGTCGCTGTATTAAAACTACAACTACAGCTTTTAAAAAGGAGCATTTTCTCATTTTTACGTGTTGTTTATAAAACCAGGCTTGTGTAGCTTTTAACAGGTACTAACTAATGCCACCCAAACAGTATTTCAGAGCTCTGATGAGCCATTTTGCTCAGTTTCTTTCCTTCGCTTCATTATTTAGAAACATTTAAAGATGCAAACAAAGGCTGCGCTCCGAGCGGCCCCTGTGGCCCAGTTACGAGCTGCGTGTCTCTCACTCACAGAGACAATAAACATCTTTGTGCATTCCCTTTTACTTGCAATAGGTGCCCAAAGACGACATGAAAGCTAACATTTCTGCTTGATCGTAAAGGTGCGCCCAGGCTGGTGCACCTCGATGCTGCTCCAGGTTAAATACGGCGAGCCCGAGGGTCTTGTAGCAGGCCTTCAGGCTGAGGCGCAATACAAACCTATTATTATTCAAAATGCATCAAAATAAAAAGGTAAGCCAAGGCAGACTAATAACATTTAAAAAGCTACGAATCTCAGAGAGACACTGGAAAGATTGCAGCCGCTTTAACTTTTGTACAGCTGTTCTGTTGAGCTAATTTGCATAATTCATTTGTTAGATGCTCCATGGCTGCTGCGCCACATTAACTATATAATTACCTAACAAGCGGTTTCATTTTCAGACAAATTTCTACTCTTCAAATAATAAAATGTTTAGCCAGCTAAGTGGTTTTACCTGTGCAGTTATTATACTTAAAAAATAAACCCGTGGGGATGGGGTCAAACATTTCGTTTTGCTTCTAAAGTCTCATTTATTAGCAAGTTGACTCGGTCTCATCGTTCCTGCAGAAAGCGAACAGGATTTCCTCACATGCTGTGTACTTTTTGGAGCAGTTACGTGCTGAAGCCAGAGGAGAAGATTCGATTTTTAAAAGTTCAAATGTACAATTTTCTGAAATAAATACAGATGAGTTTTAAACTTCAACAAGAGGCTCTGGTACTGACAACATATTCCTGCCACATTCCCCTGACTCCGCAGGCCTGGACCCCTGAATACAACGAGAGAAACGGCCTGCCCTGTGAAAACTGAGCACTACTGACTGTCCTCGTGTTTGGGGAGAAAAGCTGAGACTGAACTGAGCATGTTAAAATGATCAGAACAAAATCTAAACTTGGCAAAACATTAGCTAAAGGATAAACTTGTCAAAACAGTAGCTAAAAGCTAAACTTGACAAGCATTAGCTAAAAGTTAAACTTGGCAAAACAGTAGCTAAAAGCTAAACTTGGCAAAACAATAGCTAAAGGTTAAACTTGGCAAAATATTATATAAAAGCTAAAGGCTAAACTTGGCCAAACAGCTAAAAGCTAAACATGTCAAAACAGTAGCTAAAAGCTAAACTTGACAAGCATTAGCTAAAAGCTCAACTTGTCAAACAGTAGCTAAAGGCTAAACCTGTCAAAACAGCTAAAAGCTCAACTTGTCAAAATAGTAGCTAAAGGCAAAACTTGGCAAACAGTAGCTAAAGGCTAAACTTGGCAAAACATTAGCTAAAAGCTAAAGTTAGCAAACAGTAGCTAAAGGCTAAACTTGTCAAAACAGCTAAAAGCTCAACTTGGCAAACAGTAGCCAAAAGCTAAACTTGGCAAACAGTAGCTAAAGGCTAAACTTGTCAAAAAAGCTAAAAGCTCAACTTGTCAAAACAGTAGCTAAAGGCAAAACTTGGCAAAACAGTAGCTAAAAGCTAAACTTGACAAGCACTAACTAAAAGCTAAACTTTGCAAAACAATAGCTAAAGGCTAAACTTAGCAAAACATTAGCTAAAGGCTAAACTTGGCAAAATATTACATAAAAGCTAAAGGCTAAACTTGGCCAAACAGCTAAAAGCTAAACTTGGCAAACAGTAGCTAAAGGCTAAACTTGTCAAAACAGCTAAAAGCTCAACTTGTCAAAAACAGTAGCTAAAGGCTAAACTTGGCAAACATTAGCTAAAAGCTAAACTTGGCAAAACATTAGCTACAAGCTAAACTTGGCAAAACATTAGCTACAAGCTAAAATGAAGCACTCATACTGAGGTAGATTTTAAAAAGCAAAGTTTTTTAAGGATTTGAAGAGTTATTTCATTTCAATGAGGGGAAAAAAATGTAAACCAAGTTAAAAAATTTTAAAAGTATTAAAGTTACAATAATCAAACGTCAAAGCCTTAATATCCTGAAAGAGATGAAAGTTTTAAAACCAGAATGGTTAAAACAGCTAAAAGCATGCTGAAGTAGTTAGAGTCCAAAAAAAAGATACAGAAGAAACTATAAACAGGAAAACAATGCTGACTCAGCAAGTAGACAACCTAGTGTCTACCTAAGTAGTCCTACCTGATCTGTTTGAGCTCGCCGGCTAAGATCTGCAGGTAGTACAGGGCCCGGCCCACGGCGAGCACCACCTGCGTGTGGTTGCAGGCAGCCACGCTGATGTTCTTCCACTGCGGCTCCTTCCACTCGCTCACCAGCGCCTTGCTGTCCTGGAGCACCAGGCGCACAGAGCCTGATGTGATCTGAAAGGACAGAGTTTTATCTTTAGACAAACGGCTGCATTTCCTGGAGAAAAAGGCAAAAACTCATAAGGAGACACAGTTTAACTATTTTAAATTTATTTAGACGGTTTAGTTTTTGACATAACTGCAAATGTAACTTTTTGTAAAGATTTTTTTCAAAAACTCTGATTTTTTTTTTATAGATTTGTTTATTTTAAAAAATTAATCATAAAAAATGAGCTTTTAATTAAATCCACTCCAGTGATTAAGGCTGTCGCATCCAGCAGATGATGCTTAAAAACAACAAGGTGAAGCTCTGCAAGTTTTGTTGAGCAAACAGAAACTCAATGTTCAAAAAAAGATTAAAAAATATAACGTTGAATAACAGCCCAAGGTAAAAGAAAGCCTTCACTGACATTCTGTTTACTAAAAACTTGTACAAGTTCTCACTATTAATGAACAATTTAGACCTGTAACCATTAAAAGACTACAGCCGGTACAAAGAAGAGTCAAAAATACAAAGAGAGCTGTTGAGCTTTTAGGGGGAGGAAGAGAAAAAAATGCGAATAAAGTGCTGGTGTAATGAGATGTGAAACTAGCATATTTTCATTGCAGGATCCTTAATAGAATCTTTGAAATCAATTGCAGACGGCAGGAAACTAAATGGCTCAATTTCTAAGGTTTGTTTTGGTTCGCAGCGAGCTAAGAGTCAGAGGAAGGAGTGACTGCAGGTTCTGTGAATGTTAAAGGGCCTTTTCTTTATATTAGAACACACCGACAGCTTTTATCAGAAGTGTTTGATCATTTTTAAACCAAACTCTTGGACTCTGTGAGTGACTTTACTACAGTGGTGCTTTTAGCATGAAGCCATTATCTCCAGGCTAACGTGCTAAAAACAAACAAAAAAAAAAAAACGCTAAACAGGCTGTTTTAAATGCTAAATATGCAATTTAACACGTACAACTTTTTATTTTCTTCTCAATTTTTTTAATTAGCACTAAGCATTAAGTATGGCTGACTTTGCTGATGTTAGGTACCAAAACAATTTTGGGCACAATTGGAACTTCTGTCCAGAGGGGGGGGGGGTAGTAATCCTCCAACCTCTGGAACAGTTAAAGCAGCGACTTTGAACATCTGGACCAAATCTCACGGCTTTATGTTTCTTTAAAACCGCAAATATATCTAATTAGGAATCATTTCAAGGTATTGTGAGGAAACAAAAAGGAAAGTGAGGGGAAAACAAAAAAGACCACAAATGATTATATCTCACATTTAGCATATTGTTAATTCCTATTGAGATTTCAATCTAAACCTAAGTGGTAAACAGTTAATTTGATTGAGAGATGATCTTTATGGCCGATTGTTCATTCAGTTCCACTTCCACTTGTCTTTTTGCTTTTCTGATTCCCCCCTGAGGGGAGGCATTTTCTGGCGCTCTGCATTGTTTACCCCCCCCTGCGTTTTTAGATTTTAGCCGTGACGTACCGAGTAGGTCGGCACAGTCGACTTGCTCTAACTCATTTACTAGAATGAGCTGCATACAGTTTTTTTTTTTTTTACTGCGAGGTTAATTAAAAAGAGCAGAGCCCAGGCGCACAGTGTATGTGCAAGATGATGGGCCAAAATAATGAGCCACAACTGGGCTAAAGGCTGCAAAAGGCTGCAAAGTCAGGCATTAACTCTTATTGGGTTTGGCACTAGAAGCAATACTTTTACGATACATGCAGTCCTATAAATCATTGTTTATATAATAATACCACCATGTGCACAGCTTCTAATGTAAATATACTGCACTGCAAAAGGAAGAAAATTGGCTCATCGCTCTGAAAATTTCTAAAATATACAGTTTGTACTTAATTTATTCCAACCTTTATCTACCACAGTACATTGCTTTAATTGCTCGCCACCAAAAAGAAGAAGGCACATTATGTTTTTGCCTGTGTCTGTGTGCATGTGTGTTTCCAAAACATCTAATGAAACCTGCAGGAAGTAATCACTGGATGTACATCTACAACTGATTCACTTCTGGAGTCAACCCAATTCAAGAAGGCTGACACAACCAATCTTCCAAAACACAAAAATTCCTATAACTCAGTCAATTTTACAGATCCTGACCTAAAATCCGATGCGGTGCTAGCTGAGACTGATCCCCAGCACATATTTTGAACGCTAACAGACTGTGCACACACCGTGCTGCCTTTTAGTATTTGGAGTCAACACTGTCAGCCTGTTAGCAAAAACATCTCTTGATCAAATTAATAGATTTTAATGAAACTTTCAGGAAATAATCATTGAATACATTTCTACAGTCAACTACCCTTTGGACCCTGCGTCATTTAATATGGCTGCCACAGCCAACTGACCTTACAAAATAGAAAACCAGCTAAAATTCAGTCACTTTTACAGATGTTGTGCTACAGTGTGGCGTGGTTGCAGCTGAAAGTCATTCACAACTACTCATTGCAAAAGATCTTTGCCTAAAACTTTTGCATTAACTGTTAGTCAGACCTGTTTATTAACATATCTCATAAGTCAGAGGTCCCACGGACCAGTACCGGGCAGTAGGTCATTTGGTACCGGGCTGCAGAGAAAGAATAATTAAATTACAGTATTTCCGTTTTGTTTTTGTTTTGTTAATTTTCAGAGTTTGAAGGACATTTATTTTGAAAACTGACCAGATTATCTCCACTCCATCCGTCTATAACTCCCTCTTGATGCGTGTCAGGACGCTTATCTAGGTCATGTGATCCGTTACCGCTAAAAACAAACCCACAAGCAGCAAAATGAGTAAAAAACAAACGTCTCTGGAAGCCCTTAGATGGGACGGTCTGGTTACTGAGAAACAGGCTCAGGGCTCCACTGATTCAGCGTTACGGTGAGTTGGATTCTTTGTGCACTTTATGTTTGTGGTGTCTCTTATTTTGAAGGGCGTGTTTAAACACAGAGAACATCAAGGGGAGGAGAGGCTGTTATTCATGTTGATGACGCAGCTAACAAAGCTGCGAGGAAACGTTGGATTTACTTTTATTATGTTTTAAAAAATACCCCTGTTTTCATGCCGGTGGTATCTTTTTATTTTGTTGTATTTATCTGCCACACCTTTAAAGGCCGGTCCGATAATGAACCGGTCCGTGGAGCTAAGAAGGTCGGGGACTGCTGTCAAAAGCCACCAAATGGATTTTAAGGAAACCCTTAGAAAGTAAAGATTGGATGTACATCTACAAATGATTTAACGTTGGCAGTTAATCCAATTCAACATGGGCACAAGAGCTAATCAACACAAATATGTCTATAACCAAAAAAAAAAAAAAAAAATTCAGATACTGAGTTAAAATTTGATGTGGTAAGATTTGACCAAAATGACTCCAATCAAAGGGACTCTGCCTCGAAAGGCTTTTAATGTTTTAAATGATAACTGAGGGACGAATTTAAAGTTTCTAACTCTTCACTAAGCCGTTTTAATGAAAGTATAAAAATATTATGAACCTCTAATATACTAACTCAGTATGAGCTCACAAAGCAAGAGTGGAGTAAAAGCCTTGAGATATGAAAAAAAAATATATATATATCTTCCCCCAGAGTAAATAATGAATTTTCATTGAGATACAAGACATTTTTTCGCAATAAAATATGAGCAGGGTTGTCATAACAACCTAAAGATTAATGGTTAAGGTCTAACTTTTGGCAGAATTCCCAGCAGGTCTTATCTTCATTTCAAAAAGGCAGAAGACGGAAACTTGAATTTAAATGAAGTACAATATCCATCACATGCGAGCGTAAAGTACACGGAGTCTTTTCGCGTCCTTCATAATCAGGATTGCCCCTCTCAATCATTTATGACTCTGCTTCAGCAGAATTCTTCTTATGAAATAGCAAAAAGGCGAAAATGAAATTTTTATTTTCCTGATTAATCTGGAATTTTTGAAATTAGAGGACTTTCTCGCTTGTGTAAACCCTTCAAGTCGGACAGTTTTTAAAACATTAGACAAAACTGGTGCCAGACTGTGAAATGCGCTGCTGATGTGCTTTTCACAAATAAAGTGTTGTGTGTGTGTACAAACTTGAATAAGCTGCTGATGTGCGACGTTTCCGCAGTAAAATGTTTGCTGGTTGTCCACAAAGCCCGGCAGCTCAGTTTCCTCAACCTCCTCGCCGCTCAGCATCAACACTCTGAGGGAGACAAACACACGCTCAGAGATAGGCGAAATCAGAACGCACTCCGTACTTATCTGGCACGCTGCGCAGCAAACGCTCACCGTGTCTGACCCACGAAGGACAGTACCAGCATATCATCCGTCTCCCTGCCGGCCTCGGAGCGAAGCGGCCACAAACCTGGAGGGGAATTCGAAAACTCAAGAGGTACAGAAGCAAGTTTCTTTTTTTCTGCGCCGCTGTAACAGAAACACCGAAAGCAGCCAGGAGCAAGTTTTTAACCATTCCATCTGTTGAATGCAAACATGCTGGAAGATAAACAGGTTGCGGATTTTTCTCAGAGAGCCATTGATTGGCTGAGTGAATAATTGCCCCTCATCAAAAGGCCGGGGGCAGGAGCCAGCAGCTGAGACTTTTAGGGCTGAGAGTGTCAATAAACAGCTGAGGCTGAACAAGTGCGAGCAGACCTTTTAGTGGCCCGTGCGTCTTGTTTAAGCATCAGACAAATCCTTCGAGGGGAACTTAATTTTGCGGGATTAGGAGGTCGTTAAAACCCGATGGCATTTCTCGACATGCCTGTTTAATGCAGCATACACCGGAGAGCTCTTTGGTTTGCTAAATGAAAACAAATGTCGCCAAACCTAACACTGGCAATCTTCCTGGCATTTTGAAAAGTAACAAGCCAGGACCTATGACACGAGCGCCATCTGCTCGCGATCACGTTTGGCGAGCCTGGATGAGCAGCAGCTGGCCGCGTTGGCTGGTGAGGCGAAGCAGATGTGCAGGTTGAAGTGGCTCGGCTGTGAAGTCAGCCGAGTATTAAGGGCTAGATAAAGTTGGGACTTGAGAGGAAGTCGTCAGAGGAGACACGGATACGCGCGCGCGAAGAACACACAAACCTTTGATTCCTGGTAGGTCGATGCTGGCGTGCTCGTGAATCCCGATGCCGTTCCGGATGATCCGAAGCGAGCCTTCTTTGAATGCACCTGAGCACGTCACCAGCTGAATTCCACAAAGACGGACAAGGACATGGAGTGAGACACAAGATCATTTTTTATTTCAGAGCTGGCTGCGTCGGACAGCTGTCACTGATGCTTCTACTCTTAAATTTTCTGATAATGACTTGTTTGTCCTATTACCTTTAGCTTAAAAGACACACACAACCAGAGTTTTATACTGTCAAAAAAGCCATCGTTGACATTTGAAATAAAAAAGACTGAATCCTACAGTCTTTAATTGCTGAAGATTGAGCTGTAATTACAGACAATTAAACTCATTGATGTTAGCAAAAAGGAAAAGTAATGGGGCAAATCATGAGCAATCAGACTCTCCTCCACTAGGTTAGTTGAAATGAATTAGAGGAATCAGACTAAATATTTTCCCAATGCTTTCAATTATTAAGGCCTCAAAAATACAAATTGTCCAGTGCAATGTCATCAACAATATAGTAACAGATCAACTGCAGAAATTGATGACGTTGCTCATGTCTGTGTGTGTGTGCGTATATTTATTTGCCTGTCTGTTGGCAAAATATCACATGAACCACTGGGACGGATTTAGATAAAACTCTCAGAAACATCTACAACTGATTAATTTTTGGAGTCAACTCAATTTAAAGATGGTCGGCACAGCTGATCGCCTTAAACCAACACAAAAATGGTTATACCTCAGCCGACTTTACAGACGTAGAGCTATAATGTGGTGTGGTAGTAGCTGAGAGTCACTTCCAACACGTACTCTGGGCAATAACAGATCCCACAAGATCTTTGCATAATCGCTACGCGTAATGTTGATTTGACCAAAACGGCTGCAACTAAAGGCGTCGGGTAATATGCATTCCTTCTAGGAATTACTAAACCTTTAACTTGAGCTATGAAAGCCCATCAAGTTTTATTGTCATGCACAATGCTTGTTATGGAGGGAAGACGGCTACTGGTGAATGAGGTCAGAGTAAAGCTTCTCATTAAGAAACATGACAGGGGTTAAGATCCAACATCCTGGAGGTTAATAATTCGGGTGTCTGCGCAGCCTGACTTGAGTGCACCAGAATGTTATTTATTCATCCAGTCACGCTGCAATAACAAGATTATTACCAGAGCTCGCATAATCTCACCCCATGCCACCTGCCACCCAACAGTTCCATCCTGATGGAAACGGTCACAATGAACCTGGCAACCCATTTAATTCCCCCTGAGCATGTTCTCCAATGCCCCCGTGTACTCGACTGCACTCTTATGTACTAGTCCAGTCTCCTGATAAATCTCCCCACCTCTGTTTATATCTTACTTAGCCTGGTATTAACAACTGTGTGATATTAAGCTGAACATCTGGGACCGTAATCTAGAGGCTCGACTTCACATTGCTCTTGCTGAGAGTCCTAACAGTCTTGGAATGCGCCTGCACCAATTAACCAGGCAAATGCTCTCCGGATTTGCAGCAAATGGCAAATTAAAACAACTGGGATTAGATTTGGTTTTTGGACGTCCGCAGAGCAAAACGAGTTAGACAGCATGTACGGGTGGAAACAGTCATTGGCTGATTGCGTGCTGGTCTGTGCCCAGCTAAGTGGCTTAGTGCTCTGGTGGACCGATGCCTCTGGAATCACATTCAGCGCCCTGAAGCCTGGTGTCAAACCCTGCCAACAAATAGTTCTTAATTTGATTGTTTCATGTCCCACTGATTCAAAGACTCAATACAAAATAAGACAAATAATAATAATAATAATAATAATAATAATAATAATAATCTGTTATCAATCTTTATCTCCTGCAGTAGTTTTTGAAAAACATGCCTAAAAGCACGAAAGACAATCCTTCAGTAGGGCCTGCATTTACAAACCCAATTCTGAAAAAATTGGGGTGTTGAGCAAAATGCAAAATGCAATGGTTTGTAAATCTCATAAATCCATATCTGATTCATAATGAGACACAGCTTTAACATTTGATATGTTGACTAAGAAATTGTACCATTTTTTAAGGTAATTTTGAATTTTATGGCAGCAGTACTTAACCAAAAAGTTGGGACAGGAATAAAAGGGCTATAAAAGTGGTACAAATAAGAGCTGGAGGAGCATTTTGCAACCAATTAGGATAATTGGCATCAGGTCCGTAAGAGGACTGGGTATAAAAAGGGAATTTTAGAGAGGCTGAATCACCAGACTGAGAAACTGCAACTAAACATAGGAGAACAATTTCAAAATAATGTTCCAAAAAGGAAAGCTTTGAAAATCCATTCATCTACAGTTCATAATATCATCATGAGGTTTCAAAATTCTGGTTAAACCTCTGTGTGTGCAAAGAGCAAGACTGAAGGTCAGTCAAAGTTGGATGCCTGTGATCATCAGGACCTTAACGTTAAAAACTGCATTAAAAACAGGTCTGGTTCTGTTCTGGACATCCCTGCATGGACTGAGGAACACTTACACACATCACTGGCTGTAAACACAGTTCACTGTGTCATTCACAAATACAGGTTAAGGCTCCATCGTGTAAAGAAGAAGCCAGATGTGAACACCATCCAGAAACGCCAATGTTTTCTCTGAGCCAAAGCTCATTTAGAATGGACTGAGGAAAAGCGGAAAATTTTTAGAAAATCATGGATGCCCTGTCCTCTGCATTAAATAAGAGGGACCATTAGGCCATTTATCAGTGCACCATTCAAAAGCCTGCCTCTCTGATGGTATGGGGGTACATTAGTGGCTAAGGCATGAGCAGCTTATAAATCTGGAAAAGCACCATCAATGCAGAAAAGTATATAAAAAGGTTTTGGAACATCTGCTGCCATCCAGACAACTTTTCTTTTTCTTTAGGGAAGGCCTTTCATATTTCAGCATGACAACACTAATCCACAGACTGCATCTATTATAGCAGCATGGCTTCATAGAAGAGTCCAGGTGCTGAACTGACCTGCCTGCAGTCCAGACCTCTCACTAATAGAAAACATTTGGTGCTTAATGATACAAAAATAAGACTCAGGTCTGTAGAACAACTAAAATCCTCCATCAGACAAGAATGGGACAACATTCCCTCCGAAACTTCCAGCAGCTGCTCTCCTCAGCTCCTGGATGTTTACAGACTGATGTTAGAAGAAGAGATAGTGCTTGTTTGAATTGTGTTGTTTTGATCAAATTGTAAATTACCTCGTTTTTTTAACCTAAAATGGTACAATTTCTTAGATTAAAACATTTGATATGTTTACTATGTTCCATTGTAAATAAACTAGGAGTTTATGAGATTTGCAAACCAGTGCATTGTCTTTATTTACATTTCACACAATGTCTCATTTTTTAATTTGAGCTGGGGTTGTAATATAAATATTCTTTATTCATATATTTGATATTTCAATAAAAAAAAAAAATACCAGATGGGGAAAAAAACAAACAAAATGTGTCTGCCTTTTAAATGTGACATTCAGATGCTATACAGTTTGTACCGCATTAATTCCACAATACACACTGTTTGACATTTGCTGTAGGTAAACAAAATTAACCACACAGCAGCGCCGGGGATGATGGATTGTTAAAGTACATGCAGACGACCGAGGCGAGGTCTTTAAAGTTTCAAAGGGCGTAGAAATATTTAGAGGAAATTACCTGATCAGCAGTCTGCCTTTTTGCAGTAAAACATGAAAAGCAATTCAAGTTTATGTACTATACACACATTTTAACGCCCGAAATCAATGTGACTCAGACCAATCAATGCCACATGCAACAGTAGTGTCCAGGAGTTACTGGCTGTATGAAAAAGTAAACTCAAACTATATTTTAAAAGTTACAAGGCTTCTTGTTTAAAGCTTATTGCATGAGGCAACATCAGGCTAACTGCAGAGGTATCGTTACATCAATTACCGCATATTTTTACACAGGTGTTGGAATTTACCTGGCCCTGGCCCTGCCTCTCCAGGTCCACCACACACATGTCCACAATGGGCCCCAGATTGGTGAACGTCTCCATTACTGTTACGTATGAGCCCTGCTCGTTGCTGTCCACGTTGAGCTGCAGAGAAATGAAAAGTTTCTTTACAAAGTGACTGACAGCTTAAACTGGACAGAAAATGCCTCATTTGTTACCGTATTTTCCGGACTATAAGGGGCACTTAAAAGCCTTCAATTTTTCCAAAAAACGACAGTGCGCCTTATTATCCGGAGCGCCTTAAATATGTAACAAGTCGTAATGTTTTAGTACGACTTCAGTAAACTACAAAGCCGCGCCGCTCGCAGCATTAAGGCTCAGTTATAGTCGCGCTCTGAAGTGGCCTGTGGACCTGAGCGAGGCGTTTATACTTGACGTTTACATCGGTGCGGTATTCTTCTGTGCGTTTTGAGCCATTTCATTATTTTGTGACCTCTCATAGCTTTCTATATGACAAAAGTTTGAAAATGGACCATTCATTAACAGTGCGTCTTATAGTGGAGAAAATACGGTATTTTGTACAAAATCATATTAACTATTCAGCAACTCATAACTTGTGTTTTTAAAAAATTGACATTTTTTTCTTGATTTCCTTGTTTTTTGCCAACACATACACAAAAAAAACCTTGTTTTCCAAGGATAAAAGTCATAGGTTTTAAGATAAATTTTGCACCTCATATCAAACTGTGCTCATTTTCCAGCTTACCTTTACGAGCTGGGAGTCTCCCAGTCTGGAGCCCACAAACACCACACCATTGTCCAAGTAGGTCAAACACTCAGCAATCGACGTCTGTCAAGGATGAAAACATCAACAAACATTTGTCTCTTTAACCAGTATTTCTAAAATACAATATCTGCCAGGCTTCCTATGTGACACCTTGTTCTATTGAAGCATAAAGTTGATTTAACTTCATAAATTCAAGAAAAAGCACACTTTAACCGAACAAGCACGGATCAGAGATGTTCCTTTTTAATATGAAAAATTATTCAAGCATACTTGTGGAGTGTTTTTCTGTCACGCTGACATAATGAATAGGTTTCTCAGCTCAATTCCCCAATAATGAGAATGCATTTCAAACTTTTGTTTTATTTAAAGCCCAATTACCTGGCAGACACAACAGAAAGGTCAGCGCTGAAAGTCACCACCAGAGTAAATTATGCAATTATCGTACAGTTTAGTCATTCATTAAATATTAGAGAAAAATCAAAACAGAACTTTCCTATTTTAAACTTTTTTTTTTCCCCCAAAGTAAAATCACAAACAGGAAGAACTCTCTTTTTCCAAACACAGCTGTGTTTTAGACTCATTTATAATACATGACATTACTGATGCACAATTAATACTGACTAATGTCTACAATGTCAATCGAAAGCTGCTTATGTCTGCACAAGCAAGTCTAGACGGTTATGAATGTGTCGAAAAGCAATCCATTTCTAGCTGAGCACTCAGTCTGCTTGACTGCTTCTAACTGCAGCATCACTCAAGAGCAGAAAAAAAAGCTTTTCACCTCTCTAAGCTTGAAGGATAGTCATTACGACAAAGGTGCTACAAACTAAATGCTGTCTGTTTTGTACGTAGGCCTGAGCTTCAAGCGCAATATTAAAATACAGTCATTGTCTAAATCCACTTTTAAGGGATAAGCATCATGAGGGAACAGAGAGCTGGAGTCCCTTTTTTCCCCCTCCTCTCATCTGTTCAAGCAGACAGACCCATTAGCTGTTCTTTGGGGCTATAAACCATTAAAAAAAGTCAATTGTAACACAAAGGGGGGACTGAGGTAACGAGAAGAAAAGGCAGAAGAGGGAAAATCAACAAGCGAGAAAATAGATGGTCAAGACAGGTAGTGAGAAGCAGACGGGAGAAGTGCCAGAGGACAGTCGGGAGGACAAACAGAGCGAAGACAGACAAAAAAAAAAAAAGATAAACGAGCACCTCTCCCAGCAGCTCCACGTGCAGGTCTTTGAGCGCCATGGTGCCGTCTATGAGCTCCTCTTTCTCCAGCAGCAGCATGAAGAGGCGGCCCTCCATGTCGCCCAGCAGGTAGCGTGAACCGTTGGGGTCCACGCGGTTGTGGCAGACAATCGTGCTTTGCTGCAATTAAAAACGCAGAGCGGAAGGGTAAATATGCAAAATGTAAAAATAAAAAAGGTGACACAAACAGGCTGCAGCTCAGTGCGTTAAACCGGAGCGGTACGTTTCAGAGGGTGAAACGACACGGACGCATAAACAAAGAACTTTGCTTTTCGTGCACCATGAAACTGTGATCCCAGGTTCAGGCAATCTTCTCAAGACACTGCAAAGGCTACAAAAGAAGGAATGCAAAGCTTTTCCACATAAAGCAAGACAAATTAAATTTCCATTTGCAGATTTTCTCTCTCCTAAAGGTTGAAGAACTACAATTTGAATGTTAATAAAAAAGCACAACGATAAGGTCTATCTATCTATCATCGCCTGCTGCCGAAGGTGAAAGCATAATATTGTTTCTGCTCGTGTCTGTGCGTGCATCTGTATTTTTGTCTATAGAGTTAGCAAAATATCTCAAATTAGTAGACAAATATGAATGAAATTGGATGTACATCCGAAACTCTAACATTTGTGGTCAACCCAACTCAAATGGCACAGCCGATCAACCTTAGCAGACATTAAAAAATGGCTATAACGCAGTCAATTGGACAGGTTTTG
This sequence comes from Kryptolebias marmoratus, assembly GCF_001649575.2. NCBI lineage: Eukaryota > Metazoa > Chordata > Actinopteri > Cyprinodontiformes > Rivulidae > Kryptolebias > Kryptolebias marmoratus. The sequence goes on from NC_051444.1 coordinate 24,798,233, forward strand.
AGCAAAAAAATTTGGTGTGGTAGTAGCAGGGGTGGAAATTAGCACCCGCCACCGGCCAAATGCGGGTAAATATTTGAAGTGAATTTGATCAACACACACGCCACTGTGGCGGGTTGGCAATTTGAACAGAAAAGGTGTTATTTGTCCTCTTGACATATAGGGGGCAGTAATGTGCTCCAGTTGCTGCTGTTACGTCGAGCCGCGTTCCCCGATCAGATACGGTTCCCCCTGC
>NC_051444.1:24799254-24866746 GCF_001649575.2 Kryptolebias marmoratus
AAAAAAACTTCAAAAACACTCCACAGAAATACATTTTACTTGTCTGAATTTTTTATGTACAGATATGCATCTTTTAATGGTTTAAAATAAAAAAAATAAAATAAGAGAAGTCTAGTTATTTCCATGCAGTGTCCAGAAAGAGGTATTTTTCAGCTTGTAGGGCACCACAACTGCTTCCACCCACCTCCATCATCATCATCATCATCATATGAAATTACTTTTTGTCACAACAAAAAATAGTGGCTGGTAAAATATTTGAGTGGCTGGTAAAAAAAAAAAATTAATTTCCACCCCTGGGTAGTAGCTGAGAGTCATCCTCAACACATATTCTGAGCTCTGTCACGTCTTGCAAGATCTCACAATATCGCACGAGGTCGTGCGTGACATTTACAAGGTTAGACTAAAACGGCTACGACGCCATCATTCCTCATCATAAGATGACCTTAGCTTAATGTTCTGTAATAAAAAGGCGGCGGGAAGGAATGCTGAGCTTTTAATTTTACTACAACCCGTGAGCCCATCTGAGTCGAACAACTTCAACTCAATCAGAAACGATTCAAAGAGCAAGCTCAGCGTTATTATTATTATTATTCACAATATGGTCAATTCCGACAGACCAAGTATGTCAGTGTTCATGTTTTTCTGCTGTGGGATAAATCTAGAGCAGTTGGAGGGAGTCTTTACAGACGCAGTAAAGGAGGACCCCAGAGGCTGCTTACTGCCTGGGCACACTGCTAACATCATAAGCATCAAGCTGGTTTGGATGCTGCACAGCTTCAGTGATTTCTGCTGGTACTTCAGGCAATTTTTAACATCTGCTAGACGACGAGGGTCCGCGCCAACAGGAGAGCTGTTTATATGCAGAAGCTTTCCAAGGACCAACTAACACCTGGAATAAAGGGCCGCGATCGCCCTGGATGAGGACGGCTACGAGTGAGGAAAGACAGGTTGCAAATATTGTTTGGATTTGAGCGGATGACGGAGCGTACGTCGCAGCGGAAGAGGCAAACAATACTGCGGAGATAAATTTCAGAGCGATATGATAAAAGAAAACTGACAGTCAATCAAAACCCAGCCAGGGTAGCAGTTTTACTTCCATGGTGGTAAAAAGTTGACAACTCGAAGGCTGCCTTTTTTTAAGGCTTCTGTGATGATTCATATCCTTTATTTAAGGCCTACCTATCCATGAAAGAATGCATATCACCCACCGCCTTTCACGCCAGAGTTTCAGACTGAGATCATCTTGTGCTGAGAAGTGAAGGGAGCTGCAGCCATTTTGGTCAGACCTTGAAAGCAACACGCCACGCGATATCCCCAGATGTCTCGCACAGAATACGTGTTGCGAACGACTCTCAGCGACCACCACAGCAAATTTTACCTCAAAAACTGTACAACTGAGAGCTTTGACCATTTCTGTGCACAGCTAATGTCGATTAGCTGTGGCGGCCATCTTGAACTGGGCTGACTTCTGAAGAAGTTGATCAGTTGCTGAGGTCCATCTAATAATTACCTTCTGAGATTTTCATAAAAAATAAAATAAAAAACTGTTCGGTGACTCAAGAGCTATTTTGCTAACAGCAAACAGGGTTGACCTCAAATAGTTAATGGCAAAACTGTCAACACTGACCTTGCATAATATGTTAGAGCTCATAATATGTGTTGGGGATCAGTCTCAGCTACTACCACACCAAAGTTTAGGTCGATATCTGCAGAATTGACTGAGTTATATCCAGTTTTGTGGGTTTAAAGGTAAGTTAGCTGTAGAAGCCAAAGGTTATGTCCTGAAAGTTTCATTAAAAGTCATTCAGTGGTTAATGAGATATTTTGGTAACAGACAGAATAACGTTCAAACACACACAGACATTGGCAAAAGCATTATCATCCACCTTTGCCTTTTGGTGATGGGCGAAAGTAAATGTAGTTTAAAGCTAAATAAGATACTTTATTATGGCAATGCTTCAGCTGATTCCCTAAAGAGGAGCTATTTGATGGACATACTTCCTAATATGTCAGAATAACACTTCTCTGAATTACACAGTTGGCGTGAGAAACAACCATTATTTATATGTTCAGTTAATACAATATTAGCCTAAAAGCACGACCAAGCAGGCTTTAATGACTCCAGGTTTGTTCTTTACTTCTTTTGTTTTTGACCATGAATAGATCATTAACTGATGCTGACATGTGCAAGATGTATAAGCAGCCTTAAAATGAGCTCTTTCACAAAGCGGTAGATCCTCCTAACTCCGTGTTTTTATATTATAAAGCTACATCAATGAGGCTTTCCTTTTTTTAAATCTTTGCAACTTACTGCAACAGCAAGTCAACAAAATCAATTTCGGGGCCTGGATGCAGATGGAGTGAGCAGCATGTTTTTTGGCATCGTTGTGCCGAACGTTATTGCTCAGCAGAGCGACTAACAGCTATGATATCATTTTAGTTAATGTAATTGTTATGGTGCTTGGTGTGGACACCTGTTGAGGCCCTGAATTCATAGCACAGTGCAGAGGAGACATATTAAATGCGTGGCCAAACTAAAACAGAACAACCTCCTTACCAACATAGCATTTATTCCAGTAGACTTGGCGGTTTTCTACTTCAACATATAGTCTTCAAATCCTTTCCCCCTCTTCATATGAAGCCACCAGCCCCAATTCTATGAATAAATCCCTGTCTAAGAAACCAAGTGTAATTTTCCATTCCCTTTGTATAAACTTGGCTGCTGTGGCAGTTTTGATCAGTTTTGTTCTTTTTTTTCCCCCTCTTATTGTAAGCACATCAAACAGGCACTTATATTAAAAAAACAAGCACTTATGATAAAAGTATGTGCAGAGGAAATGATTTTTTTAGGTCATAAATTAACTCACTGGTGCTCTCTGGAGGACAAACTCTGCAATAACAACACCGCATATAAATACCCTAAAACACATCTTTACAATTTCTGTATGCCGATATCTTATGACTAATTACTGGGAGACAAACTTGACATTAATGCATCTGCTGATACATTAGAGATGCGATAAGTCTGCCAGCCATATTTAGACGACTGCCTGATTTCTGGGCTTTATTGAAGCTTATATAACATCACGCTCTTATGGTATGATCCCTACATATTGCATCAACTTGTCATTTCCTTTTTGCATATGCTTCGGAAAAACTTGCTTTGAATAATAATAAATGAAGCGAAGGAGAAACCTTCTGATGCAAACTGCCACTGAGAGGGTTTTATTGAAGATGATACTGTTATAATTTCTCTTTAGACTAGTTTCATTTGAAAACAGCAGCCTTGTGGCAAGACCTGAGCTCTCTTAAAAGATACGAACGAACCGATGCGGGCTCCACAAAAACATCTTCGACGTCATAAGCTGCCCCAGTGATTCAAACTGCTATTAAATCCATTTCATGTGACTCAGTTGGTTCTTTTTCTTTTTATTTCATGTTAGGATACTGTTGTTACTGTCTACTGTAAAAGCTAAGTCAATTTCTCACTTGACTGAGCCTTTACAACACTATTTTCCCAGAGAAATCTTTAGCTTCTTTTGTTAAAATGAATGGAATTTGATATCAGTCAATAGGAAGACAACAGCTAAGTATCACACGGGCTCAGAAGACTCTCGCCAGCGACACTATTGGGTTTTTCCAAAATTAGTTTTTGCTTTGGTGCTTTACAGCAAGAATTTATTAATCGCCTGCTAAGAGAGTGGCTTCAGTAGGAAACAAAGATTACAGAGGGTGGCAAAGTTGACACCTCGGTGAGATTAAAAATAAAGTTATACCCCCCTCCCCCTTCCTGTCCCAACATGTCTACAGAGGAAGTTGAGGCAGCACTTTGCTGGAGTTGTAACACACATCTGACAGTTGGGCGATCCTGGAGGCTACTTGAGGCTTTTGAAGATTTTTTTTATTATTATTTTTTAAATCAGCAGGATGTGACTTAGAGCTGCTCGTGAAACAACAGATGGATCTGTAGCGTCTGAAGCCATCGCAGTGCCACGTTTGTTTTGTGCGTGAATGTGTCAAGATTGTTTTAGTAAAGAGTTCTTTTCAAAGAATTCATATAAGGCAATAATAAAAAAAAACTAAAACGTAATATACATATGTTCAGTTAATAGGGGTGGGATACACCTTTACGCATACCAATATCAGGTATCGGCCCAGTACTGTGTACCTGTACTAGTAAAACTGTTCCGATACCACAGTACTGGTATCACATTAAGGCAGCATGACGTTCTCCTTTTAGTTGAGCTGTCAGGTGGCAGAAAGGTAGATTTTCTGGGGGGGGTTTTTTGAGTTGGCTGTCCTGATCCACACTCCTCATCAGTTGGTGGTGGTAACACAACATAAAGTTGTTTGTTACCCATCAATAAACAGAAGAAGAATCTAATTGGAGATATTTCAAAGTGAACGACTGAGCAGAAGAGGGATCTGGGGGTACACAGATCTGAGCCCGAAACTTCCAGACAATCCCACCGATCAGTCCCTGGCAAGAGGATGAAGGCTGCAATAACCATCATTAAGGTGAAAAGGGACATTAACGAAAAGCTTGAGCGGTGGAGGAGTTATCGACCCGGGAAAGTCGAGCCGGCAAGCCACCCCAGCGAGTACCGTATTTTCTGCACCATAAGGCGCACCGGATTAGTAGGCGCATGCTAAAACATACGGTCTACAAAAAAAAAAACTGTACACATTACCGTACGCCCCTGTGTCAGGGACAGATTTTGGAATTCAGCGCACACATAAGGCGCCCTGGATTATAAGGCGCACTGGCGATTTTTGAGAAACTTGAAGGCTTTTAGGTGCGACTTATAGACCGGAAAATACGGTAAGTAGCGACCTGTGCTGGCCGCCGCCATCAGTTTACATCAAGGGTAGGCAACCCTGGTCCTCGAGGGCCACCATCCTGCAGGTTTTCCTTGTTTCTCTGCTCCAACACACCTGATTTGAATCAGTGGCTGATTAACAGGCTTCTGCAGAACATGAGGAGGTGATTTAACCACTGAATCAGGTGTGTTGGAGCAGGGAAACAAGGAAAACATGCAGGATGGTCGCTCTCCAGGTCCAGGGCTGCCTACCCCTGGTCTACATTATTCTGAGGAGAAACTGGCTATGGTTATCAGTCTTCTACCCTGAGTCATTGTCAAACCTGAATAGATGCTTAATGAGCAGTAGCTGCTGATTCCCCCTTCTTTAAAGAAGGCACTATGCTAACGTTAGGCTAATGCTTCAAAACAGTGACTTTTTTGTTGTCTCCTCACTTGTGCTGCAGTGAGCTGGATGCCTTAACGATGTTTGCGACAGAAACTCTGTTCAGTGCTTTATGTTATTGCACTGTAATGTTGCTGGGTAGAAACAGTGCCTCTGCTGTGCTGATAATGACCGCGGTGGTGACCGTTAACTAAGATGGAGGGGTTTTTCTTCCATTTTTTAAGTGAAAAGCAAAAAAAAAAAAGTGTTCAAAACACAAATTTTTAGCATACAAATAACCTGTTTGAAAGGATTAACTATTCTACTATCTGTAAGAATTGTAATGACATTCATTACCACTCGGATCAGAGCTCAGCATCAGCAAATACTCAAGTGTAAGTTTTGGTCTGAAAAGAAAAAAAAAAAGTGGTATCAGTGGATTTCTAGCTTCTAGTCTATTTTTAGATGCATCACATTGCTAACATGAAAGACTTCCAAATAATTTTCAAATGTCAAAAATTAATTTTGTTAACGTTTATCTGTGCTACCACTTTGAGGCTGCATTCACACCTGATAGTTCGGTAGATTCGGTTCATTTGGGGACCAAAATGTCAACATTTGTTCCATTTTCAGCTGCTGTGGTTCTCATTCACGCTGCACCGAGACAATGAGACAAACCCTTTGAGCAACCCGTTCCCCCCCCTCACCTGTGGTGGTGCTGCACCAAGAACTACTGAAGGAAACGACAAAAAAACCTCTGAAGAAGACCCTGAACGCAACTTCCTTCTTCTGGAAAAGTAGCGTCAAATTTGAGTGTTTTTAGGATTTCAGTTTTGACTGTACGTCTGACCACGAGCCATTTCTCTCCAGAGAAATCTGCCTTTGTTTTGGTTGTATTTACCCAGAAGGCCCTGTTCTGTAGTCCACTTCCTCCTTTCGGAGCGGTCTCCGGTCTGCTTGCGTTCACATGTGCATTCTAACCGCGCAAGCGAGAGTTCACTTCAACCAAACTGAGACCTAGGTGACTTTTTGGCAAACAAACTCGAGTTCGAGTAAAGCGAACTAAACAGGGCCGGTGTGAATACACCCTAAGAGTCAGCACAGTCCCTGCTGCGTGATGCAGATACTGAAGCTGCTGTGGTTGAAACACAATGAAATGGGTTTTTACGTCTTTTCTTTGCCGAACTCCAAAGAATTTATGTCCGTAAATAATAACAACTTATTAAATAACTGTCTTTCTTACTAAATGACCTTGAAGTGTTTGATTTCTGTACAAATTTCAATGACAAACACGATGCTAATTGCGTTAGAACAAAGTTGGCATCTATGTTAATCGTTGGTCAGCAGCCTGGTTTTTGGCATATGTCATTGTGCAAAAAAAAAAAAAAAGATTATAAATCAGTGTCTATTTATGTGAATGAAGCTATAGTCATTTCCATTTGTGAATTTGTAGCTGTCTCTGTATTTCACTTTCAGTGTTTGGCATAAACCTGCTGGTGTTTAATCATAAACCCGATAATCTCAGATAATGAAAATGCATCGATAACTGTTTCGTAATTGCATCGCAGCTATCTGAATCCTAATCGAATTGAATCATGAGGTGCCTAAAGATTCCCACCCCTAATATGAAGAAAATTTTGTTACAAATTTGCAAGGGCAATGACGATAAAGATTATTCAAGCACCTCAAAAGGTAAAGAAAACCATTAGCTTCTAAAATTATTTTCCTACAAAGTCATCTACAAGAGGTCATCGAATTTTCCGGGAGCTGCTGAAAGAAAACATGCCCCTCCACCCCCCACCCCCCCACCGTAAATGTCAGAGTGAAATCCTAGAAAGTTTGGCACTGCATGAAGGAACCTCGAAGAGACACAAATCCCTCACCTCTTACTCAGACTGATAAGTTACTCCAAAAGCTCGAACACAAAGGCATGAGAAAGAAAAACAGCTGCATAACTCTAAATTAGAAGCTTCTACATGAGAAGAATTTAAATGTTCTTTCTAAAATTTATGAAAGCCTGGAACTGCGGAGCACAGAAAGAACATCCTCTAATTATAGAAGCAAGCGACTGTTGGGAGAGCTCCTCTGGGCCGTGAGGATGTGTACCGAGTGCTGCAGACTGCAACTTCATCTTGAGAACACTAAAAGAAAGCACTACGGGAAGCTTTAGTTATTATCGGTTAGAAAGCCGCCTCTGGATAAAACTCAACATCCGTTTTAAAAATTCAGAACGCGGGAACGCATTCACTCGAGCTCCATCAATAGGTACCAATATGTTCGAATGCTACAGACGGCTTCACAGTTTCCAGATCCATTTCATCATTTTACGCCGACAAGTTACACGTCTGGGTCACATTTTCTTTTACTGTTGGTGTTTTTTTCTTCTACATGTAAATTAAAGGCCTAGCGTTCCTCGAAGGAATGCATATCGCCCGCTGCCGTTCATGTCGAAGTCTTAAACTTTAGCCCTATTCACACGGGATTAGTTTTACCTAGGGACCACAGATTGTCTGTGTTGTTAATCCTGTGCAAATTGGCCATGTCAGTAGTTTGTTAAGTTAAAAATTTTTCCCGCAAACTACCTACTATATTTTGCTGGACAGAATCGGGCGGGATCCTATACCTAATTAGGCGTTTTGTTGTTTCCTGGGTGCATTTTTTTTTCGTTTTTGGTAATGGAGGCTGCATTGGAGTGCACAGATAACCTTTTGTGTCCCGGGCCAGCAAAACCCTATCAAAAGGAGCAAAATCACATGCAAATGGTGGCATTTTCCTCTCTTTGTAGCCTACTATACAGCTGACTAGAGCTAACATGTTACACAATAAGCAGCACGTTAACATCGTATCCAGAAGATGTCTGTAAATTTCAGCTAAATCTCAGGCTTCGGTTATCCCGTGTGAATGTGTCACATAAAAAGGGGACGTTGTGGGGGTAATTTATTTATTTATTACATTGGGTCCCCAGGCAATGCTTATCCCATGCGAATAGGGCTGAAGTTACAGCGATCGCTGTATTGGCTAAGGTTAAATGATTAAACAGTTTTAAGCAAAAAATACTATGCAGCGTGTAATGGCCAGAGTATGTGTCGGAGATGCCACACCAAATTTTAGCTCAACGCCCTGCGAAATTGGCCGAGTTAGAGACATTTTTGTGTTTTCCAGGGTCCCTTAGCTGTGGGGGCCATCTTGAATTAGGTCGATTCCAAAAGTTAATTAGTTGTTGATGTACTCCTAATGATTGAGGGTTTCAATCAAACCAACCTTAATCCTTTTCTAAAGCATCTCTGTGAAAGAAAAGCCTGAAAAAATACTCAAACTCTTTCTGGGACTCGGTTTTATGTTTGTAACTTCATTTTTTTTTTTTTTTTCAAAATTCAGAAATGTTTACTTGCTGGGATGTAATGGCTTGTATCACATTTGTAATAAGAAAACGCCAGTAAGTCTTGTATGAACCATTTGGACTTGACTATTATTGTAAGTGTTAGCTTAACGTGCAGCTGGGATAATGATCTGCTGTTTCATTAGCTTTACATCCAGTCTGCGGGAGGGGAAAAAAACAACATTACTCCCCAAATGGTCTCATTTTACTTTCATATTATCATATTTTTTTTCTCTTATTTTAGCGGGCGTTACGCAATTCAACTCGACATTACCGGAAAAGTTCAACTGCCTTTTATGGAAAACAGGAACAGCTTGATTTTACCTTGATAGTGGGTGGTGCAATGGCCAGGTATTTGTCCCCATTGTGGTAGGTGATAGACTCCTGTCCTATGATTATAGCTCCACCAAATGGCTCTGGAACTAAAATACAAGCAGAATGGGGGAAAAAAAAAGAGAAAACCTTTTACATGAATCATTTCTATTCAATTTAGATGCATCAATTATCATTTTTTGTTCAGTAGAGCTGTAAAAAGCTTATTTATCTAGATGTACACAGTATAATACAGACTCAAGATTGCTTTATTAGCTTTATTTCGAAATAATAATCTACTTTAAAAAGACTTGTTTTGCTTTAAAGATTTAATTTTACTTTAACTTTGTTGCTTAGAAATCCCAGTCACTAAATATTGGAAAGCAAGTCCCTCTGCTCCTCTGACCAGGAAGGAGTTACGGTGGGTTTTAGATTCAGAAAGATGGAGGCTGCCAGGGGAACTGTAGCCCTTTTAGAGGTGTCCTGGACAAGCAGGAGGGAGAAGCTGCAGAGAGACGCGCCAAATTTATCAGCAGGAGAGTGGGAACACAAGTGCACCGAGTCAAGACGTGAAGTCGTCCTCCCCACGGAGAAGAAAGGCACCTGAACAGGAAATGCTGTGAAGGATCAGCCACCTTGTGTCTGTTATCTGCCGGGTGGTGCGCACCACACGAGGCTCTCCTGCCACTTGTATTAGTCCATTAAATTAACGCGCACAACGTCTGTAAAGTTTCTTTAAAGTATATAAAGTTATATTAGAGACATCTTTGGTGTATTAGTCACAGCAAAGAAGCTGCTGGATGACATTTAACTCACGTTGCTTGACATATGAGAAGAATCAGGCGACCGACAAGACGCGGCGTGATTTGAAGGGACGCGTTTTCACCACCTGAACTTATCTGCTACCGTTCAGCTCCTTTTGACGAGCTGCCGTCAAATCGAAATGCCAACGCAACATTTCACTTTCAAAAAGACCGTATCCAACTCAATATTTTTAACCATTTCGGCTTGAAAAGGGCTTCTTTTCCATTTTCAGTTTAAAGAGCAAACACATAGAAAACACATCACATAACAGTTTCGGCATTTATTTACCTGGGATCACCATGGATGCTTCAGCTTCCACGTTCTCCTGTTTCCAGGGGCCTTTGTTGAACTCTTTCTCCCTCAGGGAGACCTCGTAGGTCTTCACGTGGCGTCCTTGAGGGTCCTGTGTTACACAACAGATTGCATGTTTTAGTTTTTAGGAAGATTAAAGCCCATGAAGTAACACCGAAACACCACTGTTTCTAGTTTCTGGAGCCTCGCTGTTTGTACTAAGTGGCGTCGACAGCAGTCTGCTGTGCAGTCTGTGCTAACGCTGCAGGTTTCAGACGAGTGCCAGAAATATTATCAGCATATTTTCACATCAGTGATAAGAATTAGCAAACTGATTCAAAAGGTAAAAAAGATATATATATATATATTCCTCTTTTTTATGGTTACCGGCAAACAAGGCTGAGATTAAGGTTCTTCAATCAGGTGACAAAAATGAGGATCATGAATGAAATTTTGACATCACAACTACATTTTTAAAAATATTGCGAATAAGAAGCAAAATAAAGGCAAATATGTGTATTAGCGTCTCCAACTTATTTTAACGAATTAAGATAATTGTGCAACTAATCCAACAGCACCTGATAGATGAAGCAGACTGTCGGTGCCTGGCAGCCATACAGGAAGTGAACATCAATGACTTGCAGCTCCTCCAGCCGGATATTAAAAGCCTTGAGCTCGCGGTTGTCCCGGTCCAATGGGATCACCTTGAACAGGCCGTCGTACAACCTCAGACCAATCATGCGACACTCTGGGTCAACGATTCCAATAATGCCCGTCTCTGATGGGCGCCCAATGCGATCCTGCAAAACAGGTTTGAGTAAGACTCTTTGAGCAAACCCACCCTTTATATGTCCTGTCACGTCGAAAACTAGAAAACCTCAGACCGATTTAAAACTCCACAGCAGAATGCATTAACAAAAGCTGCAATTTAAAACTAATTAAAAGTAGTTTTGTGTTGTTGCCTCTCCCACCTGGACGTTGCCATGGGCGCGCGTGATGATGTCAATGCTTTCTCCGTTCTGTTTGTATTCAAGGATGCAGGCGTTGTATTTGGATGTGAGTATGAACAGCAGGTCCTTGCTCTCGCCCTGTATACCAAAATATAAACAGGTGTCATTTCATTAAAAAGGATTTGGGGTAAAATACTGTAATAGGCCGTTGTGGCCTGTTGTGCAATTTCTACAAATCTGAAAAAAATAAATAAAAATAAACTTACAGACCAAATGAGTTGAGACAACCTTTACAAAACAAAACATGCACCAAACAATCTAGTATACACACTAAAAATGGTACTTTATCATTTTAACCTCTCATCACTTACTTAAAATCAGAAAACGGCTCACTTTTTAATTCTTTTTTCAACCAGCTGATGGAACAATTCCTACCTTGGGCCGGAAAAGCTCCATGACAGCGATTTTGCCGTACATGCCGACCTCCTTGACGGGCCTCAGCCCCTCCGCCGTGACCACATAGATCTCCAAACGTGTGTTCTTGGCTATGAGCAGGTTGAGGTCTTCAGCAGAAGTAAAGTGACCTGTAGACATTACAACATTTGTGTTAATTCCATACAAAGTTGGGAGTTGGAGGGGTCAGCTGCAGAAGAACTGGAAAAATATTCACATTTTTGTGGCATGATTTTGAGTATGCCTACTAAATATTCAGGTCAGGTATCAAAACATCAAGTATTTTCACTTGAAATTACTACAATCATTAGCTGTAGCCTACCCAAAGGCTCCCAAACCTAAATCTACCAATTATATAGTTCACTCCACAGAAGCCTTTCAGATAATCTTATTAAAGTTATTACAACTTAATGTATTAGCTGATTAACAGAACATCATACTTCATTGCTCACAATAATCATGCATGTGTAAGAAAAAATAAGGAGAACTGACACATATACTGTTTTGATAACAAGAAATGTCAATAGTCTGGGTTTACTTCATAAGTTTAAATGCTATTTAACATATTTGTAGCATTACAGAGAAAAGCCTTGTTGTTGAAAGAAATTCTGGCTCTATTGTCAGCTATGTGGCTCCATTACACAATGTCCTTCATATAGGGAAAAGAAATATCTGGGGTTCAATGGACAGGTTTTGATCACTGGCAGGTTTTAAGCACCTATGTTAATAATCTGACTTTCCCAGACTGATTACATGGCGGTTTAACATAGAGTAGATGGACAAAGCACATTTTGGTGACAAGAATGGTAGCATTTGATTTGTATCATTTTTTACAGTAGGATTTGGCCATTTAAACTTATTTATAATTTCTGTCTGCTCTATCTTACCATTTTATAGAAATAATAACAACATTCATTATGTTTCATAATAAATCCATTGTACAGAATACATCAATGTGTTTGATATCATCTGGTTTGTTGGCCGTCTTTAGCCTACAGAGACAACAGCACTGGTATATTTTTATGTACAAAGCTATACTGGGTAAATTTCCTTCCTGTCTGTGTACATTTTTAATACTTTCAAAGGCCGGTCTATGAGCTGCGGTCCTCCTCTTTGGAGTTCCTCAGATTTTTTTCTGCATTTGGTGAGAACAGTGTTCTCTTACTTTGCACCACAGCTACAAACTAATCTTCATCCCAAACTAAAGCTTAATGCTTTTGTCTTTTCGGGAAAGTTTAAAGCTTGTATAAAGTCTATAACTTGAAGAGTGGAACTGCTAGTCCTAAAATGGACTTGGTACTTGAACTATGCTAGTTCTGACTTGTTTTGTTTTTTTATGCGTTTTGATATTATTTGAATTTATGTTGTGTAACTTTGAAATGACAAGGTTTGTTTACGGTCTCCCTTAAAAGAGAAATGCTAATCTCAAGGGACTTCCTGGGTAAATAATGACTAAATAAATAAATAACATAATCCCTAACTGTTGCCAATGTTTTTTGTGCGTGTGTTTTTGTTTTTATTACCTTTGGATCGTGAATATCCAAGTGTGCATTACCAAAACATTTCATGCAACCTTTCTTGCCAACAAACTGGTTCTGAACTACCAATAAGATATGCACAAAAATGTGTAATTTATATACAAACAACAAGATAATCACAGTCAAATGGACAAATATCGTGAATCAAATTGAAGGATTGTCGAGTTCAAAGTCTGATTTTTTATGGCATGAACGCATTAGATGCTAACAACAAAGCATTTTGACGCATGGTATAATTTAAGGAGGTTTGCAATGATTTTATTAAAATACACCCACTTAACGTAGCGTACTGAATCACTTGAGGCTTACAGTCCAAGTGAAACAAGACTTTTAAAAAACATGTTTATGATTAGCGCTGTGTGAGAGCAGCAGGAGGAGGAAACGCACTGTGGTTACACAACTATTCTTGCATCCAAAACAAACCAGTGCAAAGTCGAGCTAACTAAATGTATGTTAGAGCAGGAGCTAAAAGCGTCTGTGCCGTGGACTGCACGCACACAGCCGTGTCTGTCTTGGGAGCAAACATCTGATTAAGAAAATCAGCAGCTAGCTGCCGCTGCTAAAGGCCCGTGTGGAGCGCCTCGGCTGCAGCGCGGGAGTTCAGACAGCGCACAGCTTTCAGCACAACAGAGAACGGCGCGGGATTTACCTGTGATGCACGCGTTTACCGCCGTGGGTTTCTGCGCGGTCACCACGTAGTTGTACGACATCTTTACAACGACAAAAAAGGACAAACACCGGAGAAGTGTTTTAATCGCACACAACTGACAAAATCATTGATAAAACTCCCGGAAGCAGTTGGGCGAGACGTCTTTTAGGTCAAAGACAAGCGCTGATTCTGAGCTGGAGCGCCCCGTGAGTCCTGGAGGACACTGAGCATGGCTTTGGATTATAAAGAGTTTGTACCCTAGACGTTTGACAAGATTTTGCAGCTTGTAAAATTTGACCAAAACATCTAACATGTTGGTCAGGTTGTTTAAAATTCTAAAATAATTAGTTTTTTACTCGACGTTTTAAATAGTTGTAGTGGTATTGTGTAATATTTCCGAGGATCTTTGAACCCACCAGGATCTTAGACGCCGTCGCCATGGAAACATAATTCAGCTCGACTTAAGCTATTAGTTTAAAAACTTGACTTTATTATACAACTTGGCAATGGGGACACCCGAAAAGACGACAGAGACGAATCTGGACATACAAATAACTGTGAAATGTGGACATAACTTGGTAAGTTTGTTAAACCGTTTTTTTATATGTATTTTTTGGTGCAGTGTGTCAGGGAACCACAAACTTCTGTTAGCCTTGGCTGGCTAACAGCCGTTTGCAACTCACTGGCTAGGATTTTTCTTTTTTTCTATACACAGTATCAAGTTTCTATTCTTATCTTTTCAGCAAGGAAAGAAGGCAGGCAGTCTGCAGAGTTTTCTGCAGGTTGCAATCGATGGAAACGTGCTGGGGGAGTCAGATAAGAAGGAGGTCAACCTTTCGGAGCAACGCGTTGATTACAACTTCACCTGCTGCTTCAGTCCACCGAAGGACACACAAGCTCTCAGTGATGTCGCACAAAAACCAGTCATATGTAAGTTTGGTGTGCTGCATTCACATCTGAGCTCACCGGCATCTGGAAGCAACATTTTCAACCCATTCATCTTTTACTTTAGTGTGTGTTTCAGCTTTGCTCAGTGCTCGGTGTTGTCGTAATTTTTCACACAGCCACCACCTCCTTAAAGGGCACACTTAAAGGATTTCATCCCCTTGACACACTTAGAAACACAGTGACCATGTTTACTGTATCCTTCACACATTGACGGTGAAGAAAATCACATATTTGCACGTTAAAACTGTTTCTCTTCACTAGTCTGAGTTGTTCGTTTCAAATAATGTTTTATTTCTTCTTGCTCATTTTGTTTATTAATGTGGTTTAAACTGACACAGTTATTAATAATCATTATGAAATAACAGAGAAACAGAAAGCAATTTCTCCACTTGTGAACAGAATCAGGAGGAGAAGTAGAGATTTGATGAGTCTTTTATTTACTATAACCCTGTAGTAAATTATCATTACTGCTACTATTAATAATAACATGATGATGTCAGTAACAGTGATGGAGGTCCTGCACGAGGAGAGGAGAGGCGAGGCCAAAGCGCTGGCGCTGGGCCAAGCTGTGGTCGACCTGCTGCCACTACTGCAAGGTACGGTTCCCATCAGAAGCTAGAGGTTTGTGCGTGGTGGTAAGACAAACAGGTGCATCCTCTTAATAAAAACAAATATCCCCAACAGGAGAGCAGAAGGGCAGGACTTTATTAACTGAAATGATTTTCTGCTTTCACCCGCAGGTCAGTGCAGCTTTTCATCCACAGTACCAGTCCACCCCGTAAACAGCCCCAGAATCAAGGAATCTCGCCAGGGCTTCATCTTGAAGGTTAGCTCATGTCGACGACGTTTTTTATGTCGCTGTGTAACGGCTCGTCTCTGAGATTCACTGCCTGTGCATCTGCCTGTAACAACCATATTATGTACGTTTTGGTACATTCTGCCATTTAGCAGCACCTCTTATGCATATCAGTCTCCACTGTCTGCAACACTTTTTACCGCCCACTTGTACTCGTGGGTTAGCTGTTTCCCATATGTTATTTTACATTCTTCTATTTAAGAAGAAGAAATAACCTTTATTGTCACACAGAGGGGAAATTCAGGTGTCACAGCAGCATCATATACATAAATAAATTCACGCAGAAAGTTCCAAAGTGTCAAAAAAAAAGTAAAAGAACAAAATGAACAATAACAATAATAGTGATAATAAAAATATAAAATACATATACTGTACAAGATTATAACATAAAGGTACTGATCTGACTGATATTGAATACAAATATACTCATGATCCCACTGATGTGCGAAAGAGTAAGATGCCTTCCTTATAAATAATAATAATATGATAATAATGCGCATTAATTATTGTGCATTGGACTTTTAAAAGAAACACAACAAACTATTTACAATATAGTATATATATATATCAGTGCAGAAAGATAGATGGCAGATATGCAATAACAGTAGAAATGTTTTTTTAATTAGTTAGATACAGTGCAAATGATTTCTTGTCCATAAGTACAGCATTTTGTGAACTCAGTGCCTTATCCTGATCGCAGCAACACTTCTATTAATGTTCACAAGAGATCACTGAACATAAGTAAAATCCTTATTAATGAGATATAACCTATTATATCTTGTGCCATTTTTACTTAAAGGTTATAATGCAACCTTCTGTCGAATTGTTATTTTTTTGTTTAAACATTAAATAGTATGTACTGAATTAATTTGTGGACTGTATGCCAACCAAGTGATTCAGCTATTCACACTCATGGCAGTACTGTGGTAAAAATATTTTGATTAAAAGTTACTTCAAACCTCAAATAGGAGTTCTCTTGTAAAGCTAAACTTTATTATGCATAAACGTTCAGAAATGTGATCTTTCCCCATCATTCGACCCCATTCAGCAGCCGACCCTGGAGGTTTGTGTCAGTGTCTCGAACCCGCTGCTCTCCGAGGCTGAACGTTCAGCCTCTCACGTCCTGAAGGTAACCTTGGAAACAGCCTACTCTGTCCCCGAGTCGTGGACGCTGCCGTCAAGCTTCGCTCCCAGTCCCTTCGCGTACACTGCTGCCCTGAATGTCCCTCTTACTGCAGAGGTGAGTTTTGTTTTCAGCTTCTTGTGGGGCCGTTTATGTATTTTTCTAGCGTAGTGCTTCAAGAACCAAACTCATGGGCACACAAATCTAAATGTCTGTCTTGGTTAGCGAGATCAGGTTTTGATGTTCTGTGAGGGACAACTAAAAGCAGGAGGACAGAGGGAGGTCAGAGGCCGTCAGAGGAAGAGGCCTCATCGGGCCTTGTTAGTACCAGAGAACCACTTCCTCCCCGGAACCTCATTTCAGCCGCAGCCCATCGAACAGGAGAACGGGGACTTAACTGCTCTAGAGGTAATCACCAACAAACACCTGCAGCTGAAAAACGTTAGGTGAAAATAAATCACTTTTGATTACCAACATGGTCTGAATTTAGCTGAGCAAAATGTTAAAATACTGGTTTTTTATGTACTGAGTTGTGCTAATTTTGAGATTAATTATATTTTAAAATGACTTCAGAATCACTTCAGAAGATTAGAACCTACAACCTGATGCATGGTTGCACATCTGAAATGTTCCCGCAGGATCGGGCATTTCGTACCGAGGCAGAGACCCAAAAGAACAGGGTGAGCTGGGACACAGAGATGCGCTGCTTCCTGGATGCAGGAGGAGCTTCCAGGTCAGCTGCACACAACTCCCTCTGATCATCAGACCATCTGTTGGTCTGAAATTTAAAAAAAAAAAAGAAATATACAAAATGAAAGTCACTCGTCAGTGTTTACCTCTGGATATTTAGTAGAGCTTTAAATCAGATCAACTTTAATACAGGCTATTTATGTGACAAGGGAAGATGTGAAATAAATTTAATACATTATCAAGCTTATAATCATTTCGCCTCTTTATTACCTCAGATTATATAGAGCAAAGCAGAGCTTTAGTTTGTATTTTGTAAAAAACAGTTGGGAAAAAAGTGAAACTACGTTGAACCCATTATCCTTTTTGTGTTATAATCGTTCCTAGGTCAGTAGTAATTGGCTTAGAAAAAAGGAAAAAAGAAAAGGAGTAACAGGTTTCCTCTAACATGGTCAGCTTCAAGGACTTGGGAGTAATTGATTTTATAAAGCAGACAGATTGAAGAGGTTTGAGTCTCTTGAAGTAGACGAGGGTTGGATTTAGACTTGTGCACAGAACTGCTTGTTTAACATCAGTGACTGTAATTTCAGGCTGCAGCAGAAGATCACCGAGAGCAGACTGTGGCCGGTGGAGATCATGAGGTCGATGGTTCCGCTGGAAACGGTTGGGAATAATTTTCCACTCTCCTATCACGTCGCTCCTGCATTGTTATGTTAGCTGCTAAACTGAGGGAGAGAAAGGTATCTGATGGATAATTTGAATGTGTCTGTGTGTCTGTAGCTTGGAGATGACAACTCAGAGATCCCCTTCCATGGTTTGGTGTTTGTGGACATGGGGCTACTGCTGTATCCTGGAGTCAGTAGCATCCGAGGAGCGTACGCCGTTCAGCCCTTCTGTCAGACTGAGCTGCTGAACAAGGTCACAAAAAACACCCATTTGCTTTCATTTCGTTTCATAGTTTTCTTCTTTTGCATCCTTACACTGTTTGGATTATATGAAAATTAAATGAAATCTTTTCTTTAAGTGTTCACCTTTTAGATATTTGTTGCCTCTTGGTGTGAGCTGCAGAACGTTCCCCTTTTATCGCTAGTTTTTATCTAAAGCAAAACGTCGCCCAAGCTAGTGTATTAAATAACCTTAATATTGGTCCAGTGCTGTTTTGATTCCAGGCCTTTATTAAAATGTTGATCTAAGCATCGCTTTTATTCTCAAAAACCAAGAGGAGAGTCAGTGTGTTAAAAGAGCAGGCTAAGGCAGCAGCCGTCCTGGCCAAAGGTCGCGCCGCCTCTGCTGCTGGACCTCACAAAAAGTCAGGGAAGAACGTCAACAAAGGAAACAAGGGCGCCAAGGATTCCAAAGAGCCCAAGAAGGTCAGAAACATCCCGATGGCTAAAAAGGTCATGTAACACAAAGTGTATTCTGTAAAACAAGGACTTCATTTTGGCTTACACGAATGAAATTGCCTTTTCTGTTGCCTTATACTGTTACTCTCGCCAGTAATATAATTTGTCTCTGAACTGTCGGCACATTGTCAATCAGAGCCGGGTACCTGGAGCTGATGACACAGTGGAAAGCCTGTCTGACTCTGAGCCGCCAGTCAACCCAGAAAGAAACGTAAGGTTCCACTAAACGCCAACACGACTCTGTACAGACACACACATACTGACACAAACATGATACCAGCTCGAGATTTATGTAAACCGTAGATGTGGCCACAGCAAGAACAGCAGAAATACAATTCAGTTCCTGCTGTACATTTTATATGAACTGTAGTGTACTACACATTCTGTTCTGTTCATGATTTTACTGTTAGTAAATACTTTTAAAAGCTCACTTTTGTTATTGACAGATGTACGTGGAGGCCAGAACCTATATTCTCATTGAAATAGCTTTGGATAAACCACTAGTACCAAAAATATCTCCAGAAGAGCTGGCAGAAAGGTATCTTTTTGTGCATATTTGTACACATTACTTTGTTATATTGCATGACTATGTCAATTAAAAAGTAAATTATATTTCAGGGCTACACAGAGAGAAAACCCCACAGTTTAAAGTACTTTTATGTGACTGGAAGTTAACTGTTGCAGTTATGAATTTAAAACATGTCCTTTTCTAAAGTCATTAACTTTAACTCTCATTAATTAACTGCAGTCTCATGATAACAGTTTCATATCCATTTGTCCTCTTTTCTGTTACATTTGTTGGTTGTTCTTTGGTTTTCTGACTGACTATGGAGCAAAAAGAAAGAAAAGAAGGCACTGTGTTACGATGTGTTTCTACATCCCGCAGAGTGAAGGCACTGATCCCACCCAGACCTCAACATCCAGTGGGTCCAAGCAGAGCAGAAAGAGTAAAAACCAAACAAACACTTATATATCCAGTATATGGAACAGGTTGAGCTGTATAATGTGAGAGAGTTGCTTCCTCTCTGATTTCTCTCCTCGGGCGTGTGTGTGTGCTCCTGTAGGCCGTGCAGGACTTCCACAGGCAGGTCGGCGACACTGTGGCTGCCGTTTCGGAGCAGTATAATGAACTGTTCGGAGCCGAACGCCATTTGCCAAAACATCTTAGCCAAGAGCAAATGTTGACCGAGCTGATGGGAGGCCTCAATGTCTCTGGAAGATATTTCACCTTCAAGGAGCAGATAAAGGTCAGAACCAAAAAATAAATAAATAAAATTCTTGTTTATCTTTCTTTTTTTGATGATGATCATTTGTGTTTTCGGTAGAAAGCAGTGGTTAGAATCGCGCGTGATAAGATGCAGCGAACGGAGCCTTTCGCTGACCCCCAGGAGCTGAAAGAATTTGTCAGCAAACTCTACGTCTACCTGGTGGATGAGATGCACGTAGCTCTCAACGAAGTAACGAAACACACAGGTGCTCGAGTGTGGCGATCCTTGTCAGAAATGTGCAAATCTCCTCATTTTTTATCCCTTCTTCCTTGATAGATTTATTTAAATGACGCCAACGACGACTGCACAGAGGAAATCTCTTTAAACTCATCGCAGCTCAGGCATTTTGCCAGAGAGGCCCAGCTTCTTGGGAATTATCAGCTGTCAGCTAAGTACTATAAAGAGGTGCAAACACAGAGAAAGAACCTGCTGAAAATCTATATTATTTCACCATAGACATATTTGTAGTAATACTTAAATCAAATACACCACAGCAGCCAATGAATAAACGTTTAAATTATATATATATATATATATATGTATATATAATTCATTGCATATTTGTTGCTACAAATATGTGTTAACTTACTGATTTGGGTTTTCACTCTATTCAAATATGTGCAAGTTATGACTGCGGCTGATAAAATGTTGTATTTGTGGCCCTGCAGTTAGTGGTGAGGCAGCCTGACGAGCCCTCACACAAGTTTGAGTGGGGAAGCCTGAACATGTTGATCGGAGACTACATGAAGGCAAAGGAGTGTTTCCACGATGCTGTGTCCACCCAGCAGGTGCACCAGTCCAGGTCAGAAGTGCCTCGTGCACGCATGAATTATCTAAGCTGTGTCAAAGCTTACTTACGGCTAATCATCGGGGAATTTAACATTAATCATTTAGCTCAGCAACTGGCCAAAGATCAGCAGCATAGAAAAAGATTTTCACATAAAGTCCACTGTGCCATTTGGTTTTGGATTCTTACTGGACCAGAGAACTGCTTTTAGACGTTTTGAAAGTCAGACGTTTGTTTCCGTAGCTTCTGCTGCTGAGGACCGAACGGTTTGTTGAATGCAGGACTCCATCAGGTTCAGGAATCTGTCATTAAGAACTGTATTACTCCAGAGGGATAGTGAAAAAGAGGAGCATTCTGGTCCTCAGGTGACTAAAAGTTAACCCAGGTACTTCACATGGTAAATGGACTGTACTTATACAGGGTCTTTCTAGCCAGCCAGGCCACTCAAAACGCTTTACAACACAATCTGTGCCCTCATTTCTCCATCCACACACACACACACACACACACACTCATACAGCCCTCTACTACAGCTCTACAAAGCTGTTCTGGAAAATAAAATATTCTAAAGAGTCAGTGGGACACATTGGAGGCAATGAGGGGTTCAGTGTCCTGCCCAGGGACAGTTTGACATGTGACTGCTGCCAGGAATCAAACCCACGCCTCTCTTGTTGGAGGAGGATTGCTCTAACCACTGATCCACATCCGCCACGCATGAAGGCTGTTCCTTTTTTCCCCCCCAAGTTAATAAATTTGTTTTTGTTCATTCACTTACTGGACATGTTTGTTTCCTTGAGGGTGGAAGAAAAAGCTCAACCTATGTCCATTAGAGTTGCTTAATGGCTGCTACAAATTACAGCTGAGAGAAACTAGTGACTTGAAGGGCTGAGTCACGGTGTTTTGAAGGGAAATAATAGTAATTTTAAAAAGATGCCTACATGGCCTTTTTGTGATAGTTTGTTCTTTTTGTTCTCTGTACAGTCTGATAATGTGTGGAGTTTTGGCAGTGATGTTTGAGCGTTACAAAGACGCTCAGACCTTTCTGGAGCGAGCCACCAGCATAGACCCAGCCAGTGTGCCGGCCTGGACTCTGCTGGGTGAGATCCAAATCAGACTTTTTTCCAGAAATTATCTTGTCTAGTATTAATTATCCCAATAGAATAGAAGCTAAAGCTACATAAAGATTTTTGAAAATGTGTTTTACTCAGTCACTCGTTTTTCTTTGAGCCTGTTTAATCCTACTCTGGGTTGCAGGTGGTGGCACCAAGTCCACGCTTTCTATTAGTGAATTTGTTTAATCTAATGACTTTTTTCAGAGATTCAGCTTTATGAAAGTAAATAAATCTTTCTTTTAAAGTTGCGAGCTTTCGGATGCAGCCGCTTGGCTCAGCGATTGTGTGAAATTGGTTGCATTCGTATACAGAGGGGGAAATATAACAAATTGAACTGTTTGTTTGTGCGATTGGTTGAAAAATAAAAAAAAAAAACACACACACACTGTACTTTGACGAACTTATTAAAAAGCAATATATGTGTGTGTGGAACATTTATCATTTTGAAATATGGGCCCTTTTTCTTCAAGAGTTTTCTTTTAAAATGTTACTTTAGAGGTAAAATTAAGAGACGATATCTGACACTGTGCAAAACATTCAGTAGGCAAGATCCATCCATCCATCCATCCATCCATCCATCCATCCATCCATCCATCCATCCATCCATCCATCCATCCATCCATCCATCCATCCATTTTCTGTGCCTGCTTCTCTTCTCCGGGTCACGGGAAGCGGGTGCCTAATGGTCACTTTTATTTATAAAGCACTTTGTAAACAAACTAGAGTTGCATCAAAGTGTTGTGCAACAAAAGTAATAAAAAAAGGCAATAAACTCATATTCCATGAAACACAAAGGGGTAAATCAATAAGAACAAGCAGAACACACTGTAAAAGTAAGTTATTACTTACTATAAGAGTCTAAGTGTCAAGCTTTACTTGAGTCAAATGCAGGTCAGATGTGGGCTTTAATAGCACCTTGAAGGTTTCTAAGCTCTGAGCAGATCTTATGGAAGTGAACAGGAGTGGAGCAGGAAAAGAAAAAGTGCAGCTTTGGTCATTTTGCCTGTCTGGGTCTGTCGTTCAGGTTTGCTTCACGAGAGTCAAAATGAATCCGTCCTGGCCGAGAGGGCTTTTTCGGTGGCCAAAAAGTTGCTTGCCGAAGTCGAGGCAAACGACAAAACTCACACGGAAGCGGAGAAGCTCGACAGCGAGGAGCAAATCAACGAGGGGAAGGACCTGCAGGACGAAGGGGAGACAGCTGTCCTAGCGCAGTGTCACACAGCTGAGCAAGGTGAGGCGTGACATTTAAAAACGCACCCTGAGGAAGAAAGGTAAACAGATATTTCTCTAAAACACGTCCTCACATGGCGTCAGAACCTAACGCCACTGATGTGCTGTGCTCTGTCGACAAAAGCCACCTGGTAATAAAACTCATCTCGTCTTTCCCGCCTCCCTCCTGAGACTCTCGGTGCTTGTCAGCCTCAAGTGCATATGGCAGCAAATCTGGGCCCCTTGGAACCGGAGTTACCTGACAGTGTTATTTATTTCTCTGCCAGACCCGGAGCTTCCAGACAGGGACACGGAAGAGCACAAAGAGCCGTCAGCACAAGATGACAGCTCCAGATCAACTCTAGCTGAAGCCACCTGTACCATTTTCACACAAACAGTCCAGTTCCTGCTGCAGAACAACGCTTTGCAGGTATACTCCCTCAGCACCGATGGTCATCAGTTATCTGCTGAAATGACCTCTAATGTGCAGAACTGCTCTCATCTTGTGACTGTCAGTATAGTACATTATTGGTTATGTACCATTTTATGTTTGTAGTCACATGGCCTATTGCTAAAACTAGAAATAGTCACGTTAAATGTCAGCATCTGAAGTCTCAGCTCTCACTTTCAACGAAGATAAAATTAAATGAATTTGCAGAGGTTTGTAGAAGTCCCTGTCTGCTGTTGTTAGATGGCAGAACAGGCTTTGTCCCAGGAGCTGCTGTGCTCTGAAGGCGGTCGCAGCGTTTCCTACCTCTTCAACCTGGCCCAGTTGCAGCTTCTCAGAGGCGACTACCGCAGTGCTGCTGCCAGCCTCAAAGAAGCCCTGTTTCACCAAGACCAGGTAGTGTGCACCTTACCACTATGTGAGGACTGGATAGAACGCATCACATGTACTCGTCAGAGTCAGTGCTCTTCTGTTGGATGGAGTTGTCAAGTTTTTATCAAGTTTTTTTCTTTGGCTGAATACATAAACTGCTACAAAGACACACAAAGAAGATCTGATCTGACTTGATGGACTGCTGACATGTACAAGGTGCCTCCCGGCTCTGCTCATTATCTCAGCTTGTGTAGAGTTAAGCCCCCTGCAGCCCTCTGCAGGATATAGTGGGTATAGCTAATGTTTTTTTATGGATCCTGCAAAATAAAATAAAATTAAAAAAAATTTACAGGTGGTTACATTTAGTTGGGATGCTCCTTGTTTCTTAGAATTTAGACAGCAGACAACTATTTCAGACACATGCCTGCCAGTAAATTGAATCTTGTGATATGCTCAAATTTTGTTTTAAATGTTTTAGACAAATGTCGGTGACCTCATTGTCACAAAGCAAAAACCTCAGAATTTGGGCACTACAATATGGCTGCTGTAACATAATATTAGACTTTCATGCAAATGATTTTATCCTGCAGTTTTGTTGGAGAAACAACAGTGAGTTCAGTAGCACCACAAGCCTCGACAAAAGGCATTAATTAGCGTTTTCAGCATCATTGTTAAAAATCAGGGGTTACAACAAATCAGAAAGTTATGGGAGAACAGTTACTTCAGGTCACTAGGGTTTGACAGGCGTGTTTTGTTAGGTTTATTAGCAGTTCATTTACCTCCTGAACAGGTCGTCTTTGTCATCGTTACAGAAATACCTCTCAAGCTGCCAAGGCCTTCCAATAGCCTCAAACTAATGTTAAGCCTCGGGGATGTTTCTATGCATCGTTAAGTCAAGCTTGGGTCACAGCACATCTAGTCTGTTTAATGGAACTGCTGTCCTTGTTCCAGTAAACAAGCATGGATGAAGAATTGATTTGCTGTCTGAAGTCCGTACTGCCCCGCTGCAATGGCCCCGTTTCATCTCATTAGTGTTGGGCTTTTCCTGCTGACCCAGTATCTCACTAACCTGAAACAATAACAAACTATTTGTTGGGCAGCAAATTGGTACCATGGCAAGCTGTGAATTAAACAGCTGTACATCTCTCTGACCTATTTCAGATTTTTTGTTTTTGTTTTACACTTACCTTTGGGTCGGGCACACTTTGAGTAGTAGGCCATGTTCATAGTAGTAGGCTACTATAATAATAAATAGTAAGCTAATTTCTTTAACTTCTAACTGCGCAACATAACATTCAACCTTTTCCTGTCACAAATACACTTTAATTAGGCTGTTTTTTTGTTTTTTTTTTGCTTGTTTCTTTTTAATAATACAGCATTTGCACAGTGCAGCCTTCACCCGACTGAACAAGCCCTTTTTTTAGCCCTCTAACCTGAAAGTAATTGTCTCCAATACGAGCAGGACCCGGATGCCTGGGCAGTGAACGGTCACTGTCACTACCTGCGAGGTGCTTTTGCTGAAGCCCGGGAGAGCTACGAGTGGAGCCTCATCTTTCCACAGCCGCCATCGGAATCCCACATTGTTCTCCTCCGTCTGGGATCCATCTATCTAATGGAGAGGAAGGTCAGAGGAGCGTGCCACTGCTGTTTGAACAGACAGTTCGTGTATTCTTTTTTTTTTTCTGTGCTTGCTGATAAGTCATCAGATGACATTTTGCTTTTTACATTTGTCTTATTTTAGAAAACTTTAAATGCCAAGTTGTATTTGCAAGGTTTTTTCTACCAAAACAAGACAAAAACCTTGTGAGAAACAGTGTTTAGGTAGATACTTTTTTAAAGCATGAGGCTGTGGGGAATGCCATTATATCTCATTTTAAACCATTCTAAAGACAACAAATAATAAGACAATGTTTGAAGTCACAAACCTCTGCTGTCTGACCTGCGTTCATTCTCTGAGTTTTAACCTTCAGTTTGAGCGAGCCAAAGATGTCTACCTGCGGGCTTGTGAGCAGTCTCCATCATGTCTGACCTGGCTGGGCCTGGGGGCAGCCTGTTATCGGGTAAAAGTCCACTTTTGTGAACAAAGACAAAGTTTTTTTTTTTTTTTTTTTAGCTACAGCAGACATGCTTCCAAAGAGGAGTCACAATGCATCTTAGCTTTGGGTTATTAGAAGGAACTGTGTTTTTGTTGGTGCAGTTGGAGGAGCTGCGTGTCGCCGAGGAAGCTTTGACTGTGGCCAACAATTTGAACATCGAGAATGCCGAGGTGTGGGCTTACCTGACTCTAATCTGCCTCAGGGTGAGGGATTATATTTCTCTAAAAAAACACACACACACAGAATCTATCACAGTTCAGGTTCTGCCTTTGTGGTTTTTATTTAACACTGATTAATATTTAATAGGTCAGGACCGACCACTTAACGCCAGTTAACAAAATGGAGCTTTTATTTACACAAATAGAGCAAAGCTGATATGTCTGTGGAAAACACAAGGTTCCAAGAATATAACCAGAGTTACCTAATAAGTTGAGATGGCATTAACGATCATAAAACATGTTTGATTAGAGTGAAGGGAGATCTTTGTTCCAGGCTAAGGTAAAGACTCTAGCCTTAGTCATCAACATAAATATTCTCGTCTTCATTTTAGTACAGTTTTTTGTGTTGTTTTCTGCAGTGAGATCTGATCTCTTTGCTTCAAAAGTAAACTCGCGTTTAGCTTAACCCAAAGTTACCAAAGAAGCGTGCATCTCTTTAGAAACACACCCCCTAACCTGGGAGACAGCTTAACACTCTTTAATGCCTATAACTATCTGATTAATCCCTTTGTTTTCAGTCTGGGCGACAAACAGATGCGGAGCAATGTCATAAATATGCAGTAAGGGTGAGTTTTTCCTTTTTTTAAACAAGGTGATTTTAAAAATAAGGATGGAGCAACGATTGACCCATTGTTTATGGTTGTTTTGTTGTTGTTCTTATATTAATGCCTGTATTACAGGCCTCATATGTAAGAAGTAAATGTTGTAGTGATGATGCATCAGACCTTTGGTGATGCCTGAGATTCATCCTAGATGCTTAGTTTTCCAGTCTGTACCTTTGAAGATGTGGATAGAAACCATGCCTAGTTAGGTTGACACTGATCTCACAGCTCTTCTACACACACACACACACACACACACACACACACACACACACCAGAGACAACTTGGAGAATATCTGAACAGTTTGGTTTGGAGTTGTTCTGCCGGTGCTTAAAAATAAAAAATACAATACTGTATTCTTTATTTTACATTTAAAAAAAAAACACTTGTCTCACAAGAACTTAATTTTTTGTTTGTTTACAGTTCAACCTACAGGAATCATCACTTCTCAAGGAGATCACTGAGGTGAAGGATCAGCTGCGCTTCACTCCTCTTCAGTCTTGCTTCGAAACAAGCGCTGAAGGATCCGTTTAACCCGTATGTCAAAACACATTTATACGCACAGCACGGTATCTAAGTGAGCCATATTTCAGGACACGTCTTGTTGTATTTTATTTAAGGGAAACGTCATAAATTGAAGATGCTCACAGCAGAAATGAGTACGTGAAGTCATAAAAGTGAAACACTGATGTGTGTCGTGATTACAAATAAAAATAAACGCAGTGCAAAATGTGTCCGATGTGTATAAAACAACTGAAATAATAGTTACAAAATGTATTGTAACAACAGAAACAGAACAAAGGATAAAAAACTAACATTGTATATGAAGAGTCTATTAGCAATTAATAAGACATAGCAATGCTTGTATACCATTTTATAAAACCTTTAAATTACATTCTTTCAGGACTGTTTTACAGTAGATACACAGATAAGAAACATTGTTGTGTTTCTGGGATGAAGAAATTTTTACCTCCATGCCAAAAATGGATTTTGGTGTTACATTTGCTAATACAAGCTCATTCGTGATTAAAAAGAGTCATAATTTTAATTTTATGTCTTCTCAATGAGTCTGTAATGTATTCTAATCTTTACGTTAGGTGTGACTGAAATAAATAGTTTTTATGTCACTTTTACTATTTCAAAAAAAATAAATACAACTAAAATACAAACTTTATGGGATATTTTTACCTAAAAAAAACAAATAAAAATGAATGGAGCATCTTTCCATGTTTTGGCACAGTCCTTCAAGAGAATACATGGGATGTGGGTTTAGGATGTCAAGCAGATCAAACCCTCACACGCTGCAGGAAACTCAACTCATTCACATTTGGAAATTCATTTTTCCAAGCCAAAATAACAACACCATTTTAAACGTTATCAAAACAGTTTATTTTCGCCTTAAAAAAAAAAAAAACGAGAACTAAACTGGCCGGAGAACATTTATGGGTCATTTTTTACATGGCTTTTTTTTAAACTCTGGCTCTGTGGTGTTTTTATCCTCTGCCCTCAGCGAGATCACTGTACGACCCGAGCAAAAACGTCTCGCAGCCACGGGGAATCCTCGTAGAGACGAGGGTCACCCAGACATTCTGAGGTCCTCTTGTAGAAGTAGTAGTACAAAACAGAAGCTAAAAAGAAAGAAAAGAACAGGAAACTTCATTAGGGAGGGTTATACTTATACTGAAGGGTTAAAATATTACAATTCTTACAGTTAAGCTAAAAATCGTCTAAGCTCATCACTGTGGCAGTTTGGCGTGTTGTTAATAATCAAATTGTAGCATCTCTTGTAGTGGCTTCTTCAGACTGTAAAATACACAGGCCGTAAAACTGGAAATCCCAACTAGCAGCTAAAACTAAATCAAAACGTGAAACTCAGCCTGACACAGCCTGAAGTGTGATTATATAAAAAATAAAAAATAAAGATTTTTACATTTATGACTGATGTATGACGGGTTTCAAGTAGGAGCCAAAACAAAGAGAGAAATTAGAGATGGCTTCTCAGAAAAGGGATCACCTGCTGAAAACGCCACCCAAACGCAAATCCCTTCATCCGCTAATGAGCTTATACCAGTTTGAGATCACAACCACATGGGGATGTGTTTATTCCGCAGTCTGGAGAAGAGAAAGGACTAACTCACTCACAACAACACTACCAGAAAACCTTAATTCTGTCTTCAGTGACCTGTAGAGATTAAAAGCAAGTGTGACGACCACTATGCTATTTTAATAATGCAAAGCTGTCAGTACAAGCACTTTTGGCAATATTAGAAAGTGGTAAAGTCAAAATTTAGAGGCAGGCAGACTGATTGTGTTGTTTATTATTCAAATGAGAATAATTATTGCACTTTGAAGAAGCTCTCTCTCTTGTAAAATAGTCCTAATTAGAAGGGAACGTCTCTTATGTGTTGCGCCTTTTTTTTTTTTTTACAGGTGAGAAAAAAGACCAAAGTTTTGTTGTTGTTTTTGTTTGTTTTCAAAGCTAA
This sequence comes from Kryptolebias marmoratus, assembly GCF_001649575.2. Taxonomy (NCBI): domain Eukaryota; kingdom Metazoa; phylum Chordata; class Actinopteri; order Cyprinodontiformes; family Rivulidae; genus Kryptolebias; species Kryptolebias marmoratus. Next base: position 24,828,428 of record NC_051444.1, read on the forward strand.
TAGGTCACTTATATTTCATAACCCCTGTTCAGACCCTGCATTAACATCTGCCCTGGGTGACTCGATTGCAAGTGGACGAAAAGGTTCTTCACGATCGGATGAAAATTACATCATCTGAGCGACAAACGGTGTGACAGCAGGTCGGCGGATGGTTCTGTAAAAAACTGCAGTACATTCAGAAATGTGAACTGCAATATTATTTTGACATTAATGTGGTTCGGAGCCATTCGAGTTGACTTTTTTTGTTGCTTTCCCGCGATGAGCTCAATAAGATAAAAGCTGCAATATGATCGAAGCATAACACAATAATCAGCATTTTCACAAAGCTCAGTGTCAGAGGATTTTAACTTGTAAAACTCTGCTCTGCTCTCTTAAAACAAAACAAAAAACAAACACATTTTGCAGCATTCTTCAATCAACTCTGATTATTAAAATCCCAACAAAACAGGCATTTCTGTTGAGAGGGATCCCTATAAACAGTTTATTAAAACGTCTAGCCAAAAGACACAGAGCAAACAAAAACACTATCTTCTAAACATTCCTGAGGACAACTGAGAATGCTGACGTCCAGAAAACTCCGCTGCTTGTGTGGGACAGGACCTATATCTTAGCTCAGGACGGATCGTGTTCAGACTACCAAACATAGGCAGATAAAAGGAGTCCAGACCACCTTAGGAGCTGAAAACATTTTTAATGCGCGCTGAGGTATTTCACAGCTGTATGAAGCAACACCTGAATGCAAGGCCCGAACCATAGTTCTCTTTGAACTGAAGACTTATCACATATAAAATGCAAATGTATCTAATCAGTTGCAAGCGTCTGTGAAATTAATCAAAACTCCTGTGAAGGAGAATAAACCGCCGTATTGCAGCTTCTGTTTTCTGACACAAGACAGGTGTCTTTTCACTTCCTTCATAGTGAGAACGGATACGTCCAGTTGTCAAAACAAATATATGGAAATAAGTAAAAAAAAAAGTCATCTCACCAGCTCTTTGGAACATGAACAGCACCTGAAGGCCGTCCGTCCAAACAAACCGGTTGATGTACAGCCAGCGCAGATTCTGACAAGAATGTGTAGAAAACCACAATGATCACACATTTAAATTGAAAACATATACAGTTAAGGGTTAAAAACAACTTATACATAAACAACTATTGTTATACACAACTGCTGTCTTGTTTTTTTCTTTTAGAAAAAATGAAATGAACACCATTCTTTCAGAAGGTTTTCTACAACTATGCTAAAGACATAGAGCACGTGTACCACGAGCCAGGAGTGGAGGATGATGCTGAAGATCAGGTAGAGAGCGGAGAGCATTAGCAGGGCCCGAAAGCGCTCCAGCAGAACGGCCACCAGGCCAACCTGAAACACGTAGGTGTTGAACAGCATCAGCAGAACGATGATCACGTTAAACAAGATGCAAATGTCCTGCATGCTGTTGAAGAAAAAGAGAAAAAAACAACATATAAGTAGCAGACACGGAAATAGAAAGTCGACACAGTTCCCTTTTTTTTTTTCATGTCAGCTCCAGACCTAAGTGCACTATTTTTTAACCTCTGCAATGTTTTACCCTGGAGCTAGAGAAGACTTTAGGCTGAGCAGTGCGACTCACATGAAAAGTACCAGCTGCACAGCCGGTTCAGTCCTCAGCAGCTCGCTGAAGGAGTTGACGAAGAGGTCAAAGGAGAGCAGGCTGAGCTGAATCAGTAACACCAGGGAGTAGTTGCTGGTGTGGAGCTTCTCCGGCACCAAGGCCGGATGCCCCGGTGCGTCGTGGTTCCACTGTGGATCCAAGGCTGCGCTGCGCTCTTAGTCACGCCACAGAGAAACATTAACCTGCGTGCGACAGGCTTGACAGTTTGGATGCCTTGGGGAAGGGATTCAGACACCCCCGAGTACCCAAATGCAGGTGACATGTGCTAAATGCATGTTCAAATGAATAGGTTTGTTTTGTAAAGAACTAAAATACTCCCGAAATGTGAACCAGGGCCCGATTTAGAGAGGAGCTGCCAGGAAGCTGGAGGTGTCAACATGTTCCTGTTGATTTTTATAGATCCTACATAAACAGATGGGGAAGCACAGAGCGGTCTGTGGAGGTTCATATCAACACTGGTGACAGGCTGGTTCTCTGGCAGTACAGATCCTGTGTAAAAACAAATCAAACACGTTAGTATTCTGCTGCAACACATCATGCTGAAAAGAGTTAATCATTGTCTCGAGCAAGTCTTATTCTGTTTAGGATTTAAACAGAAATTATATTAAACATGTGCTTTTGACTTAGTTTGTTATGTGGACTTTGGACAGTCCACACAAAGGGACCTATGCATCCCTATATATTTTTTAGCATAGATTAAAGAGGGAAAGCATGTGTAAAAATGTAAATAATAACAGATTGCAATGATTTATAAATCTCATAAACCCATATTTTATTCACAATGGAACACAGTAAACATATCAAATGTTTAACCTAGAAAAAGAAACTAAAAAAAAAACAAATACTTTTAAATTTGATAGCAGCAACATATCTTAAAAAAGTTAAGATGGGCTGTAAAATTAAGTGGTCTGAATAGGAAACAGCTGGAAGAGCATTTTTCAACTAATTAGGTTAATTGGCAAAATGTCAGTAAGAGGACTGGGTAGAAAAAGTGCATTTTAGAGAAGCTGAGTCTCTCAGAAGTAAAATGGGCAAATTCAACAATTTCAGAATACTCATCTTCCTCAGAAAATTGGAAAGACTTTGATGTCCTACTGTCAACAGTGTATAATATCATCAAAAGATTTCAAGACTTTGGAGAAGTCTCTGCTCAGAGGACAAGGCTAAAAGTCAATATTGGATGTCTGTGATCTTTGGGCCCTCTGGCAGCTCTGCATTAAAAACAGGTCTGATTTTTGCTGGACATCACTGCGTGGGCTCAGGAACACTTCCACAAATCATTGTCTGTAAACACGGTGCTGGTTAAAGCTCTATCATGCGAAGAAAAAGCCAGAAATGCTGTCATCTTCTCTGGGCCAAAGCTCATTTAAAATGGACTGAGGCAAAATTGAAAACTGTTCTATGGTCAGACATCAAATTTTGAAATTCTTTTTGGCTACCACAAATACAACAGCCTTCATAACTTCAGAGGAAAAGGACCACCTGGCCTTTTATCAGTGCACAGTTCCAAAGTCTACCTCTGATGGTATGGGGGTGCCTGGAAAGGCCCCACCAATGGGAGGAAAGTATCTACAGGTTTTAAAACAACACATCCAGACAATATCTTTTTCAGGGAAGGTCTTGCATTTTTCAGCAAGACAATCACAAGACTGCATCCATTACAACAACACGGCTTCATAGGAGAAGAGTCCAGGTGCTGAACTGACCTGCCTGCAGTTCAGACCTCTCATCAATTGAAAATATTTGGCACATCATGAAACAAAGAATCCAGCAAAGACCCAGAACTGCTGAAAAGCTAGACTCCTCCATCAGACAAGAATGCGACAACATTCCCTCCAAAACCTGAAACATGGCCCTGTCCCAACTTGTTTGAGATGTGTTGAGATAGATTTAAACTCGGTCGGCATCCTCCTTTCACCCACCTCCTCAATGGGGTTTCAGAGAACAGTCCAGGACAGAGCCACTGAGCTCCCACTGCCACAACACCACACACAGGACAGCTGAGGTCCTTAACGGTGTCCCATACGCTCCAAAAGACCTCAGTCTTCTCAGCAGGCGGAGAAGACTTTGGCCTTTATTTTTTGTGTGGGTTTACATGCAGCAAAACCGTACATAGCCTTTAAATCCTCCAAAACAAGATTAAAATCCAAGTAACTGAACTCAACACCAAGGTAATATGAAATCAGATTTTACCATCCAACAACTTCTCTTGTCAAGTGAGCATCCGTCTTTTCATTACTAAACAAAAGAAGCTGTTTAAACGTGAATGGTATATTGTGTATCTTTGCCTTGGCTTCTCCGACGAGGTCCGATCACGCCCTCACGCAGGCTCCATCACAATGACACCTGCTGGATCCTCTCACAAACCTTCGTGTTTAAAGCTCAGCACAGCCGCGACAGGTGTGGGAAAGATTAGGGCTACTTCTAAACACTGGGCCATCGACCGGGAGAAAGCTAAATCTGTCCCACTCAGACCTGAGGTCAGTGGGCCGACTTCCTTCTTTGCAAAAAAATAAATAAATAAATAGATTCACAATGCATTTAAAAAACAAACAACAACAACAACAAAAAAAGAAACAACTAGTGAGTTTGAAGCATTTTGTTCAAGGTTTTCCACCTCTGCCGTTCCATATCAGAGCTAGACAAACACCTACTTGTCGTAAACTAAAGTCTTTAATCTAAAATGTACTTGTTTGTCTGACATTCTTTCTTATCAGTGTAACATAAAGAGCCATTGTTGTTATAATTGTTCTCTCAGCTCGTAGTTCTTAGTGCTGCACGCCCAGCATAAGCTTCTTAGAAACTTGACGCTTGATGCTTTACACTTAAAACAACAAGTAAACATCTACAATTTACTGTTCCAGAAAAAAAAAAAAAAAACAGCTACCATTGTCAAACTGCTGCCAAATGACAAACCTGTGGACGGGGCTTCATTTCAGCAGCTGAAGCTTTTTGGGTCTCTTCAAGCAGACTGACAGCTTCTCCTCTTCTAACAGCTCTTATCCCTTCTCCTCTGTAATAAACACGCAGCAGATTTGTGCTGTGAACTGTGTTCGTTTACGCAGACTTCAGTAGCAGCACATGATAAATTAATGCTTAATGTTTGGAAGAGTTGGGTAGTTTGGGTGGTTTGTAAGAGAATGGGATCAGCAGGCTGTTTCAAAGCCCTGTCAGATTTTGGTTTTGGCCCTAAATGTTCCCATTGCGTTGCCTATTTTTTTTTCTTTTTACATTCTGAATTTAAAATGAAATGACTCTTTTATTTCCCTTTAAGTGCCCTGATTACAACTCTTATAAACCTGAGGGAGCTTTTCCCAGGACCTTTTAGTAACATTTCTATTCAAGATTACGGTAATTCCTCTCGGAAAGATGAGAGGGAGTAGAGCTAGAGAGAAACTGTTGCCATCTGGTGGTAAATGTGTGTTACTACACACACAGAAAAGCTGCTGAACCAACAACATCCATTGAAAAATTGTCATCTTAATGTCCTGCCTTATATTTGTGAGTGGTTATCTAATTGTTTTATATGAATTTGCACACAATTTTAAAATCAAACACTTAGTAAAAGAGTAAAACCAGTTTCTGTGCAGTTATGGAAAACTGAGGGTCAGCATGGATTGAATCTAAAGTTGTCTGGTTTTGTTAAATGTTAAATAAACGAGCAACTCAACCCATGATTCACTGTAATATGTTTTGCTTCTTAGGTCACCAGGTCAGTCCTGGAAGTGTCAAATATTAGGAAGTTAAATATAAGGTAAATATAAAGTAAAAATCTTAACCTCAATCCTTCCTAAAACCAACAGATAATGATCATTATCTGTATCAGTAATACTTTTAGTTTTCATTTCAGGTGCTGTAAAAGAAAGTTATATTAAAAGAAAAGCTTTCAGATGAATCACAGGAACAGAAAAAAGTTACCTTGTTTAACAGATCTGTATTTATACATTTCATTTGAAATATTTTCAATATTTTATTGTAGGACTTATTTAACACAGTAGTTTGATATGACTTTGAGGGATTTGAGAAGATAAACCCTGATTTGCAGTTATAACTTTGGTAATAACGTGTTATTTTTTGTGTATTTGAAATGTCAAAGTGCTCAGTTACAGGTAAACAGTGCTATTTTGTTAATCTACAGTAGAAATGTGCAATAAAAAAAAATCTCTGGAATGTAGGTTTTTGATAACAGCTCTGTACCAGCCTTATGAAGTCACGTGGAGCTTTTCCAACATTCCTCTCATCCAGCTGCTTGTGTTGAGCTTTCTGCTGTGATGAGTCCCTGGCCTGCTGGGAAACAGCTGATGGTATCTCTGACTTCTGACCATCAATTTACAGAAACACTTTTTACAATTTTCAGTTCAGTCCAGAAGAGATAATGTGTTATAGTAACCACAACAGTTTAAAGGTCAAATGAAATAAAATATAAAAATAATGGGTTTTCATGTTTTTCTTTTAGGCTCATTTCTCGGATTTAAAAAGTTAAAGACTTGATTTTAGAGTCTTTGTGTAAAGATCCTGCAGTGGGGTAAGTGTTACCTCCTTGGTTGGTGCTGAGGAAGTTATTATCTCAGTGTTTATCTGTGAAAATGGAGGCAGAAGAAGAAGAAGAAGAAGAAGAAGAAGAAGCAAGTTTTGTTAACAGGAAAATCTTTTTTTTTTGGGTAATGCCTTTGGGAATTCGAGCCCCACATGTCACAAGGGGAAGCCCCGAGCTTTACAATGATGTCACACAGTCTTTTTGCTTGGATTCTGACTGAATCGCCTGCAGTGAAATCATCCAAAACAGTTATTACTGCCAGATCTGATCAGGGCCCACATGCTCACCTTTGCTTGATCCGGGTTGGCACTGATCTGGAGTCCACCTACTTTGACTATAACACTTCAGCTAATTTCGGTCATCTTTGCGGTTTTCGTTGCAGCGGTTTTACCAGGAACCATTTTTGTCGAATGGACCTTTTTCACTAAACAACAACAATCATGTTGTTGTTGTTGTTGTTTTTAATTCTCACAAGGCACAGCACAGTTAGCAGAGTAGCAGTACAGCTGATCCCTTCATCAAGTAAGAAAGACCTAAAAAGTACAAAGCTGCGGGAAGTTCAACCCTGAGGAAACCCTAACCCTAGCCCTGGGCCAAAAGGCAGAGGGTGCTGTAGGACCCCCCAATGAACGTTCATATTTAGATCAAACAACATGCACAGGCAGTTTGCATTTGACTGCATATATTCGGTATTATAATATCATAATATAATATGCACCCCCCAACTCCAACACATTCCCACGAATATGACAGAGCACTTATTGTTTCACTCTCTTTTTAATCACTTTTTCTTTATATTATTTATAGTTTGCTGTTTGTAAGTGCTTGTCCTGTTGTAGAGTTGCTTTGTCTCTGAGGTGGGTTGTGTCTCTGAAACGTTTGGCGCCTCTCTCATGATTTAATAGTTAATTTTAAGACTTTTAAAACCTTTCTTTTCGTCCCCATTTGGTCGTTTCAGAAATGAATTTAGCAAACGCCTTTTAGTCATGCGTGTGCCTTTCTCTCTGTCTTTATTTAGTTTTTTTTTGTTGTTGTTCAAATTTTTTGTTGCATATTTGGGAGTCTTTTTTTGTCAGTTTTGTGAAGGTGTATTTGCTGTATATTTCTCTTTTTGTGTATGTGTGTAATTGTGGGTCCCCTTAGTGCACGTGGGGGGAATTTGACATTCTTTTCTTGTGGTTTTGTAAGCTTTTTGTGGTGAACTGATGAGGTTTTCTTTTTTATCATACTCCCTTTAAATCTCAGTTTTGCTCATTTATTTTCTGCATCACAGGGAATGGGTCGGAATTAGGCTCGTCTCTTAAGACAACCCGAGATGACTTCTGCTACGACTCATAAGTGATTAATTTAAACTGATCCCCTCCAAAACATTCCTGCCTTTATTTATTTCCGTCTCTCCAAGTAACACGCCGCCTGGGGACATGAAAACCGAGGAGGATGGTGTAAGGGTGTCCCGGGGTGGAGTCAGTCCACGGCAGGTCCTGTCTCTGTTTTTGTCCCCCCCTCTCCTCCTCATCTCTCTGTCTCTCTCTGTCTGTCTGTGGCTTCACTCGCTCCTCAGCTTTTTTTCCTCCAGCAGGAAGTGGAATGAGAAGAGGCGACGTTTGAGAACACTTCTCCGACATTTCATCCCTCCTGAGTCGACAGAAGCCAGAGGAAGAAGGAAAGAAAAAAGGGGGGAAAGGTAGGTGAAAACAGGAAGTGCTCCGTGTTCAGTGTTAGCTCGCACCGCGGGTCACCGCACACACACACACACACACACACACACACACACACACACACACACACCGAGAAAACATTTTACAGCTAAAGACTCGACAGCTTAACACCAAATGTTCATACGAATTTGCATACAGAAGAAAAAAAGTAGCTTGTGTTCATTAAAAGGGCCTTTTAGCCGAGCAGCTCAGTCTCGTGTTTAGCGCTAGCTTCCTCCGCCTGTACCACCGCAAATATCAGCTTTTCACCTGAGCTTGGGCAGAAAAGTATCAAAAAACCGTATTTTAAGTGTTTATTTATGACTTAGGCAATTACAAATACTATTAAAGGGCGTGAAAGTGACTGTCCAGATTTAGCTTTTGGTTGGACAGGTTTATAAAGATAAAAAAAAACGTGACAAACAGAGCAACTTTCATCATTTAGGATGTGGCTGTACCTTTCTTAGCTTTATATGTTAAAATGATCATTTGTAAAGTTTCCATATTATTAATACATACTGATTGTTTACCTGTAAATTCTAGTACTGCAACACTAACAAGTGTTCAAGTGTTTAGGATGTTGAATTCATTATTATTTTTTAAATTTACTTATTGATTTTGTTTCTATGATTCTCGGATCAGTACTGTAAGAAATGTACCTTCTGATTGCTCTGATTTGAATATAATTGTCAGTAATAATATGTTCTCGATTATTGCTGTAGATTTTCCACGATATGACAGCTTTAATCAGCAGGTTTTATCTGTCATGCATCAAAACATTGTGATTAATAACAGGAGTCAGGAGTTCAAATGAACACCTTTTTAGATGCCTTTATTGTCACTGGATAATCGTGCAATGTATAAAATTAGTTACTTGTAATTTCCTGGAATAAAACCTCATTAAGAAAGAAATGGCAGAAGATCTGTATCAATCTGGGATTTATTATTTATTATGTACCGGTAGTTAACTTGAATTTTATTTTATTTTAGTCTTTGACTGCTTAAGAGTGGTTAAACATCCATCCCTCCCTCCCCTTTCTACGTCGTCTGGACCTGGTGTCTATCTCAGTTTTTTGGCATTTAACTCTAAAATGTCATGTTTATTTGTTTGTGTGTAAGCCCTAAAGAAGCCTATAGTGACAATGTCCGCTGCTGTAAATGATCACCATCTTGGATCTGGGTTCCCAGCAGCCCGGTCCTTCTGGGACTTGGTACATTCTTTTCACAGACATAAAAATGCATGCGTCATGTTTTGGGAAGACCATTTGTTTAGATAATACGTTTGCTGGTCTCCTATAACGTTTAAATGATAAATAATACTTGTGTCTTGTGCGGCTTCTCGTATTAGCGACCCTCTTTGGACAGCCAAAGTTGAACTTGAAGAAAAATTTTAAATATTGTCTGATGATTGGGCATTCGAAGTATGGTGTGTTGTTTTTTTTTAGTGCTTCATCGTGGATTATTGCTGTTTCTCCCTTCTTAATATTGCGGAAGATGTGACTCTCAGTTTAGTGAAAGGAACTTATTTAGACTTTGAGACTGATAAGTCATATTGCCATTGAGGGAGGAGAAGAAACCCTGACAGATGTTGGTATTTGGAAAGCCAGAGTTGAATCATTTGGGCTTAGCTGGTCTCGTGCAAGAGCACAAAAGCTTTGCAGTATTTTGTGTAAACTGTAAAAGCTTCTCCGAGCTCGTTGCAAGTGTTTAAAGTATTTTAGTGTAATCTGGCAAGACAGACAACACTCCTATTATCAGACTAAATGTAATTTATGCCAGTGTGCCAGACAGACAGTACATATTGACTTGATTTAAAAAGGTAAACGTCTTTTTAATGCGCCTTTTTTAAAATAAACTTTAACACAAGAAGACAGCAGAAATCAATTGTTCTGCAAAGGGAAGCCCTCCGTATGCAGAAGCATACCGATAAGTTTTCATTTTAAAAGAAAAGCTCGCCAGCCTTCCAACGAACGAATAACTTGATTTCTCGACTCCGCAGAGTCTTGCCGCGTCCCCGAAAGCAAGCGATGGAGTTGGCGACTGCGTTAAGTTTGAATTTAATTAGCAGGAGCGCAATAAGCGGGGCCCGTTTCTAACAGATGGCCGGCAGACAGAGGCCAGACGTGCACACACTGACAGGAGTGAACGTGGGGGTGGGGAGGGAGAAAGGAGAGTCGGGAGGAGAGAATGAATAAGGCGGCGCAAGCCTGGGCTTGACGGCTTCGTTACCCAAGAAAATTGTGGGGTTTAAAAAAATTACCAAAACCAAAAAGGATGTGTTGAACAGAGTTAAGATAAAGACTGTGTGCTGCTCTATGTTGATCTATAAATCACTCACAGACAATAAAACTACAGTGGTACGATTGTGGTGATACTGCTGTTAAATGTTAGTGCATTTATTGTGTTTAAAATGGTCGCATCATTTCTGTCTAAGAAAGATAAGAACAAGTCTAAACTACTCAAATCTGAAACTGCCATCTCTTTATTCAGGGTAAATGTGAGGTTTTGGGATATCTGAGAAAGGGGTGATAAATTCCAGTCTTTGGCTGACTCTGCGCTCTTACTCAGTTGTTAGTCATGGGATCTCTGTGTACAAATGTAATTAACCCGGCTCGCCGACCGTGCCCACGCCGCTGATCTAACACTCTCTGCTCTGTAACCATCCACACAAATAAAGACGGATGAAGCGACTCCAGTAGCTTCCATTGTCCAAAACTGAAGCCAAAACGTCTGTTTTCTTTGTTTTTTAGGAGCTGCCATGTTGTATTTTTGGAGCCAGAGTGAAGGGATGTGAGGCTTTACCTGCCTACACACCCTCACTACCTCATAGTGTTAATCACAGTCTGACATGTAGCTTGGTTTTTAAACCTCAAATAACTAGTTAAACCTAAACCTTTTTTTTTTTTTGGAGGAGGGATACACTTATATAAACATACACAAATCAACCAAAATTAATACCTGTAAAAAAAAATTATCTTAAGTGTATTTTTGTTTTTGTAGTTAGGAAAATGTCCCATTTATTTACAAGGACTGGCAGGACATAGAAATTGCACGGTATCCAGCCACTAGGGGACAACGCTCATCCTTTCTGGCTTCAACTTACGGCTTCCGGTCCTGTCTCCAGTTATAATACATGTCGACACTAACGACTCGTTTGTTGAAAGCTCCTTGAAAAAAGTTTCATTGAGTTATTTGCACAAAGAAGTTGGTTCTGTGAAGCCGCGATGACTAGTTGATTGATTGATTTAGATACAACATTAACCTGCAAATATGTTAACAATTGCTTTTTTTTTTTCCAGTTATCTTTAGAAATGAAAAGTCAATTATCCTCTGGTTTTAACTCATCAGATTGAAGGGATTTTGCTACTTTTCTAATATGCCAATATACTGTACTATACATCAAAGATATTTTTGCTTTTAGGGCTTCGTGGACAAAGAAAATGTAGCCTTTAAATGGATTGTCGTGAACCTATTTTAAATTTTTTTTAGTCTTTTGTTCTGATGTGGAAAGTCGTAAAAACCTTAATCCTAAAATTCCTGTGGTTGAACACAGGTGTCATATCAGACAAATTACAATCCAGGTAAAATGCACTAGAAGGTCCCCACCCACCCTTGCTGCACACGTTACCTAAAGGGATGGAATTTGCACATTGATTTGTTTTCTCTCTAAATTTCTGTATTAGGAACCTCCTAGATTAACGTTCTTGTTGTCTGCTCCTTCTGTCAGCATGGGGGCTTACGAGGAGAAAAAGGAAACCTGTGGAACCATCTGCCTGAAGTACCTCCTGTTTACGTTCAACTTCCTCTTTTGGGTAAGTTTCCATTTGAGCGCATTGAGCTCGCACCTGTTGAACTTTTCAATATTTGTCGATTTGAAACCAAAGGATTTCAGAGCTCTTCAGCATTTGGACAGTTTGTTAAAGAGAAAAAAAAGGGGGGGGAAACACCATTTTTATTCTTAATTGTAGTTGAAAGACACAAATGCAAAGTGACCCTGACAGTAGGTTATTGTCTTTGCGAAGAAAAATGAAAGGAGATGATAAAACGATCTCTTTTTAAAATATCTACATCACAGTAGAACAGCTCAGATTGACTGCTGCCATTGGGCACCTAATGTAAAAACGTGCATCTTAAATTGCAATCAGCTTGGCATTTGATCGCAAACCTTGCCATATTTGCTGTCAGAACAGATGCAGGGAGGATGCAGAGGTTGAATCCAGTTAATTGGTGATTATGAAGTAAAAGAAGCCATGCCAAGTTTTAACAAACTAGATCCAGGTTTGGATTTGTTTGTTTTTTTAACAAACCAAACCCACAACAAGAGGAGGGTATCACATGAGTGCAATAAGTCCTCCCTTTGAAAAGAAAAATGCATTTTTTCATGGCATAAATAGGGAGAATCTTGTAATGAAGCTTTCTGAACATGTTAACATATTTTTATTTATCCACTAAGATTCCAGCTCTTTGGCTTTGGTCCACTAATCACAGCTCGGTTAGCTGCACACTAATTAAAACACATTAGATGCACACACACACACAAACACAAGCACCTTACGACAGCACTTCTGTTCTCCAAATTAAAATCCTAATTTCGTCCTAAATTTCAGCGTCGTAAATGTCCTAGTTTGTGTCAGAATTTCTGCGTGTGTTAAACTAATTTATAGCCGTAAGTGTGGACATCTGCAAAGGAAAGACGTGTGTGTGTGTGTGTGTGTAACTCTCGCTCAGCCCCAGCGTGAACTCTCACTAACGGCGCTGCCCATATGTGGAAAAAAATCTGCCTGCCAAAGAATCAGATCTTTGTAAAACTGGCAAACGGCATCACTTTCGTCTCTGTACTCGTAAAGGTCATGGTGAATGTATTATGTATTATTTTTCTTTACATTTTTGCAGTTGTGTAGCCACACTAGCACTGAGTACTATGGTGTGGAAAATCATAATGCAAGGGTGGTAATAATAAAAATAATACATCTTTCTGTTGCACTTTTCAAAGTGATTTATTGAGACAAAGAAAATGATAAAAACAGACAAAAGACTAAACAGAATTAAACGACACTTAAATGCAATCTGACTAAAAGCAACAGTAAAAAAGTCAGTTTTAGAGCCATAGTAAGTAAAATCAGTCTCCTCCCTCCTCATCCGAGTCTTAGATATCAGCAGTAGATTATCATTAGATGATCTTAATGATCCAGTTAGAGAATACCTGGTAAGTATGTCACTAAGATATACGTGGAGGCAAGGCCATGAAGGTAAAAACTACTAAAAAGATCCTCAAATCAGTTTGAAAAGTTACAGGAAGCCAGTTTGAGTGTTGGAGTAATGTGCCCTCTCCTTCCTGTGTGTGTGTTCAAATTCCTGTGTGTGTTACAACAGTCTTCTGAACGTGTTTCAGATTAGCAATAGATTTTTTTTTTTTCTTGGTAGGCCAGTGAGTAGGGAACTGCATAAATCGAATGCAGAGGAAACAAAAGCGTGTACTGTCTTTTTTGCTGTTGAGTTTTACCGAGCATGTTTCGAGCTTCGGTGTTATTGCGAAGTCGATTTGATTGTAGGCCGCCTCGCCATACATCATTGATGTGGTGGTTAAAACTGAGATCACAATCAAAAATGACGGTGAGGTTTCTGACCTTGTTTTTATCCCATAGGGGGGAAAAAAAGACTCCAAAGTACGTTACTTTATCCTTCTTTTACAGCTCGTTTCCTATGACCATGAAGCCGAAGATGCACACACTAATCTCCCAAAGGGATGCTTTGCTCAGGGCTGCAAAAGTGGGCACAGCTCTCTCTTTATTTTATTTTCTTTATTTTATTTTTTTAACAGAAAATCATTTGAATTTTCTGACATGACTCAAGTAACTCACGATCCCATAAATTAAAGCCAGAGTAATATCAGTGTGAACCCTCTCAGTTCTCCTACCTCGTTGTCACTGTTCACCTTTCACACTCAGAAAGACAACACTATTTATTCACTTTGTTTGGTTTTGTGCAATAGCACCCAGTACCTTTTGAGTCACAGATTTACCTTTTTTTTCCAGGAAGCTTACAAACCACAAGAAACCGGTGTCATTAAAATAGAATTTAAAAAAATGATGACCCTTGCTGTTTGCTTCCAGCTGAGCAGGAAGACACAGGGGGGCATAGATTTGGTGACGAATGGTTAAATTGTGTCACCCTACAAGGAGCCAATTCAGATGTTCCACTTGCTCCCACTAGGTGTCGCCAAAGTTTGAATTTTCTGTGCGAGGCTTCAAATAATTTTGGGCATAATTCACAAAACACTGTGGTTTATTGAGATGAAACGACACAGACAGGCGACCTCGTGCTGCAGAGACGGCTGTTTTAACCAGTTTCTCAGAGGATCTTTTTTTATCTGGCACGTAATATGATGAATTAATATTAAATCTCTCTCTAAACTACAGATTAAGAACACTTACATACCTTATTGTCAGATGTGTAGGTGTTCAACTTTAGTGAAACAATCACTGAATATTTTTCCTGAATGAAGTTTATTAGATCGCTGCTGAATGTGTTTTTGGACTTGAGCGAATGTATATAAAATTATTTGCATAGCACTTTTCATTTAAGTTACAGCGCTTTAAAGGATAAAGCAGGCTCAGGCTGCTGGATGTTCACAACAACAACGTCTGAAAACTACAGGAAAGCTTAAAGAGGAAAGGTTTGAGTTTAATTTTGAAAGCAGATTAGTCTTTATCTGGCTGCATATTGAATCGCGCCCACTGCAGTTTCTGTGTTTTATTGTCACGGTGTCTCTAGGTGTGGTGCCGTCTGACTCAGAGTTGAACAACTATTGTCTGTAACAATACCCTCTTTAACCACAGCAGCTGGATTAAACTACCAATTTTATTTCCTTTTAAAACATATAAACCTTCTGAACATTACAGCTAACCCTTATTTTCTCAATAAACATGTCATTTTTGTTTGTCACGACACTTCTATCCTATAATTTTTCTGTTTTTTTTATTAACAGTGCACTCATGAGGGTTAGTGAATTAAAAAAAAAAAAACGCTAATCCAAAACCTAAGATAAACTTTTTTTTTCTAAGTACTAACATCTGTATTTTGATGGGAACAATTGCTACAAAAATAATGAAAAAAGCTCTAGACTGTTGTTAGTAGCACTGGGGCTTTCAAATGAAGCTTCTTAGAGCACCGGGTGGAAAGGAAAAAAGAAGACCTTTCTTGTCAACTGGATGTTAATCTAAGTTATTTATTATCACATCATTATCAGTAATATATGATCATAGAGACCTTAATTTCAAATAATGGTGTGCTACAGTTCAGGGAGCCTGCGTTTGGATGGTTGGTGCCGTAATGTTTATTACGCCTTACAAGGGTCTCATATTTAAAGTATGAGGTGACGTTTGCAAACCAATGAGTAGTTTAAAGGGCCTTAACGCAGGACACAATATGCAGGAGGATTAGAACATTGTTTAACGATCCCTAAACACAAGAAGACGTACAGAACAATACATTTAAAGATCTGGCACTGAACAAGGGAAAACCAGGCATATATATATATGTGTGTGTGTGTGTGTGTGTGTGTGTGTGTGTGTGTGTGTGTATTACTGAGAGAGGTAACTAAATGGATGCAGGTGTCCATCCATCCATTTTCTTTACCAGCTTTTTCTTTTCTGGTGCTTTTCTCCCGGAATCATTGGCTCCATCACAGAGACGCACAACAATTCCCACACTCACTGATTAGTTGTTGTTTTTCCTCTGCATGTCACGGAGCAACTTACTTGGACCAACAAATCAGGCCTGCAGTGTCACAGACGGATCTGAAGGATGTTTTGCTGCAGAAATCGATTTTGTTTGAGTTCTACTTTACCGTTGAGCCATATCTTTGTAAATTTTGAGTCGACCTGTACAACAATAATTGAAACTTTCTTTGTCACGTTCAGATTTCCTTTCGGTTGTTGTGCTTTTGGGATGTTTTCCTGTTGCCGAGCGTGGATTATGTGTTGCAGTCCGGCCCTCTGGCGCGAACCAGAATCTCATCATGTGCTTCTCTCTCAGTTGGCAGGAGGAGTTGTGATAGGGGTGGGTGTTTGGACCTTAGTGGAGAAGAGCGACTACATCAGCCTTCTCTCCTCCAAGACCTACGCTGCCTCTGCCTACATACTGGTCCTGGCAGGAGTCATCGTCATGGTAACTGGCGTGCTGGGATGCTGCGCCACTTTCAAGGAGCAGAAAAAGCTACTGCAAGTGGTAAGAGTTCACGTTAGGGTGGAAAGATAACTTCACACATTATGAAATATCACAACCTGTTCTGTTAAACCTAAACTAAGTGAATAAAAACATCTCCTCCTGCTACTATCAGCAACTTTGGTCACAAGGTGCAGTTTAAACAATGGCTCCTGAGAACTAAAAAACAAAGAGGAGAGCAGATATTACTGACTTGTTGAACAGTACAAAAGTATTTAGTGACAATATTAAAAAATGTCTCACGACTTTTATCTTAAGAAGCAGAAAACCTAAATATTAAGGGTGTAGTAATGTGGCTAAATCTCAGCTCGGTACATACCTCAGCATGAGGGTCACGGTTTAGCAGAACAAGCAAAATAAACAAATTCCAAATGCTAGTTTTGATTTATTGAAGTTTTTATTTTAAAATGAGCAATAAATTCTTCCAGAAATAAAAATGGAAAAACAAACCACCCTTACATGGTAGGGAGGCTGGAAGTAGCAGGTCGTGTATCGTGCTTTCCGCACTATAGGGCACACTGGATTATAAGACGCACTGTCAGTGAATGGTCCATTTTCAAACTTTTGTCATATATAAGGCGCATCGTCGTACACCTCTCAATTTTTGTAACTTTGCGTGGGCCGCGTGTGGCGCTCCATTCAAAATGGACGATTCCGCTGCTCTAGCGGAGCTGGTTCACCTGTATCAGCATTTATATGATCCCTCTATGAGAGATCACAAAGGTAATCAAGCGGTTCAAAACTCACGGAAGAAGTCAAGTATAAACGCCTACACCACTCGCTCAGGTCCGTGCACGGAGCCCTGCGCGATTATAACTGAGCATTAATGCTGCGAGTGGTGCGACTCTGTAGTTTACCAAAGTCGTACTAAAACATTTCTTTCAAGTTTCACATGATGTTACACAAGGAAGCGGTGTGTTTCAGGTGTGCCTTAAATCACATCCACAGGTGTGTCTCTAATTAACTCAGATGTTATCTGTAAACCTATCAGAAGCTTCCAGAGACATGACATCAAATGTCCCAAATAGTTTAAAGGCCTAGTAACCTCAGTGTATTTAAACTTTTGACTTTGTTTTCAAGGCAACTTTTATTACTTTCTTCATTCTCTCTCATTATTCTAGCATTTAGCAAATAGAAATAATTGAGAAAATCCTAATTGACCTAAAATGGGAAAAGTTTATTCTGATTTCACATCAGACTGTGTGAAAAAAATGCATGTCTTTTTATATAGTGTATGTAAACTTCTGGCTTCAACTGTGGCTGTTCTTATATTTCTTTTTATAATAAATGCCGTGCGTTTATGGTACCAAATTTAAATTTTTTTTGAGCAATTGAGTTTTCTTCCCGTGGAATATGTTTGTGCAATAAATAAATCTCCACCAAGTCGGTATGATTCGATTTTGGAGCGCCACACTTGCGCGCAGTGCGCCCCTTTCCCTTTGCATTGTTCCTTTTTCGAATGCTGGATGCGTCCCGAAGAGTTGAGATAAGAGCAATGAATCACAGTGAAAGAATGCACTTGTCGTCAAGGAGAGATGCTATCGGGTTTGTTAATAGAGGGTGAACTTAAGGGCGAAACAGAGGCGGGAGAGGTGCAGGATAATTGTTTTGTTTTTTTTTCCTTTTTTTGTAAGAAGTGCTTCTGGTTTCTGCTGAAAAGACTGAGTGACATCACTGTTCGGTAACCTACAGGGTTGCAAGTCCTGACAGCTAAAAACCTGATCCTTATGCAACATCTTTGTTGTGTTTTGCTGCTGTAAGGCCTAAATAGGTCGGCAGCAGTCCCCTTTTGATTCAAGGAAAGGACTTTTATGAAGGATATTGGACATGTTTGCACAAAGAAAAAAGAAGGTCAGAAGATATAAAGAGCAAAAAAGGCTGGTAGGCAGAGGGGAGGGTGTCTGTCTGGAAATGGACACCTTCATTGTTTTGCTGGAGAAAAACAACAGAACTGAGTAATAACTCAGGGAGAGGAGGGAGAAACCTTTTTTTTTTTTCCTTTCAGAGGACGAACCGAATTGGAAAGCAATCATTTCAGAAGTCGGCTCCACCTGTGAAGAAACTGACTTCACACAGTCGGACTGAACGTAGAGGAAGTTCCAGTCTCTTGCTTTTTCTTTACACTGCCTCTCCGTACATTCATCCTGTTTGTTTTTAGTTTATCAGCTTGTCTTCTCTGTATTTCTTTAGCTCTCTTTCTGTCGGTTCATTGATTCACGGCTGTTGGAAACTAGTTGAGCCTCAAAATTGTAAGAAAAAACCCGAGGGTTTCATTTTGGTTTGGACCAGTGACCAGCAAGCCTTGCAGCCACAGTTTGCGTGGTCATTTCTGTGAAAATCACAACCTTTTTTTATGTGCACAGCTTGCAAAACTGTATTCTTGGCCGTGCACATTATTTTGTTTTGCACACGCTTCACCCACATTTATGATTTAATCCACTGGAGTACACTTTAGAAATAGGCAGATTTGGACCAGTTTTAAATAATTATTATTATATATCATTGATGTGGTCAGGCCTGGACATTTAGGGCTGTAACCTTGAATGTTTTCTGTCATAAGGAGAGCTGCTGTGCAGGTCTTACGTGTAGGATATATGTATAAGAAAGTGTGTTAAGATTCACTATTGTTTGACACATTTTTAAGGATGAAACTATTCATAATTTTGGCATTCTCTGATTGTTTCCTCACCTGTTTGTTTGCGTTTCCCAACCGTTTTATCCCCTTTTTTCTTCTTATCTTAACATTTTTGTCGCTTTTCTTTCCTTTTTATTGATTTTTTAAATCTCGAATAGCAAACTAGCGGAGCAGCAAGCAAAGGTTAAAGAGATCGCTGCTTTGTAGTTCATTTCGGTCGGAGCCGCTCAGCCAGAGGCCCACCTGTTCGGAAACCCGATGAGGCTTTAAATGGCTGCAGCTATGATCACCGCTCATGAACTCCAAGCATTCACTGAGTCACGCAGGCGGTCAGGACAGTCTTTTTAGCCTTTTCAGTAAGAGTGAGATGAAAAGTCGTCGGTACAGAGTTAAGCGTGGCCTGGACTATTAAAACGTACGCGTTTAAATACGCTCCTGTATGCAGCCGAAGCCCAGATGTGAGCCAGACGGTATGAGGTGTTAAGGCTTACAGCGTGCTCTTCATGCATGATTTGAAATCTGCGACCGCGCTCTGTTTGTGTGTCTGCTTTTTGATGCATAGCGAAGAGTGGAGATTAAAGCCATGAATCACGGAGATGGAATGAACTTGTCAGAGGAGAGAGTGAGGGGTGGGTGGGTGTGTGTGTGTGGGGGGGGGACGATGCTGGGGATGGCTAAAGACGGAGTGCATTCTGGTGTTTTGTGTCTGCCGCGTGAGCAACACCGACTTTGCGCAGCACATCAAAAGGAGGCTAATTTGTGAAACGACATCTCGTCTCTGGCTCTTGAAAGCATTAGCATTTTGAAGTCATTAGGCTGTTTTCAGCCAAAAATCGTTGGATTGTTTGTCGCATGTCAGATTTCAGAAAGCCCGCGACTGTCGTCTCTCATTTGTATTCCGGGGTGAGTCTGAGTGATCATCACGGTGGCGTTGATGCAGAACTTCTGCTGCTTCCCACTCCTCTTGACATATTTGCCGTTTTTAAAAGGCACATGAAAAATGCAAACGCCCACAGTGTTTGCAACCATTCAGACTAAATAAATGTCCCTCACACCTGTTACGAGGGTTTTAACTAGATTTTAAAATATTAACTGATCTATAAGTGGGTTAAACAGGCAGTTGGAGAAGCAGGAACAAAATGACAAACGTTGCTTGCTGTCTGTATGTGAGGATTTAAGGTTTGATGTGCTTTAAATGTTGTTATTCTAACCATGTTAGCTGAACGAGGGCTGCCACTAACGACCAGTTTTATTTGGATTAAACTAGGGACTAATTTTCCTCCAAAAATCAAAATAATCAATTATAGTTTTGTTTTATTTTTTAACTTTCAAATTTGGCATTTACTGTATACCACCAAATTAAAAAAAAAAAATCAAAGTAAAGTACAAAATGTAGGGTTTAAAAGGATAACTCCAGCATGACAGAATGTATTGTATGTATTTCAATCTAAAACAGCCAAATATTTAGCATGTTGTAAGGCAACTATTGGTAAGAACTGCAGCAAAACCCTTCTTTTGTTTGAATTAGTAGTAGTATGTATTATAAATGATTGATTTGGCTGGTATCTACACACAGGTGTGCTGAAGTGTGTTCTCTCCTGTAGAGATGGTTCCCCAGCCATCAGGATGTTCAGATGTGATCCAGACCTTTTTCTTTAAGCATTTTGTATTTAAATTATTGTTTACAACAACAGAAGTTAAGGGGAAAACGGAACAAAGCGGCAGAGGGATCGGGTCATGAAGAGGGAACACAACACCGTTAGAAACAGCATTAATACATAAAATGTGAGCCTAAATTCTGGGCTGAAGGGTTTCCCCTCATTCATTCAGTGAAAATATCGCAGACAGACAACCTGTCTAACTTCAGAGTGCATTTAGCTGCTTTTAAAAAAAAAAACCAAAAAACCATCTTGTTTTGATTTTCCACGTGTGTCTCATACGTCCTCAGGGCATCAATGTTCAGCTGCTGCTCCTAAGCCCAAAAAAAAGCCTTGCCACCCGGTTATTGAAGGACTCCCATACTTCAGACTCCTTTGGTCTTTGAAAACGTCTATAACCGTATCGACACTGCTGCAGCCGCAGACAATGGTTTGAACATGAAACTGTCCCATGGAGCCAGCAGGAACTCGACTTACGTACGCAGCATTGACTACCAGCGTGGAGAGCTGTTGTTACTTGTTACTGAAACTACTAAGAAAATAAGAGAAATTCGTAAAAATGTATGTGCCCATGAAAAATATTGTTCTTGACTAATTATTATAATCAATGTCATTGAATAGACTGAATAATTGCTGCGGCCCTGAGACAAATTTATTATTCTAACTAATGTGCAAATTTGCAATTCATTAAAAACATGAAAACCCATACATTTAAGGAAAGAGAATATCTCTTAAGATCTCAGGAAAACCGTATTTTTCCGTGACAAATAATCTCAGAACCCTTGTCCCAGCCACTTTCTAACATTGGATATAGGCTTATCTTCACCATTTAAATATTATCCCTAAAGGGATAATATTGTGTTGGTGTAAGTATGGTAAATATCAGAATTTATTTTTATTTAATTGAATACAAATACAGTAAAATGTACATGTACTCACCAATAATGAATATTGATTGAAAGCGATGATGACGATGAGTTAGCCTTGCAGTAAGATGAAGGTGTAAAGAAGATGATGACTGCACAGCAAATCAGAGGACTTACAGCTCCTCTGGTGGCGCCGCTTCAGGGCTGGCCTGCACGTGCGTCACATGTTGCATTTTATATGGAAACGGTTGAATTTACATTAATATTCATGTTATATATTTGCAATGATATTGTTCTTAATAATTTAGCAGATGAAAAAATTCTATATTGCCATGAAGGAAAGCTATAAAGAGTTGCGGGGATATTTGCAGTTTCCTCAAACTGTGAACGACCGAGGCCGTGAACCCTGAACCAGAACTTCACGGGGGTCTGCTGTAGTAGCTATTTCAACTATTATTTTTTTATTTAAACTGACTCACAGCGAGGCAAACTTTCTGCAGATCCAAAAGTTTGCCATTTTAGTTCCTTGGAACTAGGAAAGATAGTTTCTTTTCTATTGAGCATGACTTCATGTCTTCGTGCTCACTAAATGTAAAGGCGGCAGCAAATTTGTATTTAACTGAAATGGAAAAGCAAAGTACCCATGATTTCTCCTATATTGTTTTTTTTTTTTTTTTTGTACATCTCATGTCGGTGGATGTACACAAAAAGAAAGGCGGAATCAAAAAACAGATGCTGTGACAAAATGACCCAAAAGAAGGAAAAAAAAAGGACAAATAAACTAATATTCCCTCCTCATCTCAGCTAGATGAGTCTAATGTAACCACGAGATATTAGCTCGCTGCAAACACAATGGCTTGTTCGGCCAGACGGTGGAGTCGGATATCAATGCGGGGCCTCGGGAAAGGGTTCCTTTCCGTGAAGCTTTTAACAGTAATTTTGTCAGGAGTCACACTGTGCCAGAATCCATCTCGGGGAAAGAATGGCAGCTCAGATGAAAAGTGAGAGTCTGTGAGAGTAAATGGGCCTGACATCATGAGAGGCTCTCTTGAGTCGCTGCAGTCCGTCATTCAGCAGCTTCTGTCTGAACAAGCAACAACAAGTTCTCTGTCACAGCCTGTACATCACTCCTGATGTAAAATCAGCTCACAAACGAGGGGGGAGGGGGGGCGAAGGGGACGAAATGGCCAGAGTCCTGAAAAGTGATTGTTTTCAATGGAAAAGGTCCAAAGATTTGTTCATAAAATAAAAATAAATTATTGTCTGTTTTTTTTTCATGGTTTCAGAATGTTCTCAAACACTTAGAATAATTTTTATTAAACTACCATAATTTCCGGACTATAAGCCGCTACTTTTTGCACAAGCTTTGAACCCTGCGGCTTATAGTCCGGTGCAGCTTTTCTATGGATTTTTGTGATATCGTAAGAGGATTTGTTTTGGTTTGTTCCGCTGTTGTACGGCATGTGATTAGTGCGCAGGAAGAAGACAAAGATGGCGACAAATGACCGACTTTTCTTCTCGTTAAAGCCGCGTTACTGCACCTTAGCCCAAAAGGTAGGCCGGTTATATTTTTCTGGTGTGCTGTAGGTCATTGTTATACAGTACATTTGATACTCGTTTATTCAGCACAGTACATGTTTTGTACTTTTAATTACCGGTACTCGTACATATATGTACAAAGTTGTGCAAATATGTACCAGTAACTTGTTTTTCAAAATGTTAATAAAAGGGATGTTCCCAAACAGCCATCTCTTTCTTGTGCATATTCTCTTACATATGGTAATTAAACATTAAAACACCTGCGGCTTTTAGTCCGGTGCGGCTAATGTATGAACAAAACAGGATTTTCCCCTAATTTTAGCTTGTGCGACTAATATTCAGGTGCGCCCTGTAGTCCGGAAAATATGGTAATTAATGGGTGGGTGAAGACTTTACGTATAAAACTCACGACATAACAATGGCTGCAGTACTGTCCCTCTCTTCAGTCATATGCCAGTCAGTTGTGTTTGTTTTTTTTTTTTTTTTCAGCAAACATAAGTAAATTTAAACATTTATTTCCTCCTGGACCCTTCAGTCACAACATCAACATTCCCCCCTGCTCAGCATTCAGCCTCAGAGCCGCTCAGAGATCTAATCAGCCCAAGCCATTAAAGTCAAAGAAGAAGTCCTCCTCGCTGGGCTGAATTTCTCCCTCTGCCATGGCTGCAGACAACAGGGAACTTGGGTCAAGGTCTGAGTCCGATAACATCTTTTCCTGTCTTCAATTCTGAAGAGGGAAGGTCTTCCCCCCCCCCCTTCTCTGGCATTGAAAGCAGACCTCCAACTCACTTCTCTTTTTGCTTGCTCATGAATCACACGCACAGTATAAACTCCAAACAAAGGACCTTTGTAAAACCAGAGGAGTGTCACTATAATTTGCTTTCCCTCGGATTTATCCTCTTCTGTGACACTGCGACATAAAACATGTAATATACGCCATTATTACAGGGTTGTTCAGGACACGGCCCTTTAATTTACGAGACCGGGTCTGCCGTAAAGCCTTTGTTAGACATTTCAGGTTGCAGTTTGTTGTACATTATAAATTGACAGCATTATTTAATGTAGGAAAACATTTTTAGACAATGCATAAATTGGAGGTGGCATAGATTACCTTAAGATTTAGAATCTTTTCATTGCTTTTGAGTTTTAAGGGCTCTTTGATGTATTTTTTGGGGCCCTAATTTATACACTTTTAATGTAATATAATTGAAATTGCCATCAATCAGCAGGTGAGAGGTGGGGTGCACCAGAGGGCTATGCTACAAAGCAGGGCTTTCTTCCCTTAGCCGGGTTTAACAAAACCTTAAACTGCTATGAAATTACAAGTACTATGATGGTGGTTTTGATGTTACTTTGTTAACTCAAACTGTCTGCTTTAGTTTCTGTGCAGATACAGTTCCTATAAAAAGTGTTCACCTCCTTGGATGTTTTCTGCTTTAATGGCTGCCATAAATCAATCATGGTCAATATAAATTGGCCTTTTTGACAAAGAAATATTTAAAAACCCTTCTTCAATGTCAAAGTAAAATGAAATTTCTACAGAGTAATACCAATAAAATAAAAAGATGTAAAAGAAGTGATTGCATCAATGTGCACCCCTTTTAACGTGTCTGTCATAATTCAACTCAGAGAAACGAATATTGAAAAGTACAAGTCAGTGGAAGGATACCAGGGTCCTAAACATCCCCAGGAGTTCTCTTAAATCCATCATCAAGATATGGAAGAACTATGGGACGTGTGTAAATCTACCAAGAGCAAGCTTTCCCCTCAAACTGAGTGACTGTGAAGAAGAAGAATAGTGAGAGAGACCACCAAGGCACCATATTCTCTGATGTACGGAGGTCCTAACACTTAAATCTATTAACTGTTTGATGAATGTCGCAATAAATTTAGACAAAATATGAAAAGTCCTTGTACATCATCAACTTGGTATGGTTCTGATGTATTGTGTTACACAATTCACCATATTTTAAAGCTTACAGGACTAACGGCAGCTTCTTAGTGACAGACGAGAAGGAATATAGCTTTCAAGTGTATTCATTCTTCCAAACCTATTTTTGATATGCTGAAAATCATGGGAGGTATTTAAAAAAACAAAGTTCTGGCCAAACAGGAAGATTTTTATTAAAGATAAGAATGGCTGTGCTTTTTTGTTTGTTAGGTTGGATGATTAAATGGCAGCAGTAAACATTGTTTGTGGTTATATTTGACACTTAAAATGCAGCCATTTAATCAGCACCTAAATGCAGCACACTGACTGACTTAAGATGACCAATTAATTTATTTCATGGTATTTGGTATTTGACAGTCCAGTGCTTATTTTAGATTTTGTGTAACTCTGATGATAGAAATGTTAGTCTGATTTTTCTGAGATATCAATAAAATCACTGAATAGATGGCCTTCTTATTGAGAGTTAACGAAAAGTGTTACCATGGAGATCTAGCCATGCTTTCTTCAAGAGATCCCTGCTCGTGACACAGAAAACTCAGACTTTCACTTTGACGTAGAAAGACGGGTATGCTGGAAATCTTGATTGCTAGTATACCTTTCTAGACAAGCCACCAGCCCATCGTAGGGCCAACTCGCACACACACTTTAAGGTCAAAGTATAATCTCCATTTAACTCAACATCTGTGTTTGGGAGTTTCAGAGGAAACCACTCGTGCACGCGGAGAACAAGCAGAGATTTGAACTCAGTTTCTTCTTGGCGTGAGGCCACAGTGATGCGCGCCACACCACCTTACAGGCCCTGCAGGATATCTGAGGTTTTAGGGTTTTTTTTATTTAATAAACACTGTATTTAAAAAAAAAAAAAATTAGAGTATTTTTTTCCAGCAGAAAGATCGTTTGCAGCAGTTTATGTATGGAAAGTACACGGTTTTGTCTAAGGAAAAAAAAAGATATTAAAAATGGATTAAGAGGAAGCGGGATCCACAGTGTCAGACACAGGCAGGGAGCTGCCACATCTGATTTTTACCAGACTTGTCTCCTTATCACATTACTATGGCCTAACTGTATTTTCGTCTACATTTTTTTCTTTGTCTCCTCAGTACTTTGTCCTGCTTCTGTGCATCTTCCTGTTGGAGATCCTTGCTGGCGTCCTGGCTTGTATCTACTATCAGCAGGTAATCCCTTTTTATAATGAAATAAAGAACCCCTCATAATGTCAAATATACATGTTCAGTTGTAGAGGTGCAGAAATGGAGAAGCTGACGTGTATTTCTAGTTTTCAGATGGTAAAAAAGAACATTTAAATTTAAACACAGGAGTTATGATCATTTTTGAAGTAGCACAGTCCTAAATTAATTACAAAAGTTAGTAAATTTGCTTTACAATCATAGGTGAGACCTCCATATACAGTTGGCACCAGATGTTTACATCCACTGTATAAAAAAACCACAAAACATTATTTTTCAATGTCTGACATTAAATGAGACTAAACCTTTCCTGTTTTAGGGTCATTCAGGATTCCCCAAATTATTTCTATTTGTTAAATACCTGAATAATGAGAGAAAGATTTGTTTTTACCCTTTCTTCATCATCACGATTTTACATACCTTAAGATTGTCTTTAAATTATTTGTGAAAGCCCAGATGGTGATGTCATGGTTTCAGAAGCTTTTGATTGGTTATTTGACAACACTTGAGTTAATTAGAGGCACGATATCCAAGATATCAGGAAGAGAATCGTCGACCTCCTCAACTCTGGTTTATCTAGATGCCTGGTGGTGCTTCGTTCGTCTGTTCAAACAATTCTAGACAAATATAAAGACCACAGGAATGTCCCGCCATGATACCGCTCAGGAAGGGGACAGGTTCTGTGTTCCCTGACATGAATGGGTTTTAGTGTGAAATGTGTGTATTAAGCTGAAAACTAAAGACCTTAAGATGCTGAAGCTGGTAGAAGAACTGCATTGTCCTCAGTGAAAGGAGTCCTGTTCCAACATAAGCTGAAAGAACACTTAGAGAGGAAGAAGCCATTACACTGAAAACAACATAAAAAACCTGCAGTTTGTTAATAAACACAGGGACAAAGACCCTAATTTCTGGAGACATGTCCTGTGGTTTGATGAAACTAAATCTGAACCGTTCGACCATAAAGACCATTGTTACATTTGGAGGATAAAGGGAAAAGCATGCAAGCCTGAGGACATCATCCCAACTGTGAAACACGGGGGTGGCAGCATCATGTTCTGGTGGGAGGGAATGGTGTGCTTCACTAAATAGATCATAAGGAAAGAACATGATGTGGAAATACTGAAGCAACATCTCAAGACATCAGCCAGGCAGTTAAAGCTTCGGGTCTTCAAATGGACACTGACCCTCAGCAAGCTGCCTGATTAGTTACAAAGTGGCTTAAGGACGACAAAGTTGATGTTTTGGAGCGAACATCACAAAGCCATGATCTGAATCCCACAAAAGAATTTGTAGGCAGAACTGAAAAGACGTGAGAGCAAGATCTGCCTCAGTTCCACCAGTTCTGTCAGGAGGAATGGGACAAAAATCCAGCAATCTATTTTAAGAGGCTTGTGGAAGGAAACCCAAAACATTTGATCAAAGTCATACAGTTTTAAGGCAAATCTACCAAATACTAAGGAAATGGATGCAAACCTGAC
Organism: Kryptolebias marmoratus; assembly: GCF_001649575.2. Classification (NCBI taxonomy): domain Eukaryota; kingdom Metazoa; phylum Chordata; class Actinopteri; order Cyprinodontiformes; family Rivulidae; genus Kryptolebias; species Kryptolebias marmoratus. The sequence continues at coordinate 24,855,857 of NC_051444.1, forward strand.
TTTGAAGTCAAGTCAAGTCAAATTTATTTATATAGCACTTTTCAGCAACAAGGTGGTTCCAAGTGCTTAGTGCTTGAAGAATATAATAAAAACTAAAAAAGGATGTTTTTCAATCTGCGGGCATTTAACAAATAGAAATATGTTTTGGAATCCTGACTGACCTAAAACAGGAAAGGTTTAGACTGGTTTAATGTCTGACAAAAAAGAATGGCTGTGTGCATTTTTATACAGCGTATGTAAACATCTGCTTTTAGCTGTGATCTGTTATCACAGCCTGATTTTAAACCGTGTAGCAGCTGTGTTTTGCTCTGCTTCGCAACCAATAAACCATGCTGGAAGTGTTTCACGTCTCCTAATCCGAGCACGTCGTCAGAAGCCTTGTAACAGAGCGCAGACAACTGTTTCTGTTCCCACGTGGCGTGTGCTGTGCTATTATTCTAAGCACAGCAAAACCAGCATGAAAACTCGAGATTGCTGGAAGGAAACGCAAGACGGCTGATTAAAAATACAAATATCTGACTGCACATATTACTCGTGGTCCATTTAGTCCAAATGGAATGGAAGAAAAAATGCCTCTAGTGGTGCGCACACACACACACACACACACACACACACACATCAAGGCTGAATGCTCTGTCAGAGTGGTTTGGAAACATTTGTTGTGATTTTTTGAACTGAACAACACTCGTACTTTCTTTGCTTTACAAAACGTATGAATTCTTTGGGCTCTCTCATGAGGCTCTTTTCCGACCCGAGCTCGAACAGATGGCTTTCCCAACACATTACAGCCTCACTTCACTGTTAGCAGGAGCAAATGGGAACCCTTTTTTTTTCTGTATGTAATGTTGGCATGACATGTCTCTCCATCAGCGTCTCTCGTAAGCGGTAAAGCCTGGTGGCTTGTAGCTCGGCAACAGGACATTTCTCAGTCTCGAGGCGTGCCGCTATCAGTAGAACTGCCTCATTCATTAATAATACACAACTTATGAGCAGCCACAGAGGTCCGTGACTCTGTCTTGCATTTTTAGGCTCTCTTTACTCGCTTCAGAATGCTCACAATTTCATGAGCTGCTGAAATTTCTAAATTACTCCTCTTCTGCCTTTTAATTGTTTTTTCCGCATGATTATTAACCACACCTCTCTAGAGAGTAATAAAGCCTCTATTTTTATCTTTTTAGTTTCCAAGACAGAATGTGAACAACTCATCCTGTGTGCTTACAGCTCGTCTTTGACACTTGTTGCATTTTTTATGACGTGTTACTGTATAGTACGATTCTACTCAGCACGGGTCACTGCAGTGTTCATGAAACTGTAGTAACATGAAGAAAGATGCAACTTTCTTGCTTATGCCTGTTTGTTACGCTGAACTGATTTAGTAGACACTTTTATCCAGCATTGTTTACTGTGAAGAGGAGTAGAGACAATATTACAATGAGCTAGTTTGCAAAAGGCGTTCAGAAAAAAAACAAAGAAACATTTTTAATATCACTCCCAAGCTGGGAAATATTCATCGTTACCATGTAATGTGAAAACTCCTTCATCGGCTTTTAGACAGGAGCTGCTACAAAGACCTGCAGATGTCAGTGTTTCTGCCCTTTTTGCATCCCGTTCGGAGAAATGTCAGCACAGCTGCACTTTCTCACAGCTTCTTTTTTATTTAGTGATCAGACCTTGACTCATGTTTTATAGAAGATTGTGTTGTTTTTAGGATTATTATTCACAGGCATGACACAGTTTGAGCTAAGTCTGAACTGTCTCACAGATGGTGCTAATTTTGTTTTTGGAATACTTTGATTTACAGGAGGTCATGACTGGCTTAAAAAAATGAATGTGCCCAAGTTCTTTGGCTACTAAACAAGCCCCCATTATCACCCTTCCACCTCTGTGTTTGACAGAGGGGGTGACTGATGTCCAAGAGACATTTCCAGGAGTCTTGTGATTTCATCAGATGCAATTCTAAAGCTTGTGTGTGTGTGTGTGTGTTTTAGAGAGAAGAGGCTCTTTTCCTAGCAGTCCTTTCTTGTTTATTTTTTTTAACTTTTTAACTACGTTGTCAAGAACTTAAAAATAAATGAGCTAAACCAGTGTCAAGAAGCTGCAGAGAAGTCACGCTCTCTTGCTTTGTCTCCTCACATTTCCAGCAATTAGGAAAAAAAATAAAATAAAAATACACGTAAACACAAAGAGAACCTCCAGCTGTCAGCCCCTGACATTATGAGTTCAGGTGTTAGCACACTGCTGAATGCTTCAGACCAGCAAACTAACAAAACCTGTGCTTCTATAGAGGTGCTGACATTTGCTGATAATCAGTTTTTTAAAGTGCGTTTGACTGGCAGCGTTTGCCCGCTTTTGGTCCTCTTAAGCTAAAGGTTTTGCTTAGTTTTCCGTATTTGTTTTGGATTTCAACTTAAACTGCATTCACGCCTAAATACCTTTCAGTTCCACGATCTGTTTTTTTTTTTTAATTTAAAGACATGTTTCAAGCTTCAGATATGCAGAAATAAGCCTCTAAATGTCACTAAAGCCACAGATGTGTGTTTTTTAGAGACACTGTGATAAAGTCAGTGGCATAATGTCATCAACAGTCGCGGCGGCTGTTTCTTCTTCAGTGCATTTCCCAAACTGTCAACAGGTAAAATGGAAAACCGAACACCTCCCACCCCCCATCGCCCTCCTTATCTTCCCCTCCTCTCCTTTCTTTGTCCTCACCTCTCTTTCTCTGTTTTCCATTGCTCTTTTCATCCTTCATTCCCTTGATATCTCCTTCATGCTTTGATTTACAGTGGTTTCCCAGCTGGCTTGTTGCCATAGAAACTAGCCCCACAGAACCTCCTGCTCCTCCAGCGAGCGGTTTCTGCCACCGGTTTAAAGAATGACAAGAAGGGGAGGAGAAAAAACATGGAGTTTCTTCTCCTTTGCCCTGTCTTCAGTGTCGTTTGAACTGCCATCCATGATATGTATCGACATGAAAACGCTTTAATCCTCCGGGTTATAAATGTGCTATATTTAGAAACCTCAACAGTTGAAACTAATTCATCACTCATAGGGGCTGCACTGTGCTTGCCTCAGATTTTTGTCGGGATTGTAGTCAGTTGCTGCTGTACATTGAACATGTGTGTGTGTGTGTGTGTGTGTGTGTGTGTGTGTGTGTGTGTACAGTTAAATGAGGAGCTGAAGCAGAATCTGAAGAACACCATGGTGAAGAAGTATGGAACAGAAGAGAAAGACAATGAGCAGATCACCAAGGCTGTAGACAAGCTGCAGCAAGAGGTAAGTGGAAAAGATGAATGGATTTCTACAGGGTAAGAGTTGGTCTTCATCATGAACTTTGCTTGTGGTTGTCTGTTTCATAATCCTCTGCTAACCAGGAAATCTGGGAATTTACCTTCTTGTTATGTCAAACGTAATGTTGGCTTTTAAATAGGAGTCACAAATAAGGTTTTTCCACTCGAGAGGTTCCAGTGCTAGACCAGGGCCAACTGAGAGTTGCATCGTTACGTCACATTAAACACCTCTTCCAGTAAATGATTGATGCTCCTTGTGTTGTATTCTGGGTTTTTGCAGAGGATCACAGAGAAGAGAGACACTTTATCTTTACAAATCACAGGGTTTGGGTCATTTTTCCTGCAAACAGGTGTCTTAATCTCTCACCTGTCTGTCTTATAAACTCCTGTTTTCCTTGTGAGCCCTATGCCCACTGGCGTTTCTGATCCCCAATCAGAAACGCTGCTGAGAATGGGAATCGCACACAGCTTCATCAGGATCCCAGCGTGTGGATAAAAGAGTAAAAGTGAAACTAACTTAAGATTTTTAAACATGGCGCTCACAACATTTTGACTGGTTGGTGGTCTCTGTGAGCCCGCCTCCAGCTCCTGACAAAAACGATTCTTTGCTCTGGCCCAGCAAAGAGTTAGCAGCGTTTTCTTTGGCGCTGGAGTAGAAGCTTACAGTCCTGGAAACAGACAGTCGGTGCTGAGCGAGCTCTGGCTCAGGTTTAGCTCTGGAACCCGTTTGAAGAAGGAAAAACAAAACAGTGGTTTATTGATTGGACAGCATTTTCCTGAAGCATTATTCTACCAAATTAGAGAGTTTGGCATTTGGGCAAAACCACAACTCTACCTTTAACCTGATGCACTTATTCACACTACAGGGTTTTTAATCTTGCTTTTTTTCCCTGCAATTTGTCAGCAGACTGCCAGGCCTCTTTTTCCTGGTTCCTGAAGACTTTTCACCTCTCATGAGAGGTTTCTTCAGCTCAAATGTTAACTGTAAACTTCAGTATTAGTGTATGTCACACATACCCGTGCATGATCACAGCACTCTGTAACAACCATTCAGAGACAGCTTGGGAAACAGGTCAAAGGTTAAAGGCATTGACACAGTGTGGGCAGCATTGTTCCTAATGTAACTGGACATCTGGATGATGCTCCACTGGAATGTCAATCTACGGGGGTTTCACTCCGACACACACACTGCTTACAGCATCTCACTGTCAGGTATGATGGGATACTACGAAAGGTCTTGTGCCAATGGTCTTATGGTTTTAATTCTGTGCCCATTGTGTTCATTAAGATGAATCAAAGAAAGATCCGAACGGGGAAAATGACAAACCTGGCTCTGTCCATGTAATACACACCTCGGTGGCTAATCCAGATAAAACGAAAGTATCAAAATTACACTTTGTGGTATTCCAGGCGTTAGAATCTGCCAGAGTAAAGAAATTCATAGATATCAGGGTTGGATATTTGATAGAGCTGGAGGAGACTATTTTTTTTCCCAAAGATTTTGCTAAGAAATGGAGGGTTGTAATGTGGTCTATAATTTATGAGATTCCCAGGTTTTGTCAGGTAGAAGTAACTGAAACCAGTTTGAGGCATTAGGAAACAAAACCTGTCAAGGATTTTATGCTCTTCAGAATGATTGGGCATAGAAAAAGGAGCAAATCAAAGTCTCAGCCTTGACGAATAAACCATCGGGGTGGGTCTGTGAGGGTGAATGTTGAGCAGCTGATAGTAAAACAAAACAAAAAGGTATTCTGCCAAGAATACGCTTACTGTCAGTTTTCATATTTGGGTAGTAATGGTTCTCTTATTTGAGCATAAGAAGGCAAAAACATCTGTTTTCTTCAAAACATTAAATATTCTTTGTGCAAGTTGCACTTGATTTGATTTATTCCAAGTGTCCCACTAATTCACCTAATCCTTCATTGTGAAGTTGTACCATCGCGGTCCTCCATTTAAAAGTAAAATGTGCTGTTCTTTAACACGTCCATCAGTTTAAGTGCTGCGGCAGCCACAATTCATCCGACTGGGGCGAGAGCGTGTGGATTCACTCGGCCTCTTCGCAAGGCAGGAGCGTGCCCGACAGCTGCTGCAAGACTAAAATGGAGTTTTGCGGCAAAAGGGACCACCCCTCCAACATCTACAAGGTGGAGGTATGTGCTCAACGTCCATGTTTCTGTCATTTGGCAAGTATTTCAGTGTGGAGTTTTGTGGTGCGAGGGTTGCAGAAGTGTATATTAATAACGTTTGTTTGTAGTGGGACGTCAAGAGACGCAAACATGAAGACGCTGTTTGTTTTTTCATTTAGGGGGGCTGCATCACTAAACTGGAGAAATTCATCCTGGACCATCTGAAGATTATTGGAGCCGTGGGCATTGGGATTGCTTGTGTACAGGTGAGCGAAGAACTCCTCGGCATAAAACAAAAAAAAGCCTCTAAAATAAACATAATAACTTATGTTTTGCTTCCCTCCGTCCGCTCCCCAGATCTTTGGAATGGTGTTTACATGCTGCCTTTATCGAAATCTAAAGGCAGAGCCGTACTAAAAGGCGCAGAGGAGGAAAAGCGTGTGGGTGAAGGAGGTAACCTCTTCATGGCGTGCTCATGCTCAAATGGCTCATAGGTTCTTTCTTTGCTTTGGGCACTGGGGTAGGAAAAAAAAATGGCGAGGAATTAAATTGCACATCTAAGGATCTCATTTTAGAAAACAAAGGATGAAAAAAAACCATTACAAAGATTTTTTTAAAGTAATTAGACCCTTGGATTGCAATCTCAGCTACATCTTCAAGATCACGGCACGTCAAGAAAAGGCCTCAGCCGGAAAGTGATGAGAATTTTAACACAGACTGTTTAAATTAGAGTAGAATAGCCTCCTTGGGACTAAGCATTGTAGTTTTTTGCTCTGCACTGGCTCCCACACTGAATGAACCAGTTGGTACTCCAAAGAAATGAGTAAAAATCAGTCGAGTTAAAGTGTCACACTGCAGAAAATGTTCATCCTGTTAACACTAGCTTTTCTGTTCTAACTTTGGAGCGACTTCTCGGTTCCAGCAAGCTTTTTATGCCCACACTAACCACAAAGTTATGCATTTCAAGCCTGCTCGTTAAAGTGGCCTTTTTAACTTTTTATGTTTCGTAAATGACCATTTACTGTAACACCACAGGTGCTTTCTTTTTAAAGCTACTCATTGCAAAGTATGAAATCGGACCTAAAAAAAAAAGGTTACCACGAACTGTATCAATCGGTGCAGTTTAAGAGTTTACTCCAGTAGTTTCCCAGATATATTGAATATGCAATTCTGAAATGCGGGTCCACACTCAGTGTAAACAAAGCACTCCAACCACGCGTAAGCTTGAGTCACGTGATTATCCTGCGTTAGGCTGGGTGTAGTCTGTGTTGGTGAACAGATAGTGTAGATTTGTAATATTTAACATTTGACCCATTTTCAGTCACTTCGGCTCTCTTTGTAGGTAAACAAATCCGTGTCTGAGTTTTTTTTTTTATTTTAGGTACTCATTAACCATTGTGATAAGTAAAATGGTGTACATATTTTTATTAGTTTTATTTTTTTGTCCAGTCCTCATGACTTTGCAATGAGTACCTTTTTTAAAGGGATAGTCTGAACATTTTTGAAGCGGTGTTAAAAAGCTAGGCTAATGGCTAGCCAAACGAGGGCTCGTTTTTATGGTTTGTTTTAGTATCATATTGGTGTTGGTAAGAGGGGATGGGTAAAGAACCCATGTGAGCGGCGGCCTCGTAGGTGGGCCTACGGCTCTCATCCGGAAGACACTGAGCTTTTATTCAAGCCTTTGTGTCCCTTGGATGATGGACACGAGGGCTGAAGCACTTAGGGTTCTAAGGTCCATGTAGGGTTCCACCAGAATTCTCTCTCTTTGGCTTCTCAGAGCCAAACAATAACCTAAACTGAACAGTGTCATGCAAAAGTGTAGAGGTTTATTATGAGCCGATGTAGCATATTGTTTCTGTGAGAGTTGTTTTATAATACTAAAAATCAAATAATAAGAAGAAAACAAAAAAAAAACAGGCCCTCGTTTTGCTCGCCGTTAGCCCAGCCTGTATGATGACGTATGGGCCTTTCTTCATACTTTGTTCTCCGTGACTGATGTCACACCTGATGAGGTACTAACTACTGATAACTATTTGGTCCGAACATCACTTCAAATATGACCAGACTGTCCATTTCTGGGGTTGTATTTCTTGTCTTTATTGCCTTAAGTGTCTTGTTTTTGTTTGACAACTTGAATTATAATTGTACCCAAATCTGATCACCTTCATACTGCTTTGATGTGTAAGAGCAGCTTTTAATTAAGAGATTCTTATAACTGTGTTACTGATACACGCAAACAGCGTCATCACAAGAAACTGCCTTCTGTTTTTTTTATTTTTTTACTGCCTCTTTTTATATACTTATGCCAAAGTTACTACTTGTCAGAATAAATCTACTGTACTCTGTCACATAGCTACTGTACTGATCATTTTACAATGTTTTTCTTAAATTAATAGTTTTCTCACTGTTATATAAGACTAGTTGGAAATTATATTCCCACACTGTCAGTAATGATTCTTTCTAATTTGCCTAAAGGACAGCACTGAAATATTAAGGCTGTGTTGTTTTTGTTTTTTGCAATATTTCAGTTTGAATAAACACTGATCCACCTCTGCTTCTGCTGTGTTTGGTCTCAATGGGATTCACAAGGTAAATACAACGTGTCAAATATTTGAATAAGAGGAGACAAAAGCACAACACAAAAACCTTCAGGTCGCGCTTTTCAGGTCATGCCATCCACAAAACTGCAGAAATAAAGCATTGTCTGTATAAAGACACAGCCACGTGCCCAGAACCAGTGGCCCCTACACAATTGGCAGCAGCTTACAGGTACATTAGTGTATTAAGCAGAAGGCAATTCCCTAATGTTACAGCGGCACTGTGTTGTTGTAAAGCCGCTGTGGGATGTGAGCCATATTTCCGACAGCTGATCTGTAAGTGTATTATGGTCTGTAATGGGAGTTTCTCTGTTGTCGGGTACAAGGCTGAGTTGTCTCAGCCGAGGCGTCGTTAAGAGTGACTGTGCGTCGGGGTCGTTGCAGCCGACAGCAGTAGGTGCTGTGCGCAAACACAAGGGGGCAGCACTCACCAGGCTTTCACTGCTACGACGCCATGGTGTGGGGAAACAGCTGGTTTGTGTGTGTGTGTGAGCAAAACACCCGGAGGTTATTTTAAAACTCCCCCTCTCCTCCCCAACTCACTCACTCAATTCTAAACCACAGGTAAGAACGGATGGCAGAAAATTAGATAAACAGGATCCCAAATCAAATAGAAACAGGGGGCGATTTTCGGTGTTTCTAAGAGAACCATGTCAGATTTGTGAAACATTTTATTTCATATCATGCTTGTCAATAAAATAAACAGAAAGGAAGTTAAATGGGAGCAAGCCAGTTTGCTGCTTCAGGCTTTGAAAAGATATCTGCTAAGACTTTAAGAGGACAGCTGTTTTGCCGTTAATGACTGCCGGCTGAGTTACATTTCCCCTCTCTGTGCAGCAGCCACATGTGGTGGAGCCACACTGCAGGAATCAGTGGTCATGCTACCCTTCAAAGTGCTCTCACAGCACACCTTGTAAAAGCTGAGTCACGGCCGGCAAAATGAGCGGATCGCTTTCACCAACGTGGATTCGGTCGCTATTTACAGTTAAGTAGCTGAACACGTGGCAGATTTTTTTTGTTTGACGGAGGCACTTTTCCAACGAGCAGAAGCGTCTGTCGTCTGCTGAGTTTGACCTAAAGTAGGTGACAGAAATGATGACAACCCTTTGTGTTCCAAGCAAATGCATGCTGCCGAAAAATAAATGAATAAAAAATCCTCAGCCTTTTGACCGCCTAACAGGCTTCCTTACAGTGACAGCCTGCATGCAGGCCAAACACGAGGCGTATGCTAATAATGCCAGCGCATGACATTTCCAAAATATCTTCTCCGCTTCTCTTTCTAAGCAGTTCTCCATTCGGTGCACGTCGCCTGCGGCATCTTTGCCTGTTTGGTTGCATCCAGCAGAGAGACCTGCTGGTTTTGGTCCAGAGGGGAAAGGGCTTTTAACCCCCACCCTCCCCCTCACCTTCCACCTTTTACCTGGGAGGGGAGGTGATTTCCGTCCCTGCAGGAGCAAAAGCTGTTCTGCAGCTGGTGACAGGGGGAGGGACGCATCTTTCAGGGTTCAGAAACCTGGGTTTAATCTACAACCCCGATTCCGAAAGAGTTGGGACGTTGCGTGAAATATAAATAAAAATAAAACGAAATGATCGGCAAATCTCAAACCCATTGGTAATTCACAAGGGAACATGGTAAACAAATGAAATGTTGAAACCAAGAAATTAAACCATTTTTCAAAAGAAAAGGGTAATTTTGAGTTTGATAGCGGCAACGCAGCTTCAAAATGTGGGATGGAGGCAACAAAAAAGTAAAAGTAAGTGGTACAAATAAGTAAAGCAGCTGGAGGAGCGTTTTGCTACTAATTATGTTAATTGAAAAAAAATGTTAATTCCTTTAAAATTTACTGAGGCAAAGAGGAGAACTGTCCTGTGGTCAAACAAATGAAATTTAGAATTTTGGGGGGGAAAGAGGAGAGGAACCGTCCAGCCTGTTATCAGCACACGGTTCAAAGGCCTGCCTCTCTGATGGTATGGGGATACATTAGTGCCACACATCTGGAGAGGCACCATTAATGCAAAAAAGTACAAATGTTCTTCTTACCAGAACACTTTTCTTTTGTTGCTTGTCTAATATTAATCACAGTCTTTGTGATAATTGCCTAAAAATAAACATGATCAAATGATAAAAAAATAATAATACATTTTTACAGTTGCAATCAGGACGTTATAGCCTGCTAAATCAGAGCTGTTAGGTGAATAGAGGCTAAACATAATGTGGTCTCTGGTCATTTCACTTTTGTTTGAGCCTGTGGTTGTGTGTGTGTGTGTGTGTGTGTGTGTGTGTGAGAGAGAGAACAAGGAAGTGTGTATGTTGGGGTAACAAATGAAATCTTGCGTCTGTAGATGGCAGCAACACTCTTGGTCAATCTGTCTCAATAAAATGGGAAAAAAAGCCGTTTGTCTCGGCTGTCAAAAGCTGCCAGCAGAAATAGAAATTAATTGGAATATCAGGTGTGAAGGGGGAAAAAAAAATCACTGTAATAGTGTGTATAAAAAAAGTCATCTTCAGATCTTACATACTTATTAGAAGGTGCAGACTAATGTGTGCTTAGAAAATCTCTATACATATTTAAATTATGTCATAATTTAAAGGTATAAGATCAACCAGATTCAAGTAAACAGTTCAGTTAATAAAGCAGCTTTTATTTCACGTACTTGAAATTCATGAGTCAGTGGGTGATATACAGTACTTCAAAGAATTCTAGGCCCTTAAGTACTTTTTTACATGGTTAATAACAGTGTTTTAAAGTGCTGACTTATTCGAGGTGAGTGAAAGGACAATGCTGATTACTGTGTGAGTCATTTACATTTCCTCCAGTTTGAGGGTGACTGGACTGGCTCGGCTAAGTAAGCCTCGGCAGCTTTCAAGCCCCTCATCCCCTC
>NC_051444.1:24866942-24920187 GCF_001649575.2 Kryptolebias marmoratus
CTCCCCTCCCCGCACCCCCCGCCCTTCTGTCACTCACGCGCTCATTCAGGCTCAGTTCGGCCCCGGCTCGGCCCCCCTGAAGCGTAACGCTTCAACATCTGGCTTCCCGTCCTCACCGTCTTCTAGGTCACATCCCAGTTAGGCCTCCTTCAAGGTGGCTCGACGAGGCGGATTTTTGATGTTACCCTGGGAGATCCGGTGTTGTGTCTGAGAGCAGGGGGGTATTAACCTTGCCGTGGCAGAAGGGTTGCAGCTGGAGATGGGAAACGAGGCGAGGGTGAGGTCACCGTCCACATAAAAAAATCCTCTGCATGTGACATTATCTGAGTGCTGCGCCACAAGAACAAAACAGGACATGTGTCGGTTTTCCATTTGGAGATGATACGTTAGAACCTGGTGTGCGTTTCTGATTGTACGATTGGAGGTAAAATAATTTTTTTATATATTGCCAGTGTTTGAAGTGACTGTAACTTAGTCGAGTAACTGTGTGCTGCGATAATATAACCATTCGCACTGAGCTAGTTTTTTTGTTTTTAACTCATTTTTACAAAAAACGGCAATTAGGACCAAGTATTCTTTGTATATATTGCCTAGCATACCTACCGCCTTTCATGCCAAAGTTTTAAACAAAAAATCCTCTTATGTTGGGAAATGATAGACGGTTTGATGAAACCTCAAAAATTTTGTGTCATAAAGGTTGTCAAAAGATGTCCTAAGTTGTCACTTGATCTGTTAGCAGTCAGTGTGTTAGGAATGCCTGTCAGCTACTACCACGTCAAATTTTAGCTCAATATCTGTAAAGTTACCTGAGTTACAGCCATTTTTGTGTTAGCTAAGGTTAACTTGCTGTGCTGGCAATTCTGAGTTGTATTGCCCCCAAAAGTTAATCAGCTGTAGATGTACACCCAATAAATAGTATCTGAAAGTTTTACTGACATTTGTCCTGTGGTTCATGAGATATTTTGCTAACAGACAAACTAGGTTGACTCCAACAGTTAAAACAACATTTCTAAGTAAAAGTGTTGCACATTGTGTAGAGCTGGAAGTATGTGTTGAGGATGACTCTTTGCTACTACCTCACCAGATTTTAGTTCAATATCTGTAAAACTGACAGAGTTTCATTAAAATCTGTCCAGCACAAACAATATGTTACCGTCTGCCTTCGCCTTTTATCCGCAGTTAATAATTACTGCTCCGTCTATATTCACAGAGTCAGGTTGTTTGAATTTATAACACCAATAATGACAGTAAAGTGTTGTTTGTGTGTTTATATTTAGGTTAGAATTAAAAATGTCTCAAATGCTGCAGCACATTTTTCTTAGCGATAGGATCTTGACAGCACTCCGCCCAAATGACACTGAGCCACACCTCATCCGACCGACCAGGATTGTTGGATGCGCAGGGGTGGGTTAAAGTATCTTGCTCTGAATGAGCCACAGATCTGGGCACAGATTTATGTTTTAATATCTGCCAGAAAAAGTTCTCATGCAGGAAAAAAAAAAAAAGCACCAGAAACATGCGGGGTCTGTAACAGACACTGTGGAGTTATTATTGGCTCCCTGAGCGCTGGGTGCACCTGCACTCGGAGGGTACGACTGCTGCTTATAGCAATGAGAGGGAGATCCGTGGCATATTTTTAGATTCCTGTATATTTCCAGTCCCTGCTATTTTTTCTTTTTTTTTTTTTTTTTTCCCCTGGTCACACTGGTGCCAAACAGATTATTTATAACTAATAAATGTGCAGCGAGTCTGTAAGAAGCTATTTAATGTCTTACACAGAAACTCTTCTGCTGAGATTGGGTCAATGTGCACAGCTGTCTGCAACATTTTCTCTTTCTGGCTGGTCTTTTGTGACTGACACAGTGACTCAACCCCCCCCTCAGGGTGTCTGAATATGCCACAGCATAGGGACAAATACAACCTCAATTCTGAAAAAGTTGGGACGTTGTGTAAAATATAGATAAAAACAGAATGCAATGATTTGTAAAACCCATAAACCTTTTTTTTTACAATGGAAATTAGTAAGTGTTTAAACTAATAAATTTTACCATTTTTAGAAAAGGATAAGGTACCTTTAAATGTGATGGCAGCAACATCAGGGGCGGGCAACAAAAGGCTGTAAAAGTAAGTGGTACGAATAAAAAAAACAGCTGGAGGAGCGTTTCACAATGTAGTAGGTTAATTGGCAACAGGTCAGTCGGAGGACTGGGTATAAAACAAGCTTTTTAGAGAGGCTGATCCTTTCAGATATAAAGATGAGCAGAGGTTCACCTGTCTGCGTAACGCAGTCTAAAAATAGTGGAACAATTTCCAAAACATGTTCCTCAACAGAAAATTGGGAAGACTTTGAATACACCATCATCTTCAGTTTATAATTTCAAAAGATTTAAAAAACCTGGAGAAATCTCTGCTTAAAGACAAAACTGAAAGTCGATATAAATATATCTATGTATGCGATTTTCAATCCCTCAGGTGGAACTGCATTAAAACAGCTCTGGTTCTGTTCTGGATATCACTGCTTGGGCTCGGGAACACTTTCACCAATCACTGTCTGTAAACACAGCTCATCGTGTCATTCACAAACGCTGGTTAAAGCATTCTCATGCAAGGAGGAAGCCAGATGTGAACACCCTGCAGAAACGCCACCATGTGAGCTCTTCCGTGAAAAACTGTTGTGTAGTCAGACAAATGTAAATTTGATTATTTTTGGAAACCACAGATACAGTTGTACTAAAGAAAAGAGGGACCATCAGCGTATTGTTCAAAAACCTGCCTCTCTGATGGTATAGGAGTACATTAGTGCCTCTGGCAAGGGCAGCTTACACATCTGGAAAGGTGCAGAACTGACCTACCTGCTGTCCAGACCTCTCATCACCAGGAAACATTTGGGACATCATGAAACAACAACAACAAAAAAAATGGCAAAGAAGATCCAGGACTGTTGAGCAGCTAGAATCCTCCATCAGACCAGAATGGGACAACATTCCCTTCACAACCTCCAGCAGCTCCTGGATGTTTACAGACTGATGTTAGAAGAAGAGGAGATGATTCACAGAGGGAAACATGGTCCAGTCCCCCACTTGTTTGAGATGTGTTGCTGCCATTAAATTACATTTTATTTCTCAAAAAAGTGGTACAATTCCTTAGTTTAGACATTTGATACGTTTCCTATGATATACTGTGAATAAAATATTTACATTTTACACAACGTCCCATTTTTTTACATTTGAGAAAGTTATTTTCTAGTTTTTTTAAATTTGAGACTAAAAATTAAATGATGTAACGTTATTTTCAATAACTATCTGAAACCTTTGTTTAGGAAGTGACTTCTTACACTTGTGACCATTACTTAATTCTTCCTGCTTCAGAAATCAGTCCGTATGTAATTAACTCAAGCCACATGCCCCTTCTCACTACACACAGTAGACATAAATACCCACAAATAATCGAATTAGGATTGTGAAAGTGTTTTAGGTAGCAGCTGATTCTAAACAGGGTAAAACAGGTACACAAACTAATTACTTTGCAGTTAATTTCCTACATATATAACTCTATGTACAAAAGGGCCTCAAGGAAAAATCTTTGCTGACAAATTACCACCGTGAGTGAAAGAAAATAATTCCAGCCTGAACTCAACACAGATGTTGCTTGTACACAATTCCCACTGAGGGAACGTGGAGGCAAACGTGGAGACGACTCTAGAGGCCAATTCAAAGCCGACTGCACAAGTCAGCATCACGTACTGCATATACCAAGATGCTTTGTCCCCACTCCTGTTCTGCATGGGCCTGAACCCTCTTCAGCCAGCTCATCACAAAGAGTGGCTATGAATACCTGTTCAGGAGTGGAACAGTCATCAGTCACCTCCTCTATATGGATGACATACAGCTGTATGCCAAAAGTGAGCGGGAGATCGACTCACTGATCCATCTCACCGGGATATACAGCAAGGACACTGGTATGTCATTCGGTCTTGATAAATGCAGCCGAATGGTGTCCCAGAAAGGCAAGGTGATCACAACTGAAGGGGTTGAAGTACCTGAAGGCAACATTGCAGATGTCCAGGACAGCCACAAGTACCTTAAGCAACCAGGATGAGGCCGCAAGGAAGTCAGCCACAACCAGGCACCTACAGAGAGTTCGAAAAAGTCAGTGGGAGACTGTGGCGCAAACTTCGAGTCAACGCAGTAATCGCACACAGGGCAGATTTAAGAACATATGACATGGAAAAAAACAACAAAAAAGCCCAAGAAAAAATCGAATGACCAACATCAGTGCTTGCCCGGGAGGTGCGAAACTCTTAAGTAATAAAGTTTCTTCTTAAAACATCCAAACGCCACTAAAATAGTCTGAAAGAACGCCTTCTGTGGTGTCATCGGTCTGCAGAGTCTGAGCACCATTCTCACACAAGAGTTTGTGTAATAAAAGGTCTTTGAGTGGAGAGTTAAAGAGTGGAGCTGCATGACTAAATTAAAGTTTGGCAGCTTTGCTGGGAACAGTGTTGATGATTGCAATTGTGTTTCATCACACAACACAAGAAGAGCAGCCTGTCACCGCAAAGGCTGCCAAACTAAATAAGTAATAGTTTTCAGCTTTGTGTCCTCGTTAGAGATTAGATTGAACTCTTTTAAGCGCTCAGTGGTAATACAAAGTGTAATTGATACAATCTATAAATGTAATGTCAAGAAGTGTTTGCAAAGTGATCGACTGTAGGTGATTTGTGAGTCAACCACTGTTCATTTCTTTCTTGAATTTCTTTTGACAAGTTTCACTCATATCCGACTTGTGTACATGCCAAAAGCTTTTTAAAAATTTGACATATTTCACCCGGAAATCTTGATGTTTTTTCGCCCCATTTCCACCTTTTTGAGTCAACTCTCTGGATTAAAATAGAAATGAGGTAAAATATATTTATAAATACGTATTTATGGGTTGGACTTTGTTCTTGCCTTTTAGCTGGCTCTTCAGGACCTGCCTTACTCTAGTTTAGGATGCCCAAGGGTAGGTCAGCCAAATGGTCACACTAATTACTTTTACAAAAAGAAAAAAAAAAAAAAATCAACAAAACCCCAGAAGACAAAGTGTATACACTTTTACCAGAACCTTGATTAGACTAATGATTTAATGGCAAGCTGCATGGCAGTACTACAGCATATTCACTTTGCAGCCATTTTCTTGCAGTTTCGGGAGCAACAACAGCCAGCAGTGGAAAACTCGTCAGAACAGCAGTTTCATTTTAAATCATAACTACGTTTTGCGTAAGAAAACATAAAAGCAGTGTCACTTGCTGGGATTTACCAGGCTTGTAGGTGGAGGGTTTGGACCCAGAATGCAGCTCAAAAAACTAAACTAATTTATTAACAACGAAAACAAAAGGCTGTCGTGGGAGGAAAGCTTTCAAACAAAGATATGAGGGAGTCGCGAGTTGACACGAGGAAGTGCTTTTCTGCAACAACGAACCAGTGAGGAGAAAATGACTAGAGACGGAATGAAAAGGCTGATGGCGAGGAAGGGGGAACAGGTGAGTGATTACAAACTAGGGGCAGGTGTAGATGGGCGTGGCAGGCTGAGGGCAGGTGAACAGTGGCGCACAAGGAACAAGACAATAATCTAGAACACAGGGAGGAAAAACTATACAATATACAACATGAAAATAACACAAAATACCCAAATAATGACAAGATTGAGTTTTAGAGCTTTTCTTGCCCCATCTTCTCCCTGCCTGCTCAGGTGAATGCTTTAAAAAATACCTTCTTTTTTTTTATGAAGAATGATTGTTCTTGTCAGATTACTTTACTATTCTCTGGATTATTACCTCCTCCTAGCTGAGTTCCTTTTGTCCCTCACATGTAGGTGTCAATTTTTTTCTTCTTCTCTGTGTGTTTGATCCCAAGTTGACTTTGCTGCGTTTTGTGTGGCAGACGATGTAAAACTCCGAATTCTGCTTTTCGCGTGTTAGACATTCGCTGTCTGCTCTATTAGATGCGTGTCCACCCACCGCTGATGGATACGAGAGGCTTTCCTGAATCTATAATATCCTTGACAGCTCACTGGTTTTTTATGCGTCTTATCCAATGTGCGCCACATGTTAAAATGACGAGGGGTTTTTATCCCGTTTTCCTGACTTCCAGGTACGTTTCCATTGAAATACAAGGCCTAAAACAAACAGATTGAAGGAATAAATGCATATCACCCACCCAGATCATTAATATCTGACAGAGTTGGACCGTGATATGGTCAAATATTGAAAATGACATTATGCATAATCTCATTATCACGAGGCCTTGCGTGATCTGTAAGTACTTAGAGTATGTGCTGGGAATGAGTTCAGTATCTATGGAACTGATGAAGCTACAGCCACCTTTGTGTTTGATGAGGTCGATTAGCTGTGGTGGCCATCTTGAATCCAGTTGGCTGCAAAAAGTCAATCAGATGTATCGCCTGCTTTTTACCCTTCGGCGACAGGCAATAACAATAGGAAAACAACAAAAAGAGCTTGGCATAATTACTAATAATACAAAACCAGATTTAAAAAAAAAAGTTTTACATTGATGCTTGTACAGAACAGCTTAAGCCACATTTTAAACTTGCACTGTACACCAAGCCGTGTTTAAGCATAGTTAGAAGCTACGCAATTAAAACATCAGCAAAGATCTGATTATGTTTTAGATACAAAAGCTTCACTAAAATTCTACTAAGTCTTCTTTCATCGATGGCTAGGCCTAAACGAACCTGCTTCCAACTCAGTCGACTGCATCTTATTAGGACTAATAAAGCATTTAGGTGGAAAAAAAAGCTGCAACTTCGAGTCTCTGCAGTGTTTCTGTCGCCGCAGCGTTTTGTGTCTCACATTTACTCACACTGAATATGACAATAAGTGTACTTGCATGGTGTCGCATTTTCCTTCTCTTTGTTATTTTGCTGCAGTTGTTTTATTTATTTCTTTTTTTCTTTCTTTCTTTCTTTTTTTTTCTGGCACAAAAAGCCAGGAGCTGTTGATGGGCTGTGCTTCCAATTTTGTGTATGTGTCATCAACAGGGAAAGGAGATAGAGGAAGGGGCCGGGGTGCCGGGGGGGGGAGAGAGGAATGTTGATGTTGGCGGTGTGGTGGTGGTGGTGGTGGTGATGGGGCGGGGGAAGGAAGGGAGGGTGCGAGTAGCTGGGGCATAAAAAGTCCACTACTATTTGTCACCATCAATTCAGTGCCTGGCTGTCAGTGGCGCCCGTCTGCATGCGGCAGCAAAGGCCTCTGGGAGTATCTCACTGCACGCATCTGCCAGGGAGGAACGTGGACGCCTGTTGCTCGTTTTGCATGTGAATGCTTGAGTAAAGCAGGGCCAGGGAGTGCAGAAGCGGAGGCTTTACCTATATCTGCTGCACCAGTTTTACCATCCGTGAGCTACATGGCCGCAACGTTTTATCTGACGGCAGGATCAAACACCGCCACTAATATTGCCACACTAAACCGTGCTGCACTTTGCTCTAGCTTGTGATGATTGTTTTCTAGTTCAGAATACAGTTTTTTGAGGATGTCTTCACATGCATTGGACTTTTCCACTTTTTGTCACATTACAACCACAAATTAAAGTATTTTGTTAGCATTTCGTGTGATGGACCAACACATAGTAGCGCATAATTGGGAAGTGGAAGGAAAATGACACATGGTTTCCAAACTTTATGGATGATGGATTGAACAGTGCTCTGTGAGATGGTCACAGCTTGAGTTATTGCTTTATAACCTAACCTCTCAACAACTCTACCCCTGACCTGGCTGCCTTCATGATGCTGTTGGATCATTAATGGTCTGCAACAAACCTCTGAGGCCTTCGCAGAACCGCTGGATTTATACTGAGATGAAATTACACACTGGCTGACTTGATTTACAAATTAGCTGATTTCTGAAGGCAGTGGTTGCCCTAGATTTTTACTTTTTATTAGAAAAATAGGGGGCTGAATACAAATGCATGCCAAACTTGTCAGATTTTTGTTTTATTTTGTTATAAAATGTCTGAAAACCATGCGTCATTTTCCTTCTACTCCCCAATCATGTGCTCCTTTGTGCTGGTTTGCCACATGAAATCCCAGTCAAACAGGGTGAAGCGTGTAGCTTTAACGTTACAAAAGGTGGAAAAACTTAAGAGGTTAAAAAACAAAATGTTTTCAAGCCAAGTTATGGTGCAGTGCAAAGGTTTAACCCACCCCGAATGTCTGTCTACTTTGCTTTCAAGAAGACACGTTGTCGAAACATTTTAAAGTTATCTTGATCAATAGTTCTTCAAGTTTTCTAAAGGTCGTTCACATTTTTCTTTCTTTTTTTGCTCTATTTATTCAAGTGGAGGACAGAAGAAGACGAGTCAGGCTTATAAAATTCTGTGCAGCAGATAAAACAGGATCTGAAAGTCATGTCTTTAAGAAATAGAAAGAAAAAGCAAAAGCCTGACTCAGGACCTGAAAGATTAATCATCCTTCAGTTGATCATCGACTGTTTGCCAAGTCTTCAGTTATTAGCTCTTTGAGAATAATTTTGAAGGTGCTGAAATATCATTTTTGGTCTGTCAGACTGTATTATCTTTGGTATTTCTTTATGGATTTGACTTAAAAAATGGGAAAAAATTGTGTGTTTGTGACACACTGCTGGTAAAGTTTCTAAAGATTCAGTACCAAACTACTTTTTTGATAAGTTGCTTGTAATGTTTTTGTGTTTAATACTCTAGTTTTAGGACTCATGTTTGTCTTATTTTAATGCTTCTACATTGTTGTATTGATTTTTGTTCAATTATCTAATTTGTATTGTAAATATATTCTCTTTGTGTGACACACATTAATGTGAGCCTGTTTTTTTTTATTGTCTTTTCTCTTGTAACTTCTTTGACATGTAGCTTCTGCATATTTTATGCTGTTTTAACCATTCAAATGTCAAAATATTTAACTCAGTCTGAACATTCCAGCTGTGTATTTTGGTTTTTTTGTAACTTTTATACTTTTTAAACTATTCATCTTTATTTAGAAATAAAATTCCCAATAGAAATACATTGACAGCTCGTCTTTCACATTGTTCTCATTGAAATCTGCTTCACTTCCAGTTACTTCCAGTTATCAGCTATCCGTTAGCTAAAAGGGGGAATAGAGGTGGAGGAGTAATTTCCAAAGCTTGGAACTTCCCACTTTTCTTTTGAACTGAAAAAGCTCACAGAAAACGCAATTTCTCTAGTTAAACAATAGTTTTTATTAGCTTTCCTACTGTTCATATTCTCCTTTATAAATAAACACGCTAACAAGAGCACTGAAAGCAACTTATTGATGCCTGTGGCTGCATCTGTTGGTCACATGACTCCGGCTTTACACGCCACATCAGTTAGACCGGAGCCTCTAATGTCAGGATCCTGAAGTACATGACACGAGGGTCACGCAATCCTAAATCGAGAGTGCAAAATAAAGAAACGTGGGATGTGTGCTTGTATGAGAGGGAATCGGGATTTATGGGAAACAGCAAGGAAGAACGTAACATCTTCTGTCCCCAAACCCCACATACAACACACACACACACACACACACACCTCCTCCCTGAGGCCAGTGCTTCCGTTCCACAGGATTCATCTCTCTTGACACGCAGGTCATCAGCTCAACATTGTAATGAATGAATGAATTTCCCAGCATGCCGAAGTAAACGGCGATCACAAGATGGGCTCAGGATGTCTTAGTCAAGCTGTCTCTTGCATTAAGGTTATATAATTGAGGGAGTGGAAAAGGACATGCATGTGTGTGTGTGTGTGATTTTTTGAGTGTAAATATATGTGTGTGGGGGTGTGAGCCCACTGCATCCTGACTTTGCTGTTTTGAGGATTATGGAGGTGGCTGATAGCTTCAAAGGATATCGCTTTCAAAAGTCATTATGGTTTATTTCTCTGATCAAGCAGAAAATACAATACTCTGTTTTTTGTTCATAGATTACACATTTAACTTACTGTACCACTAACTGCTCACAGGGATATCTGCTGTTTGTTTATTATTACATATTTACATGCAGGATTTGCTGTGTATGAGTGAAGATGCAGCATAACCTTAAAAACTAGAATTATTCTTATTCAGCTGATGTACTTTCTGAGTCTGTTTCATCACCAATAACAATTACAATACAAAATGACTAGGTTAAAGCCCACTCATCTTTCAAACCTAAAGGTAATACACTGAATAAATTTCCCAAAAAAACTTAGTACAAAGTTTAAAATATCTCGTACCGCTGGACAGATTTAATGAAACTCTTAGAAAGTAATTATTGGATGTACATCTGCAACTGATTACCTTTTAAAGTAAACCCAATTCAACATGGCCACCACAGCTGATCAACATGATCAAACACAAAAATGTCTATAAATTAGTTGGTTTTGCAGATATTGAGTTATAATTTGGCGTGGTAGTAGCTGGGAGTTTTTCTCAACACATGCAAGACATATTTTGCAATATTTCAAGCGACTGCTTATTACAGTAATTTCAAGATTTGACCAAAAAAGAAAAAGCTAAAATGCCATCACATTGTGTGACTGTATGCGCAGCCAGGGAGGATCCTTCCTTGTATGTGAAAATGTGCCGTTTGTTTGCTCGCCCTGTCGCTTTAGTAGCTGGGGGGTGGTTGAGGCTGCCAGCTCCGGCTGCAGCGGCGATGAGAGACAAGTGTGAGTGTGGGTGTACGGGTGTGGAGGGGAGGGGGAAATTATAACAAGGGAGAACGAGTGAGTGTTTATATTTGGATCTAATGCCAGACAAGTGTTTGGAAGCCCCGGGAAAACAGAAACCGCCGTTTTTTCCTCACAATTCAATCAGATTTCATCCCTCAGCGGTAAAACTGGTCTCCGGTTTGGGACTGTACGTGCAACAGCAGAAGAGCAGAAGTGCTAACTCGACAGACTCCCATGTTGTGGTCGGAGTTCAGAGAGTCTGAAAATGATGTGTTACTTAGGGTCATTTATCTGTAGTGTTTTCATAAAATACTGTTGGCTGATTCGAGCCAACAGCCAGAATCTTGTCTCGTCTTAAACTCATAAACATGTCTTTAAATTGAACACCATCACTTTTGAAGCAGCTTTCACACACTTTGTTTTTCATTAATCTAATGTCATCTGAAAGTATTCATGTCATCTTTAATGAGCCTTATTGCGTGCATGCAGTCACGTTAATGCGCAGGTACACCCAGCTGCAGAGTTTCTTTGATATGTGATGGTCTTCACAAAGAATTCGGACATTTCACATTTTTAAATGTGAGATGCCGATTTTTTTTCTAATATGTGGTTTTGCCTAAAATGATCAGCTGGAGCATCTGTTTTCTTCAGCATTTGTCTCAGACAAATCTGAGAAATTGTGCTCATCATTGCTTGAACTGCAACCGCAGCTTCTGTGCTGCTTGGTATAATTACATGTGAGCTTAATTGTTAGCAATTGACAGATGATACAAACAG
Organism: Kryptolebias marmoratus; assembly: GCF_001649575.2. Taxonomy (NCBI): domain Eukaryota; kingdom Metazoa; phylum Chordata; class Actinopteri; order Cyprinodontiformes; family Rivulidae; genus Kryptolebias; species Kryptolebias marmoratus. The sequence continues at coordinate 24,878,396 of NC_051444.1, forward strand.
CCCCTTACAGACACATAATACGAATATTAGCAACGAGCGTCCCTGGTTGTTCATGTATTTTAGACAACTTCTTGCAGGAACGCATGCTGTCTGCCTCCTTTAATGGCACAACTTTAAACTAAGATGATTTTATGATGAGCAGGGGAGTTGTAGATGGTTGACTGGTCAAATCCCACAAGATCTGTTAGAAATAAGAGGATGTGTTGAGGATGACTTTCAGCTGTGATCACACCAAATTTTGGGTATATATCTACAAAACTGAGGGAGTTGTAGCCTTTTTTGTGTTTTCTAAGGTCAGTTGGCTCTGGCTAACATTTTGAATTGAATTAACTTCAAAAGTTAATTAGTTGTAGATGTTCATCTGCTGATTATTTACTAAAGGTTTCATTAAAATCTGTTCAGCGATTCAATAGATAACAGACAGGCACACAGAGGCAAAAACATTAAAAACCTTTCTGCAGGTTGTCAACAGAAAAGACAAAACATGGTAATGGAGGGCGAACTGCACATCTGCACATGCATTCATGGGCCCTGGTCTGAATTAAACTTCTGATCTTGCAGTACATGTTGTGTAAATTAAATTATCAAGCCATTATTATGTCTATCAACCCCTTAGGGCCTCAACAAGATTTCCTCTCTTAGCTTTTCCAACATTTCGACCTGGCTTTGTCCTGAAACGCCATTTTCACACATTCATGTGCTGTAGCCTGGATTTTGTGGATGCTGTGCTGCAACCGTGTTGAGAGAGAAAAAAGGCTTTCTAGGAGCGCGCTCTGTACCAAATCAGTCAGTCAACACTAGTGTGGACTCACATGGAAAAGCAGCCCTTGTGTGCGTGCGTGCGTGTGTGTCTGTGTGTGTGTGTACAACGCCTCAAGGAAGCGTACGGCAGCGTGTTTGTCATACATTTGACGGCCGCAGACATCTCATTATGATAATTTCTTAGTCCTTAACTTAGAATGAGCTGTTCTGATCCTTAGGCTGAGACATACTGTGCATCACTTGAACAAGAGGTTTTCCTGATTATCATAAAAACATTCTTAAAGAGATAGTCTGGTGAGGTTTGAAGTCATGTTCTGTCAGATAGTTATCAATAGTTCGTACTTCATCAGTCATTGAGCATGGAGTATGGAGAAAACAGCAGAAGTCTTCATCCAGGCTAGGCTTATGGCTAACCAAACAAGGGCCCTTTTGTAAATTGTTTTATGTTTTCTTTTAAAAAGAATCTGATTTGATCAGATACCTACTTATATCTGTTTAATTTTCTCTGGGCTCAGATGTAGGTCACAGGGGTGATTCATCACAGACTCATCCTTGCAAAAACAAAACAGACAAAAGAAGAAGAAGAAGAAGAAATCACTTTGTCGATAGGAAGCCTTCTTCCATCTCTGTCTCTGTGTTGGTGTCTCACTCTGTCTCTGTCTCTCCTGGTCACTTCTGTTCTGTTTGCAGCTCAACAGCTCAGCCATTTGTCCACACAACTCCGTGCCGTCATCCTATGCGCCTTGACAAGGAGGGTTCTCGCCAGATGCTCATTTGGAAATGGGTTGGAGTTGCATCAGTGACTCAATTGAGATGCATCCGAGGATGTTAGTCTCGCTCTGGGTCGCTAAAGTTGTTGGTGACGTGGCCGCAGCTCCGATCAGATCCGAGGCTGTTGTCTGTTTGCCCGGTCTTGCTCATTAACGTCAACGTGATGTGACAGTGAGGACCATTTGCAGGCCTATTTTCTACATGCTCTGCTCCCTGTTATGCTGCGCTGTCAAACAAGTATTTGTTCTCAAAGTGCCTTTGACAGCTGAACTTTTCCTTGCTGTTGTGTTTATTCTTTGTTTCTGCTCGTAGATTATGCTTTGCGATGCACACTTTGACAAACAGTGGTCCTAAAAAATGATCAGAACTATAAATCGTCTTTGTGTTGCATGATATAGGAGGTACTAACCCGGCTGCATTCAACAGGGATGATATACTCCCACAGCAGTTTTATTCGGCAGCATTCCAAGAAATGATATAACCAAGAGCTGACCTCACTAACGCACAGTGGCAGGAAGCCTACACATGTATGAATGTGTCAAAGTTCAGTCAGCTACTAAAAAAAGATGTCATCTGCAGTTAATATTCAGAGGATCAATTGAATTAACATCCCAAAGAAGAGCTGTACATGAAAATCTATTATCTTAAGACACAAGTATAGTAAAAGGTCAAACTTTAGTTGATTTCCACCTAAAGGTTTGCAAGTTTTACTCTTGTTATGGCATAAAATAAATTTATTTTGTCAAAAAGAAAATAACAATAATATGTATAATTTTGAAAAATGACTATAAAACAACAAAACGTGAAAAAAAATAAAATAAAAAAAGGAATAGACCTTCATGATGTGTGGTAATGTAAATCCAAAACAGTGAGCACATCTAAGATAATAATTATAAGACAATTTTGTGTCAAGAAATAATGGTGTTGTAGCAGTTTTGGCCAAACCTTGATAAAAATGTTATGCGTGATTTTGTGCAATCTATTAGCACTTGGCAGATTTGTTAGGATTGACTCTTAGCTTCTACCACACCAACGTTTAGCTCAATGTCTGTAAGATGTCATCACTGCACGGTGATGACATCTCGTCCCACCAGGTGATGACAACTCACTGCTCTACTTACCGCTGTGGCTAAACATGTTCATAATGGCATATAAATGTCTACAAAAGTACTTATACAGTGCACATAATCCTAACCCCTAAACATAACTTTGACTTTAATATATTTTCATTTAAACCAAGCCCATAATTTAAGCTTGTTAAATACACTTTCTCAGTCATCCGAGCTCTAAAGCCCGAAACATACCCCCTCCCATATCCCTTATATCTTTATCTTTCTCTCTATTGGACCCTCCCTCCCCCACTTTCATCATTTGCCCTACCAAGAACAGAACATGAAACATAAACACAGTACAAACAGGTACCCACCAGTGAGTACATGCTCCCACCTGGTCGTTGTATAACACAGGGCCACCTCACCTGAAACACCCCTGGATCACACACAACATGAACCCCTTACCCTAATGTAAACAAAGCAGTTAATAATAAATTATACATTATACTGTGATAACACACATAAATGTAAATAAAACTTTTGCTTTGCAACAAACACATTGTGTGATGTTGTGCAGTGAGCGATTTGACCCGCTCCCCTGTAAAACTTTAACGAAACAAATACTTTTCTTACTTTGGCATAAAACGAGCGATCGCGTCTCTTTTCGCTGTTTAAAGTAAACGGCAAAGAAACGACCTGTAAACACAGGGTGTTGTGTTTTCGTCGAAGGTATCGCAGAAGTCTTTCTGAGACCTCAGGAAATTGTGACAAGTTGGGAAAACAGGCATATTATGTCTCCTCGACATTTCATTGGTTTTAAGACCGCTGCTTGCGAAGGGGAAAATGTGCTCTTAGCTGGGAAAATGCAGCAAACCCTTTTTACCCGTCTGTTTCTCTCTTTCTGTGGGGTTGGAACACCATGTCGTATGCAACATTAAGGCTACTTTACAGCCCAATTGACTGTTATTATCCTGCTGGGATCAAATTATTCTGGATGGGTTTGAAACAATGACTGATGATATAACAATCTGGGTGGCAGCCACTCATCGTTCCAAAAATCAATTGGTGTTTGGCCAGAACAAACGCCTGCACAGAGAATCCAACGTGGTGTGACGGGGCACACAGAAGGTATACTGAAGCAGCTCTCGAAGTCCGTTTTTTTCTTTATTGATTTAAAAAAAAAAAAAAAACTGTTACCAATTTAGGTTTCAGCGAGAGGAAGTTGCCACCGTTTTGTGTAGATTTAAAGTTTTTCTCTGTGGCTTTTGCTGCTTCATGTGTTTCCAGATTGCCTCAGTGATGTTGGGAACAGGTCTCTGTGGGGGCCACGCCATCTGCTGCACGGCGCCTTTATTTTCTCGCTGCTAAAGATAGTTCTTTACAACTCGGCGGTGCGTTTTGGCACGTTGTCGTGCTGCGGGATCTGATCAGACAAATCGGATCAAGTCAAATCGTCGACCCGAATCTGTGCCTCTTGAAAAGAGATGGGCAGCTCTCCGTTTAACAAGTGAAAGTGACGCCAAAGCGTCTGAAACCTGCAATCCGTCTTACGGTCAGGAAATGCTGTGGTTGCATGCAGAAGTCCTTTTCTGTCATCAGAAAATGATTCATTTTCACTTGATCCGTTTCAAAATCACTTTATGAACTTCATCCCTTCTTTTAAGTCTCATTTAATGGAGATTGATGCTCATCTTGTTCCTTATCGTGCCATTAAGACTTACACAAACATCCATAAAAGCGAATATGCATTAGGTCAAGGCGATTTGATTAATGTGCTGCTACCCACAGGAGTGAGCAGATTCTCCAACCAGAAACAAGGTGCACTTCTTACTAATGGTTTTAAAGAACCAAAATAGTAACAGCCAGACTGCTTAACCTAAAGCACAAGTTTACAAATTGGTACTTAATGTGACTATGACTGTCTCTACAGGAAGACTGCACTGGTTTAGCCCCATTTTGGCAGCGAGTGATAATGTTTCTGTCTGTGTGAGTGTGTGTGTTTGTCTGTCTGTCATGTTAGCAAAATATTTCACCAGCCACTGGATGGATTTTAATGAAACTGTCAGAAAGTAATAATCGAGTGAACGTCGACAACGGATTACGTTTTGAAGTTATTCTGAGTCAAGATGGCCACTGAAGCCAACTCACCTTAACCTTTTCTCTGCTAAGGACAGGTTTTTTGAGTTTATTAAAGGACAGGTTTTTTGAGTTTATTAGATTTTCCATTCACAGCTGTCATTTTGCTTATCAGAAAAGCACATTGCCATTTAAAAACAGAACAAAACTTTTTTTTTTTTGTAGCAAACACGTGGAGAGAAATTCCTACTGAAAGGACATCAGACAGAAGGAGCTAAATCTCTGTCTGGGACACAGAAAACTGTTAGAGATCCAGAATCACCCTGAAACAGAGTGCACTTTTAAACACCTGCGATGTTCTTGAAGGTAGTGCTTTGCTGCTGACAGATGAAAGAAGCTTGGTGTTAAAAGTTAAACCTGCTGATGCCAGAATTGTAAAACATTTATGTTTGAAACCAATCCCTGCTGCTCACCTCAAACAAAGACATTTACACCATTTTAATGAACATGCCAATGATCTGTCTATCTGACATATAACTCCAGAAGGAGATTCCCGATGTCGTGAGTAAAGTCTTTGCCGCAGAGGGTGAAAACAAAAGCAGCTGTCGTGACCGAACTATCGGACAGCGTTATGTCAGCGTGACCCGCTGAGCCTCGTTCGTCACTCAGGCCCGGAGGTAGCAGGTTTTCGACTGCAGTGGCAGACATAACGACGTGTTCGTTTTACCCCGGGCTCCTTTCCTCCTTAGCTGATGGGGGCTGACTTGTTTCTGAGTTACACACGTTTTAAATGATGGTCTCGGATGTATGCGCAGTGACTTTCACCGTTTCGGGGTACATCGGAGCTTTTTGGGCAACACTTTCCCACAGCTTCTTGAGAAGTAATTCTAAATAGTTTGACAGGTCAAATTTATTCATAAGTCACATGAAATAAAATATACAAATGGTGTGTTTGTTGCTTAACCATTAGCACAGTTTTTTCTGCTACTGTTTTAAAAATAACTCAGCATGGAGGTCATTTTTCCTCCCATACATGAATGGGTCTTTGTCGTTTTTGTACTTATACAGTATGAATGAAATAGTTTGGTAAATATAAAAACTGCATTTTTTAATCTTTATGTAATATTTTATTTCAAGATAAATACTTAAGCTTTTAGCTGTTGATTTTGCAAATTAGCTACTCATTTTTTAGTTGCTCATACTCAGCCGTAATTGAGTATTTAGTTTGTTTCTGACTATCAAAAGCTCTTTTCAGATGCAAATACCTAATTAAAGACTCGAGTGCTCCTGATAAACTAAAAGGTGAAAATGATTCTTTAGAAAAATACTGAAACAATTTAGTTACACCTTTTGATTTAATATGAAAATGCACATTTTAGGTTGAGCTTTTTGAAAACGATTGTGGTTGAATATCCAGTTATGAAATAGTGGACATTTGGAGAGTTGCATTGCTCCAATATATTTTGTCAGGTGTCCCAGTGTTGGACAGCAAGTCGGCCAGGATCATATTGAGCAGGGGAGGCAGGTCCATTTATCACTGGCTGATGTGGTTCCCACAGCAAATGATACGTTGGCAGTTGACAGATGTGAGCCACTTTATCAGCCAGAATAATAATCTGTGTCTGTGCCAGCACAAGTATTTTTACAGAAGACTTTACAAAGGCTTAAAAAGCGTTAAAGTTCTGCCAAAACAACATCATTTGGTTTAACTCATAGACTGTGTATATTATAGACCAAATGTCCCCGCCTTCTCTCATTGTTGGTAATTAAAGCCAACAGGACCCAGTTTATGGAAGCTGCCATGTTATATTTTTGGAACCAGAGTCTGTGCAATAGGGATGTGGGGTTTAAAAGCTTCGGCATGGCATGCCGCATAAGGCAGGTCGGTTCTGGGTCACGTGGTTGTGAGTTTTCGCACACACCTTTCATAGTCCACAAGACACTCAGCTCAGAAAAGCAGGATTCAAATCCTGAACTGGAACTACCAATTAAGATGCATTAAAGCTAAACGGAGGACTGAAGGCTGGAAGTTGAAGCAACCACAAATGAGCCCCCTCTAGTGGCTGGCTGCAGTACAATTTTTATCTCCACCATGTAAACTAATGGAACATTTTCCTCACATTAGCAAATTTTTTTTCAGGTGTTAAGTTTTCTTTACTCATGTGGTTCTTACCTTCCTGTTAAATGTTCAAATATGCATTTATTCCATACATTTAGTTTCAATTAGTTATTTGACACTTAAAGAAAAGTGTCATCTTACACCGTGACTGACAGCGACACAGTCTGTTGGGAGGGAGGGTGAGTGGGATACAGCCCCACTTCCTGAGTGTGCAGATACAGGCTCAAAAATTACAACATGGCAGCTCCCCCAAAAATGGATATTTTGGCTTCAATTTTGAACAACAGGAGAAGGGTTAGATGCTTCGTCTGTCTTTATTAATATCTGTAGGGGTAGCCAACAGGGAAACTGGTCCTGTTTTGGCTTCAACTTCTAGATTCTGGTTGGAGGTCTCAATACATATATGGTCCAAAGGTTAAATACAATTAGAGAGGAGTTATATAACCATTTTTATTCAAGTCAAGCCAAGTTTTATTTATGGTGTAGAAGCCAAATGTGTTTTCCAATAAGAACAAAACTCGTAAAAGCATAAAAGTACAAATGCACACAAATATTTCTTGTAAACGGAAAAGGCAAAAAGAGCAAAAACGAGTTGGGATATCTAATTTATATACACATTCATACACACATGCATGGATGAAAACTGCTTTAAGAGCACAACCATAGAAGAGGTAACACAGAATACACAAAACTAATCTGTCAGGAACCGTGGAACGGATGGAGAAGAACCCAGTGCGCAGACTCATATTGAAGAAACTAAACTAATTTATTAAATTAAAGAAACAAACGAAAACAAAAAGCTGACATGGCAGCAAAACAAAAGGATAAGCAGAACATAAAGCACGGAGCAGCAGAACCAGGAATGGCAGCGAGACAATGAGCAAACCAATGACTAACACAGACAATGAGCCAGCGACTAGTGGAAGAAATGACCGGGTATTTGAGTACTGAGGATAACGAGGTGAGTGGGAACAGGTGAAGTGATTACAGAGTCGGGACAGGTGTAGATGGGCGTGGTTAACAGGCAAGTGAGTGACTGGGGAAGGGTGAAATGCAACATGAACATAAGACAACAAAATGCAAACTACAACAGAATCGCAACAAAACCCCAAACCAAAGAATAAAACAAAACCCATAGAAAAAACAAATCACCACATAATCATATGCTTGCATAAGGAGACATTTTTCTTCAACATATTTACAGTGGGGACTTCTCTCAGCTCTAGAAGCAGTGTATTTTGTTTCACTGAAGCACCGACAAAGAAGGTAGTTTCCTCTGATTTGGAGAAGGTACAAGGTGTGGATAAGTTGCCACCATGGTCTGCAGGCCTGAGTGGTCTGACTGGTGTTTAGGTAGTAGACTGTAAAACAAGCCATTTTGGTTTTTATGGGTTTTTTTGTGGTAAAACTTTAAGATTGATCCTGCTTTCAACAGGAAACCAGTGCAGTGATTTAAGAACAAGTGTAGTGTCTTCAAATTACTATGTGAGAACACGTGCAGCTGCATTTTAAATCAGCTGTGGTCTGCATACAGCCCATTTTGTTAGGCCTGTAAAAAAACACCTTTACAGTAATCCGACCTGCTCGTTATAACTGCATGAATCAATTTTCTAAACTAAGATTTAGACAGAAACGTCTTAACATTTGAAATGTTTCTCAAAGGCCAATTTGGTAATATGATTAATGACTTTTAAAATTTTCAGCAATGCAGCAATGCAGCAATTGGATAAAGGTCAATGTAACGGCCACATAAATATAAAGATGCTGGATTTTGAAATAAAACATTGCAGGGGTCGAAATGATTAATTGTAGAAGTTTTTTTTTTTCTGTTGAGCTGGTGTTTGGTTTGTCTGATCTGCTCTGCGTCTAAAACATGGCAGTGCAGCATAATGCAGTATAAAGAAAAAAAAACCTGTGCTGTCTAAAGATCAAATGTCTTATTTTGTGTTAACAAACACAATGTTCTCTTCTCACAATGTTACACATTAAAAAACACATCAAAATTGTACAATTCCGCAAATCTGACTGTTACCCATTTGTCTTCAATATAATAAAGGGTAAAACTTTCAATTCAGTCATTTTCATCGCTTCACTGTGTCCCTAATTTCCTATAAAGTGGCTTTACAGGTGTGTATTTGTTGCATTCTGTTACTTGTTTATCAGCTGCAGGCCTTTGGAGCTTTGGGCACTGCTGGCTCTTATAATTTAGCACAAAGAAATTATGCTATGGGCTTAAAACCCACTCTCAGTTACTTCGTTTTATTTCTCCTAATACAATTTAATATAATCACTCCCGCTAAAGATACGAATTGCACATAAAATTACACATAAGAGCTTTTGCTGAATACAAAAAAGTCTGCTGTTTCATTTTGTTTTTGTTTGCTCTGCGTTGGACGGACTGAGTTTGGCTTTTTGTGAGAAAGCCAGGCAACTCTGAAGCCACTGTGAACACAAGCTGAAAGCCTATTAGAGACAATACTTTCCCCCAATTGACAAGTTTTGGCTTTTGACATCTGCAACTAATTCATCCTTTGTGTGCAAGCGAAACAAATACACAAAAGAAGACAACATACACAGTGCAGGCTCATAGATTATCCCTCATTTAGCGAGGATAACAACTGTATCCTCGGAGGACCAAAATATTACAACAACAAATACGGTCAAAGTTCCCCCACGTGATTACAAACAGAATTTCACATTTTATGTAATTTCTCTATCAGTCAACTTTGATGTATTGGGTTTGTTTGAAGAAACAACAAAAAAAAAAGGAAACCATCCTTTCGAAAGAACTTGTTTCATCTTCAGCACATCAGTGCTCTTTGCTATGCACATGTTGTTCAAGTCACTGCTCAGCAGCTCTTTTGCTAAATTTTCACCTCTGCTTTTACTATAAAAGTGGAGGAAGTTGTTCCTGACATGAACATGACCAAAGAAGTTTTATTCTTGCAACAACAAAGTTGTTTCAAGACTCCAGTCTTCTGTGTTTCCCCGACAGACCTAAAAGATTTGAATGCTGTTCATCAGAAATATATATAATTTGAATTGCACATCCTTTTAGATTCATTTCTTCTTTTGGAAAAGAATTTATAATGGATTAATATGAGCAGAATGCACCAGGCTTTAAATGTTTGCCCTCAGGTGTATTGTGTTTCCCCACGAGACTAAAAGCTCCTGCTGTGTTTATCATAACTTTTATGATTTGAATGTGACCTTGAATATAAAAATGTATTCAAGGTATTCAACATGAGCTTGGCTGAATGTCGATGAGATTCTGAATAAGTAACAGATCCACCTATTTTTATAAATAAATCATTTCTATCGCCTGCTGCCGAATTTGCAATCATGTCTGCATTCTTTTGTCTGTACAGTTAGCAAAATATCTCATGAGACATTGGAGGATTTTAATAAAACACTCAGGAAGTAATCATTAGATGTGCATCTACAGCTGATTAACTTTTGGAGTCAACGCCACTCAAAACTGTCAATAACTTAGCCGGTTTTATTAATATCAAACTAATATTTGCTGTGGTAGTAGCTGAGCATCATCCCAACACGTACTTTGAGCACTGATTGCACAAGATCTGTTTTGAAATTTTTTCCATTTCCAACTGAATCCACTGTGTCTGTCTGTCTGTTGCCTATTTTAAGATGGTTGCCACAGGTAACCGAGCTTACCCAACAGAAGATGGTGATATATGTGCAGATACTGAGCTAAAATGTGGTGCGGTTGTAGCTGAGACTGATCCCCAGCAGATACTCTGAGAGCTTCTCGGATGATCTCACATGAGGTCAGGCATAACATCATTCCCAAGGTTTGATCAGAACAGCTACAACACTGATGCTTCTCGTCATACGATGAAGAGTCTAAAACTGGCATGAAAGGTGGCAGGTCATATGAGTTCTTTTAAGAATGCTAAGTATTTATTTCTCTTTGTTAGTAAAATGTTTAGCGCTTCTTCTTGATTAACGGGTGACTAGTTTATCCCATGTTGTGGTTTACTGTACGATGAATGAAAAGTTGGAGTGCACTGACCGTCACCCCAAGCTTGTGTGTGGTTTCCTGTCAAAGGAGTTTTTTTTTTAAACTAAAAAAAAAATAAATCCATTTCCATACAACTTCAGCACTGTTAGAGTGTTTTTCAGAAAAAAAGTTGGATCAATTTGCTTGTATTTTATCTGTGAAAGTCTTTTGCGATGCATTGACTAAACCTCCGCAATCTAATCTCTGTTCAATGAAATTACACATTTAGAAGTTGTTGTTTTTTTTCTCCCCATGAAAATAATCTCTTCATGCCTTGGAGTGGCTTAGATCTAACTCTGTGCCGTTCCCTCGTTTAGTATGCGGAGATCAATAAATATGCAAACTAGCTCTGCCTCGTCCCTCCGCCGCTCGCCTGCAGCCCTGCCTTATGAAACCTCTCCACGCTCTACGTGAGGAAGCTCAGCCTCACTAATCATCCCACATGGATGAAGACGGCTCCGCCACAAGCCTTCAAAGTGTATTCTCAAGCAGAGGAGGAAAAATATGGGACGAAACGACGGTAACACGAAGGTAGAAGTTCTGAAATTAAATGAGAGCAAGCTGCTAAGGAGCAACCAATCTGATTATGTTAATAGGTACACACAAACAAAAAAAAGTTTATATCACTTTGGATCAATCTTTTTCATAACTGCCAGCTTCTAAACCAAAGATTCGTTGATTCTTTTTGTTCTTCCATGTGAATTTTGAGGATGTTACTGAAACACTGTGGTGCTAAGAATATTTTGCTGAGTACTGTAAATAAACCGGGTTAAAGACTGGGTTTTTATTAAAGCTGCTTCTGAAGAACCAAAAATAACCCAGAAATCAAGTTATGGGTGAATTATTTTATTCTTATGCCTTCCAGTTGTTTCTCTGCTCAGGCTATACGTAGAAGCTTGCTTTGAAAATGTTGAAACTTGCCCAATATTTGTTGCAGATTAGTGTCAGGATTTGTGTTTTTTCTTTGTGTTTTTTCTATTGGGCTCATTGTTTCTTTTATTTTGTTGTTTCGTCTCCGTGCCTCTGTCATCTTTCGCTTCTCAGTCTGTCTCTCGTTTGCCTGCCACGCCCTTCTACACCTGCTCCTAGTTTTTGCAGTCATCTCACCTGTGCCCAGTTCCCCTAATTACCTCCTGCTCTTAAAACCCGGTCATGTCCTCCACTTGTCACTGGTCCGTCGTCGCCTCGTGTGCTGTCTGGGTCTTCTTCTCATCTTCTCCCTCTTGTTTGCTCGTGTTCAGCCTGGCTTTTGTTATGTTTAGCTTTGGCTTGCTGCCACGTCAGCCCTTGTTTTGTTTTTATTTTAATAAATTTGTTTCTTTTCTGGAAACGATGAGTCTGCGCTCTGGGTTCGCCTCACTGTCCACCGCACCTGACAGTTAGTTCCTTTTAAAGATATTTATAGGATTCGTTAGCTTGTTTCAGTGGTTCATGGTCGTGATATCAGCCATAGAGCACAGAGTATGAAGAACATGGCAGACATCTTCCTCCAAGGCTTATAAAACAACTTTTTTTTTTAAACTGACATACTGTTGTGAAAGAACACAACATTAGCTAATATTTAACCTCTACAGTTTGTTCAGTTTTTTAGATGTTCTCTCAACCAAACAACGTCCATGTTACTACGAGAATGCATGCGTGCAAAGCATAGACCGTTATCCGCCAAGAGGCTGCTGAACGTATCGGTCCGTCTGATCAGTCCAGAAGTTTACTGAACTCCTGGCAGACCGACACATTCAGGGACCTCGCCGCCATCGCCATAAACCACTCAGGCTCGGCACACGTATGGCGGTAGAAACGCGGATGTTGCTTGGTTGAAGAAACTGTGACAAACTAAAAAAAAAACACCCTCGTCACGCAAAAGAATCAAAGTTTATTTTTAGCTAATGTAGAGATTTTTAACTCCAGGCCTGAAAACCAACATAAAAGGCAGCCTCGTTTGGTTAGCCATCAGCCTAGCCCGGAGGAAGACTCCTGCCCTTTCCTCCGTACTCCGTGCTGCTCTGTGATTGACATGATTTCTGATGAGGCACTGATAGCTGTTTGACGGAACATCCCTCACGGCGTCACTTTTTGTCTCACAAAGATGTGCTGACGACATCATTTTTTAATGCGATCATGCCACGACCATTAGAAAGTTGACAAGTGGAATCAATAGCTGCGTTGTTTCCGATTGACGGCAGAGGAGCTAGTGGTGTAGCGGGTGGATTCAGGCGCTTACATTTGGTCTCACAAAGCTGCTTAAGTTTGTTTGAAGGCAGTTTGGACAGAATGAGAAATGTGGCTGGTGCCGGGTTGTTGGTTTTTTTTTTTGTGTGTGTGTGTTTGTGTGGATGACACTTGTTTGAAACGTCCTGCCTTTGCACAAAGGCAGCAGGGCTGTCACCAACACCCGGGGCAGCTTTTGTCACTTGTCATCTTCGTAACTAAAACAATGCAGGGGAGGCTTATTGCTTTTACTCATCACTTGTCCAAGTGTCACCACCGAGTGGACTGTAAAATTAGTTTTGAATTATGTTTCTTTATTTTCCAGTCGAGGGTTGAGCATTTTCCTTAAAAGGTGGAGAAAAACACAATCAGACGAATGTTTTTTTTTTGTTTTATCCAGATATGATGAATGGTACATACACCCTGCTACAGTTTTAAGGACATGACTAAAAGTCCTCAGGTTTTATGCATGTCCTACAATTAGATATAGGCAATTTGTTCCTTTATGACATAGATGAACAACAACGCACGGTATACTACACATTGTTATTTAACACAAATCTAAGATCATCTTATGTTGAGAAATGTTGGAGTTACAGCTGTTTTTTTTTCTTTTTTCCCTTGGTCAAATTGTAAATAACATTATGGGGGATCTCTGCTCTCTGAGTAGGTGTTGGGATGACTCTCGGCTACTACCACATCACATTTTAGCTCAATCAACTGAGGTAAAGCCATTTCTGTGTTGGCTACGCTCAGTTGGCTTTGGCAGCTATCTTGAATAGGTCTTACTCCAAAGGTTGATCAGTCGTGGACGTACATCCGGTGATGACTTTCTGAGAGTTTCATTAAAACCAAACCCGTGGTTTATGAGATATTTTGCTAACAGACAGAGTTGACAGCAACAGTTTTAAGCAAAGAAGTCGAACGATCCCCTGGAGTACATGCTGGAGATGACTCTCAGCTATCGCCGCACCAATTTTCCCCTCAGTATCAGTAAAATTGTAATTATAATCAAATGTTGTTGTTTTTTATTTTATTTTCTGATCACAGATGAAATATTGATTTTTTTGTAAAAAGCCTAAAACTTTAGACAGTATCGCAAACTAAAACCAGAGAACCAATCCAGAATTCAATAAATGAGTTATGCATGAAGCAAAAAAAAAAAAAGTAAAAGAAGGATATTATTCTTCTGCAAAGCCAATCTGGGGATCTGGACGAGCCCACCGCGGTTAAATCCTGCCAGTATCTATCGTCTGATGATCAATAGCAGCGAACAGAAGGCAACTGCAGACTCTCTTCTCAGAACTTTCGTAGCGTGCCAGCTTATTTTGGTTGGCGCCCCTCGATTAGTGTTTAATCTTACTGGCCTTCGCTAAATTCTGTTCATCCTTGATATAAATAAACCGTCAGCTGAGTAATTATAAGCCCGGGCAATAAAAAATAGGACAGGTTTAGGACTTCTGCAGACTTTATTTATGGTGGAAGAAGGAACTTGCTAAGATTAAAACATATACCGTTTTGGCATGTGTGGTAGATAAAGACACAAGCTATACAGGGCACTTTCTGCTGAAATTGAAAAATCAAAATTGATGTGAAGTACCAGGTCTTGTTTGAGTTCAGCAAGTTCAGGTCTTTTAAGTTCAGTTATTCTGCAGTTTTGTGTTTTTTTGTTTTTTTTTTCCCACTGTTTTTGTTTGCCAGAGGCATTTTCAAAGCTGCCTGATCCCTCTGCTCGCTCGCTTTTGTTTCTGCCCGCGTCCATGCACGTTCGCGTTTTGTCTGTTAGCGGAATGTCTCATGAACCGCCGGATGGATTTTAACGAAACTCTCAGGAAGTAATCACTGGATGTGCATCTTCAGCTGATTCACTTTTGGAGTCAACCGAATGTAAGATGGCCGCCACAGCTGAGCATCCATAGCAAACGCAAAAATAGCTATAACTCAGTCAGTTTTATAGATGTTAGACTAACATTTTGTGCGATAGAAGCTAAGAGTCATTCCCAACACATACTTCAAACGCTAACTGATTACATGAGAATTTCATTTAAACTTTGCTATTAACGTTTGGAGTCAACTCTGTCCGTCTGTTGGTAAAATATCTCATGAAACACCAGACAGATTTTAATGAAACTGTCAGAAGATAATCATGGGATGTACATCTACAACTGATTAGATTTTGGAGTCAACCCAAGTCAACATGGCTACCAATTGACTTTAGAAAACTCAAAAATAGCAATTATGCTTGACTCTGGCGGCGGGCGTAAGCCCTCTTTCAAAGAATGCTAGGCCTTTAATGTTTTTTCTGTTCTTGCTGTAATCACAACTCAAACCTGTAACCAATAAAGTTGAAGTCAGTCATATTATTGTTGTTATTATTTTGGTGTGCAGTGACCACCAGGGTGAGTTTACTGTGAATCTCCTGTCTGATATACCAAAACAATTCTTTTAGGGTTGCAGTTTTCAGCCTAATAATTTGACAGCATATCAGTAGAAATCACAGGATGTGTGGCACTTGCATATCTTGTCTCTGCTTTTTTTTTAATGCACAATTTAATGTGTTTACATTCATGAAAGATCATGTTTGTGCTGCAGCAACAAAAAGGGGCTTTTGCCGTAGAAGACAAAACAAGAACGTATGTGTTTGCGGTGTATATTATTGAATTTTACAGGAAATGTGTCAAAAATGAGACAAAAGGCTATTTTTTTTAAGTTCCCTAAGGTCTTTTTTGAGACAAGTAGAAAAGACATACTTTGTAAATGTAGAAAGGAAGGCGAAATCACAAAACAAATGGGTGCCTCTATGCACTGCTGTGACGGGTTAGCAGGCTTCGAAGGGCGAGCGAAGGGCTGGTTCAGGAGGCAGACAGAGCTGGAAACCTTTCTGGCCACACAACAGGCAGTCCTGTAATGTCTTCTTTGATTTTCCTCATGATGTTTGAGTTTCAACATCCCTCAAAACAAGGGACAGACCATAGATGTGAACTAAAATCTCTCCATCCTCTATACCAGGAGTCTCCAATCCTGGTTCTCGAGGGCATGTGTTCCTTGTTTCCCTGCTCCAACACACCTGATTCAGTGGTTAAATCACCTCTTCATGTTCTGCAGAAGTCTGTTAATCAGCCATTGATTCAAATCAGGTGTGTTGGAGCAGAGAAACAAGGAAAACATGCAGGATAGTGGCCCTCGAGGACCAGGATTGCCCGCCCCTGGGTTTGACAAAGTTGCTCTCCAAACAGCTGGCAGATGTTTCTGATAACAGGGAGGAATACAGTGACCTGACCGATTTCTGAGACTCAGGATAAAATAGATCTTTTTTCTTTTTCTTAATAGACCATGTGCGGTACAAGATGTTTCATGTTTTGACTCCAGAGGTTGCTGAGAGCTGTGAGGATCACATCAGGAGCCGCAGGTCAGTCCACCCTGACATCATTACCTGGAGGACTGGTGTCAAATTGACTGAAGGTGGGTGGATTTGTTGGTTTAAAGGCGTCGGCAGATGTTCAATTGAACAAGTTTTTCGCTATTTTCAAGGCTTGACATTGTTTTATTTTTTATTAAGATGTATTAATGTATTTTATTTCTATGTAAAAGATTTGTTTTTTAACTTGCCTATCTTTCTGTCGCCCATAAACTTCTAAGGATTTGTACATTTCTTTGTCAGACGCACATACTTTATTTTTTTTTCATTATGTATTGTTTATGAATGAATAAATGAATGAACAAATGAATGAATGCTCTATTTATTCCCTCATGAAAATGATTTCATATATATTCATAGTTATTTACATTATACATTATAATATTTCATAATATTTCAGTGAAATGCTTCATGTTTTTTTTTAATCTCATTTACTTTATTCAATAACTTCTGCATTAATATTTTAGTGAAATTTTTTTTTAAACATAATTTATATATTTAAACTTTTAACTTAATTACAAGATGGTATTACAAAACGTAGAGGAAGCTATAAAAGTTTTAACAATAATGTTTTGATTATATCTTAGTTGTTGTTTTAATTAAGTATTTAAGTATTTATTAACTTTTTTGAAATATCAATTTCTTTTGTTTATATACAGTAAATTATGTTATTTAATCCAGTATAATTTCACAATCATATTAAATAACATACTAAATTATTACACATGACAAAAGGACAAAAGGAAGACAAATCAATAAATTAGAACACCTTAATACTTTCACATTTCTAACATCTGGGGTTATTTTTATTTTATTTTAACAACCTGATCCTGACGGCTCTTTGTCTTAAATCATTTAACAAAGTTAGAATCCTAACTTTGCCCCAGTTGCCATATTTATTCATTTAAGCTTTTAGCTTTTTAACTGAATTCATAGATTTGATATTTTTCACAAAACAACAATTTTAAAATTCAGACTGTTTTCTCTCTTTTTTCATAAATACTCTATTGATGAATGCTATTTTTGAAACTAATCAACGCTGCTCTGCCATTTGGGGCAACACACATGACTTGTGAAACATGTAAAATGTAAAACCAAAGAACAAAAAATGATTAACATGTCTGAAGTTTCTAAATAAAATATTTGTTTCAATCTACTTCCTAATCATTGATACATTTTGGGCAGAATTTGATGAGTTTTACTTACTAACTTACCTGACAGACAACAGACTAAACAACTAAATTTATTTACTTTATTAACTTTTGTTTTCTCTATACTTGTTGTACTATCCAAATAATAAAAAAAAAGGAAGTAAAATAATTTCATGTAAAGCATTGGTTAACTCTGTTGTCTTGCAGCAAGAAAATCAAAGGTTTGACTTCGGGCTGAAGCCTTTCTTTGTGAAGTTTGCATGTTTTATTTGTGTGTTTTATTGTGTGTGTTTTCTCCAGGTTCTTCTTTTTGGCCCCAAATCTAGCAACATACATGCCAGCGCTCAGAGAGTAAGTTGGGGACCAGGCTCAGCTACTACTACACCAAATTAGATCAATATCTGTAAAACTGACTGAGTTATAGCCACTTTTGTGTTGGCTTCGTTGACTCCAAAGCTTGATCAGTTGTAGATGTCAACCCAACGATTACTTTCTGAAGGTTTCATTAAAATCCGTTTAGTGATTCACAAGATATTTTGCAAATGGTACAGAGAAATGAACACACAGACACGGGCAATAACGTTCCACCTTCGTCTCCTGCGGCAGGCGATAATTATGTTAGTTGTCAGAATGGAGGAACTCAGTGTTATTTGGAAAGATCATCTGTGGGAGCCAAAGGGTTCAGGTACTTTAAACCTAAAACGTGGTGAAAAACAGCTGGGATAGAAGATTTTAACACCACATATCATTGGACATTAATTAGTAAGGTTGGCTGCAGGCATTCAGGGAATTAATTTGCACCTGGCTCTATTTGACATACAGTACCTCGTCCTTCTAATGTAATCTCAAAAAAAAAAAAAAGAGTGACTGCCTGTCACAGCTTTATTCCCTCGAATCAAGTTTATCTGTCACTCTAAGGTCTGTGAGTATTTTACAGTTTGTTGAAAGAACAGATTATTGGTGACAGGTTGGTGCTTGTCTAGCTGCAGGTGCTTTCACTTCATTTATGCTCCCAATCACTTCACTTAGATTGACATTGACTGTTGTTTTAAAGAAAAAAATACATAAAATCTTGGTGCTAAGTTGGCTAACACCCCGCTGGGAGAACCATGAAATTGTTACCTTGAGGTACTGAAGTAGTCGGATTGTCTAAAAACAAAGGAAATAGGCTGTTCTGCTTTCTTTATTACCTCCTAAAATATGAGTGCAGGATAGAAAATGAGAAAAAACCTGTTCCTGTCTCTTAAGACTGCAACATTTGAAGTGATGCTCAGTTTATTGTGTGAATGATGAGGCAGCATTCAGCCTGTTGTTTTCCTGTTTGTAGTTGCTTCAGTCTGTATTTTACAACCAAACTTCCTTTGCATACTTTGTGCTATTTTATCCAGTCATGTATCAAAACATTCAGCTATTATAGGCCCACTTTTTAACAATTAACAATTCTCTTACCCATAGAAAAACATTGAGATATCTTCCAATCCTTGAAAAACATTGTCTAAAATCGACGTCAGCATACTTTTAGTCTTCTTATGCTCCTTTTAGCTGAAAGGAATTTAAGCTACTGTTTTGCTCATTTTTAGCTTTTACCTACAAATCTGCCACACTTTGGTTTGAGCTACTCTTTTGCTAATTTTTGCATTTAGCTACTGTTTTCCAAATTATATCTTATAGCTATGGTTTTTCTCATTTGTCTGCACTATAGTTTTCTTAAACCTAGCTTTCAGCAACAGTTTTGTTATTTTCATTTTCTAGGTATGGTCTGCTGATTTTAGATTTTAGCTGCTGTTTTGCTGATCTTAGCTTCGGCTCTGCTTGTTTTAACCAACAATTCAGTTAATTCGTTCTTCAACAAATTCACACTTTCATTCACAGTTTCTTAAGAAGGTGCATCAAGAGCAATATGTTTCACTTTTGAGACTTTTTCTTTCAATTCTTAGACAGCAATCTAAGGTAATAAAGTCATACTTTGAATGGGCTATTTCTAGCCTGCATGAAACAGCATGATAGTAATGCTTAGAGCCAGGTATCTAATGGGCTTTTTGTAGTCCATCTGTGTTGCAATTACAGGTTTGACTTTTCCTACTTCATGTTTTTCTTCAACATACCTTTTTAACTAGTTTCATCAAGGTCATGGAAAATGTGTAGGAAAATATATGGGAAGCTGTTACGATCTGACTTTCCATGAGTCATCATCTGTCGAAATGGGTTTTAACTTCTTAATGATCTTACTTGGCTGCACCTGCAAAAGGCACACAATAAGGCATGCTTTGTGAATTAAAAAAAAAAAACTTCACTACTTTTTATTGCTGAAGTAAGCTCTACTTTACATTTTATAGCACTGCTTCCACTAGGTTTCTAATTTTAAATGCTTTTCTTGGGGGTTTTGCCTTCTTTTTTAAGAAACTCACAAATCAGTTTCTATTTTTATGTTGTGCACATTGAGTTAGTGAAGATAAATTAGGAGAAAACCGGCCTGCAGCTGCTCTGCTGGAGAACAGGTTTGACAGTGAGTGAGACAGAAGAGGTCAAATAGAAATATTAAACCTGATACAATAACGTCAAACACATTGATATAAATAATTTGGACTTATTTAGTGTCTTTAAAAACAAGCAGTACACAGTACATTAAATATGAAAGTTGCTGCCTAATTCTTGACTGTAACTGTGGCTTGTATCTGCATTCCTGCAGCACAAAACAATATGTAGGCAAAGGTGGATGGTAATGTCTCTTGACTGTGTGAGCATTTGTGTATGTGTCTGTTAGCAAAATATTTCAAAAACCTATGGGCAGATTTGAACTAAACTTTCTTGAAAGCTTGCAAATCTACAACTGATTAACTTGGCCTAGTGGGTAGGGAGGTTGTCCTCCAATCTGAGGGTCAGGGGGTTCCTTCCCCAGCCCCTCCATTGTGCCGAAGTTTCTTTAGGCAAGACACTGAAACCCCTTCCACTGCTCCCAATATGCTCATCAGTGTATGGGTGAAATAAATTACTCTATAGGTGAGTATGAAGCACTGTAAAGTGTTTTGCAGAGCCTGGAGTGGTGCAAAAGGTGCTATCTTATTGTTAAGATCATTTTTAGTCTAATTTAAGATGGCCACCACAGCTAACTTACCTTATAGGCACAAAATATGACTATAACTTATTCAATATCATGTATAGGTAGCAAAACATAATACAGCCCAGTACCTACCAGGGACATACTTGGTACTACAATACCTCATGAGTACCTGGAAAGTAAAAAGTAACAATCATATTGCAGCCTGGTTCCCATAGGTACCCTGTAGCTGCAGGCTATACACCCTTTAAATACTAGATGTGTACCCTATATAAACCAGGTTTGTACCCTGTAAGTACCAGGTTTGTACCCTATATGAACCAGGTTTGTACCCTATATGAACCAGGTTTGTACCCTGTAAGTACCAGGTTTGTACCCTGTAAGTACCAGGTTTTTACACTTTAAGCACCAGATGTATACCCGATAAGTACCAGGTTTGTACCCTGTAAGTACCAGGTTTGTACCCTGTAAGTACCAGGTTTGTACCCTATATGAACCAGGTTTGTACCCTGTAAGTACCAGGTTTGTACCCTGTAAGTACCAGGTTTTTACACTTTAAGTACCAGATGTGTACCCGATAAGTACCAGGTTTGTACCCGATAAGTACCAGGTTTGTACCCTGTAAGTACCAGGTTTGTACCCTGTAAGTACCAGGTTTGTACCCTGTAAGTACCAGGTTTGTACCCTGTCCATATTGGGCTGTAATATGTATTTGCTATCAAAAAATTCTGAGGTAAAATTTGATGGGGTAGCAGCTGAGAGTCATTCCCAACACATACTTTGAGCGTGAATTTTTGTGAAATTGTGCATAATGTTTCTTTTAAGGTTTGACCAAAATATCTACAACTTGATAATTTCTCAACAAAAGATGATCTGGCATGAAAGGTGATAGCTGGTATGCATCCCTTAGGCCTATAATTTAGGTAATTGTTCGCTCTTCTGTGCAGCATTTTTTTCTTCCTTTTGCATTGATTTTGTGCTGTGTTTCATCATCAGAAGTAGCACTGCCGACATTGTTGTGTACATCTAGTGCTTACAGGTCCAACAACAGTGTTTGCTCATGTCGAACAGGAAGGACAGAGAAATATCTACAGGCTTCTCACTCGCACAGTGTCACCCAGAATTCCTTTTGCCTGCAAAATGTTCCTCTCTCTCTCTCTCACTCCTGATCCCCATTTGGCATGGCTGAGTGGTCATTTTGCCAGGGGAGAGTGGAAAGAGCCTGTGTGTGCCCTTCAGTATGTTTTCCCTTCAAGTCTCAGGACGTGTCTGTGGAGCAGCGAGGCAGCTTAGCAACAACCTACAGGGGAAAAAAAAAAAGAAAAAAAGAGTTGCTTTGTGTCGATCAGGTGAATCGGCATTCACTCAGCTGGTCTCCAGTTTATTTCTCCTCTCTGCCTTCGCCGCCAAGCACAAAAGTGAGTCCCCTGGTAAACACATCAGCTTATGTTTGAGTTAATAGAAATACGCGGGACTGCGATAGTGAATTTCTGCTGCTCGACTCGAACTGCATGAGGATTGTCCATCCAAAGTGAGCGAGTGTGGCCTCTCCTCACCTAACTTTGATGAGTATCTCTTACCATCATGCTTCAGTGCAGCTGAGCGCTTCTTGCCTCCGGACTCAGTGAAGAGAAAAGAACACATCCTGCAGAACTGACAGAGTTTATTCTTTTTACTGCCAGAACTATTTGAAGGACCAGCACTCTTTCGTGACGACTGCATGAATATTGAAGCCTTTTTTTGTTGTTGTTGTTTTCGTTGCCCATCTGATGAAAATGTTTTTGCCCGTGTCTGGGTGTTTGTGTCTGTCTGTTAGCAAAATATCTCATAATCCACTGAGCAAATTTTAGCAAAATTTGCTGGAAACAATCATTGGCTTTTACTCTGATAGCTTCTCTGAAGGCTTTTAGATATGGTTGTTCACGTTAATGTTCATGTTCGACAAACATTTCGATAACATTACCTTCCCAGCGTGGCATTTGTCAGCTTAGTGGCGCCCCGTGCACGCACTCCGCCAGGCTCTGCTGTCACCGAAGCTTCGTGCTAGCAGAAAAAAAAATTCATTAGCAAAGGGGAAGCTGAAATGAAATAAACGCCTTTTTCTGCCTCATCAGTGAGATTCAAACTGAGCGTGAGTTGCGTAAGTGCTGCTAAATTTATCAATGCTCATTTTATGCAAAGCCTGAGCTCCCAGGCGCAGACTGTGTGATGTTCAGAGTGGGGGGTGGGGGTGGGGGTGTGTGGAGGGGGAGGCTTTTGTTTTCCTGCAAGCCAGTTGATTTCTATTTTTAGGTCTGGAAAACAAGATTTGAAGAAGGTCACGATAAATTTAGCTGCGTTTTCTTGAAGGAGAAGGGAGACGTTATATTTTCTTTTTTTGTCACTCAAATGCACAATCAAAGTTGTGCTTGTGTGGGGGGGATTACAGTCGAGTGAATGGGAGGCTGATGCCACAGTTTTCTCTATGATGCCGTCTTCAGTAGCTCACACTCCCCTCCTGTGTGTGCACGCGTGTGTGTTGAATGAGTGTATGAAGCAGAGGAGATTGAGCGTGTTTTCCTGTTGTGCGTCTTGAAGGAGAAAGCGCTGCGACTGAACTGGAAGCCGTGGCTGTGTTTGCTTCATTCACGGCGAAGTCTTGAAGCTGTCAGACTCTAAAGGGTTCCACATCTCAAACAGGATCTCTGCAGACAAACAAGGCGGCTTTCCTGCCTTTTGATGCACTGTCTTCCATATCTGTGAAGCCCACACATTGATCTCCCAACACTTCTGACAACCACCACTGACAACATTCACTCTTTAAAACCTAATACTTAATCCCTGTCTTTTTCTAATTCCATACTTTAATCCTCATCGTGACCCAAACTTAATCCTAATTCTGTCACTTGGCAGGTAATTTCCATTTCCTGCACCGCACTTCAAAACTCTTATTTCAGTGTTGTTTTTCTTTTAGTTTATGAATAAATCCTGCAGGCGACAGGCAGCCGGCCCTTCAATATTTATCAAACCTGATCACAAATTTGATAAACATTATTTATCCTGTTCACTGATCCAGTCTGTTTTTGTACACTTTGTAGTAATAGAGAAAATCAGTGAAGAAGTTTTTCATCACAGGTATTTGGACATTTTGATCTCTCATTTTTTATATAGATTTTTCATTTTTGATAAACAAACAACAACCAAAGAAAAAGACAAAGTTTTAAGCAAACATCCCCTGCAGTGTATAAACACTCGACGTATGTGTTGTGGATCAGTCTCAGCCACTACTGCACCAAATTTTAGCTCAATATCTGGAAAACTGACAGAGTTCTTGCCATTTTGTGTGCCATTTGCTGTCTCAGTGGCCTAGTGGTAGAGTGTCCCTGAAACTGGGAGGTTGTGGGTTCAATGCCCGGACGGGTCATACCAAAGACTGTAAAAATGGGACCCATTGCCACCCTGCTTGACACTCAGCTGTAAGGGTTGGAAGATCACCAAATGATTCCCGAGCGCGCCACCAATCAGCTGCTGCTCATTGCTCCCTCAGGGGATGGGTCAAATGTGGAGAAAAAATTTCACACACTCAGGTGCATGACAATCAGTGGATCTTTCTTATATGCCACAAGTAGTGGTGACGTACTTCCGCTTAAAGTCACGCCGATCCCTTCCAGTTTCTATCTGCTCCACATTGTTTTTAGCGGTCGCTGCTAGAGCTAGACCATGAAAAAGTCACAAAAGTTAAAACATCTGCAAGCTACCGGTGCAACAACTGAGTTCTGTTGTGTCCATTAACTAGTAGGTACAATAGATTACTTAGGTTTTTTTCATTTTTCTGCTGATGAGGAGTTAAGGCGATAATGGATCGTAGCTATCCACAGGGAAGACTTAACCATAAAGGCTCACACTGGCGTTTGTCGCTGGCATTTCAAACCTGATGATATTCAAGAGTCAGCAAATAACATCGCACAAACAAAAACTTAATAACGTTTACCTAACACTTTTGTAAGATTAGCTACGCTAGCTGTTACATGTATGTCCTTTTTAGGACATGGGCACTGTTGAGGACAGTGAATAAGTCTATGGACATCACAGACAGTCATAGTTGGCAAGTCCTGGAGCGACTGAGTAAAAAAACACCATTGCTAACCTACTGTTGCCTGCGCACCGGAAGTGATCAACGTCTCCAAAGAGTGCGGAAGTGCTAGAACGGAAGTCCGTGGCATATAGGTTAATAGCCATAGTGGCTGTTCTGAATAGTGTTGACCTCAAAATTTATTCTGTCATAGATTTACATTTAGTGATTACTTTCTGAGGTTTCATTCAAATCCGTCCAGTCTGTCTGTAAGAAGACTGCTTACAGACAGACAGACACACACACACACACACACACATAAACGCAAGGCAAAAATCCCACCTTTTACCTTTCAGGAACAAGTGATTTAAAAGCACAGAAGAATACACTGACAGTAAAGCACTGGGTTTATTGAATTCATAAGTGACAAACAATGATTGTGTTTTAATGAGAAAAGACAAAACTTACCGTTCTGTCTTTTTGACAGCAACCTTACATTAAATGTGACAGTTGTTTACATTTTTTTTCCCCACTCAACATGATACATGAATTCTGTAAAATCCCACAACAATAAAAGAAAGGCTCCTGTTGAGGTGTGAACACTGATTCAGTACAGTACTCTGTGTCTGAGCTGAGCTGTGGGTTTCATGCCATCCAGAGCATCGCGGATCGTTAAACGTTTGCAACACAATCGGCGTTCCCACGTATTAAAATGGAGGAGGGGAGCCTGTGCAGCCAGGAGCTGGATCCTCATCGAGTCTTCATGCTAGCGGGGATGTGTTTTTGCTCCAGACTACACGGCTTGTTGCCATGACAACAAACTGAAATTCCACTTCTTGCATTTCACCTAAGTGCTGTTCATCACCGAAAACGTCCTCCTCGCTCCTCGACGTAACTTCTCTCCTCCCAGCGTCCTCAGATTTTGGGGAACACGCACCGACTGATCTCCAGCACACGAGTGGCGCCAGGCGGATCACGTGACGTGTTCGAACTACAGTGAGATGACTGGATCTGACCGCACTTATCAGGCTGTATCATGGTTGAAAAGAAACTGCTGTGGCTGCGAGTGAATCAGAGTGTGAACTGAGGTGCTACTCACTGATACGGCAGGGTGACAAGGTGCTCAACGCTGATCCAGCGGAGATCTGTCTGTCCTGCAGGCAATCTGCAACTGAGGGCTGACATACGCAGAGAAAACATGGCTTTTGGTCCTGAAACAGAGATATATTCCATTCTAACTTGAAGAAATAGCAGTGATAAAAGCAGTGAGGATGACTTTGTGTGTACAGAGGCCAGACCCCCTGACCTCCATTCATTTTAATATCTTAAAATCAACAAAGATGCACTAACATCTGTCAGAAGCTTTAATATAAGGAAGCACAACTCTAACGAGACATGGTTGTTCATGAGTAGCTTAGTCGCACTTTGTTTTTAGCACCCACCATCAAAGGTGAAAGGTTTTTGCTCGTCTCTGTCTGTATTTGTTTGTTTGTTTGTCACATGTTAGCAAAATATCTCTTGAACCATTAGACAGACTTTAATGAAACTCTCAGAAAGTAATCCTTGGCTGTAAATTTCTATACAGTCAAGCCTAGTCAACACAAATGATGGCTTTAACTCAGTCCAATTTACAGGTATTGAGCTAAAATGTGATGTGGTAGTAACTGAGACTCATCCTCAACACATACTCTGAGCACTACCAGATCTCATGATATTGCACAAAATCACTCATATCATTTACAAAGTTTGACCCAAAGGCCTAAAACTCTGTCCCTTTTCTACATAGAATGATCTTATTTTAAAGTTACTCATTGCAAACATAATGCTATGCAATTTGAAATGCAGGTACACACTCAATGTAAGCAAAGCGTTTTTTTTTTTTTAATCTTCATACTGTACTTAACAAATCTGAGGGTAAATATGCACCAATACATCAAAACTGTCAGACTTCATCATCCCAAATGGCTCTTCCGCAGATGTCACCCTTGTTGACCTATTTTCAGTCTCTCCGGTTGATTCCGTAGGTAAACAAACACATGGTAGTTTGCAGCTGTTCGCAAAGTTTGCTTACTAAGTTTTAATTTAAGGCCACATTAATGATCGATATCAGGGAAAATATTGCATGGATTCTTAATTTATTTATTTTTTGTCCAGTATTTGACTTTGCAATGAACACTTTTAAGATTCTGGCATAAAAGGTAGGGGGCGATATGCATTCCTTCAAAGAATGCTAGGCTCTTAATTTAGAAAGTAACACGTATGAGAAGGTTAGTTTGAAAAATAAGATTAAACATAAACTCTGAAGACACATGGATGCAGCTTGATACCAGCTTGATATCATTTCCTTTCTGTTTACTAAAAAGCTGTGAGAAGTGACACATTTGGGTTGGAATTTACGCTAAGAACAGTTGTATCAGATTAATAACACTTTTCTTGACAAACCAAACTGTGATTTCGTCAGTCTTGGTGTGCAGGAAGATTTAAAGCCTAACAAGCTGCTTAAGCCTCTCAACTTCAGAGCAGCTGTTTGGCTGCGAGATAATCCGATGGGAAAGGCTGATGGTTTGGTGTTAGTTGGCGCTACTTTTTCGTGTCTTGTACTTTACCTCTTTTTCCCTTCCACTTCTGAGAATGTTTTTACACATCAGTGTTTGTCATCATGTGGGCATTGGTGGACCTACGACTGCATCCTTATCCTTATCTGTAGCTTGTTTGTCTGTTTCTACCCTTTATATCTCTAAGTGCCCTTTTTTTCTGTTTCTTTCTTTAGTATATATGATTACTTCAGTGCCGTAAAAGGCTATATCTATCCCGCAAAACACATCTATCTATGTCATTGCCTGTCAAATGTAATAAAAGTAAATTGAACGGAGTATGCCAGGGGAGTAAGTCCAAGGTCAGCACCAGTGGATCTAAGTGCAGAAGCTGGTAAATGTTCCCCTGGGGAGGTCACTGCCCTGCATCATGCTGTATTTGTCTGGCAAAAGGCCTACTGACATTCTGCGAATGTAAAAGAGCAGTTTGTCCACAGCGGCAACCGCAATTATTGCTGACAACTTTTCCATTGGCCGCCTCGTGACAGCGGTGCTGCTTGTAAAAGGAGTGGGCAGGTAGGTTTTGGGGTTGGGGCGATTGGGTTTCAAGGACCAAAAGCTTCCAGTACGACGGCATTGGGTTTCAATGCAGAAAGGAAGCGCCAAATTCTTTGACATGATTAAATGCGAGCAGCCTCTGACCATGAGACAAGATATTGTTCTTTGTCAGGTGTTGTCTTACACCTCTGAGTGATGGGGTCTGTTTTTTTTTCTCTTTTCTTGGAAGACAGAAGCAGAACAAGTGTGAAGTCATCATGCCTGAGTGCTGTAGAAACACTCTGACCTGTCAGTTCACAACTTATGATTGTATTTAAAATAAATGGAGTATTTATCTTTAATACAAGATATGTGTTGCATCTAAACATTAGTAATTAAAGAGCTATCATTCATTGAATGAATGCATATCACCCAACACCTTACATGCCAAAGTTTTAAACTAAGATCACTATATGATGAAAAAAAAACACCAGTTATCGCCAGTTTGGTCAAACCCTGTAAATTATGTTTTGCACAATCATAAATGATACCCCATGATTTTGTGTGATCTGTTAGCGTGTGTTGTGAATGACTCTCAGCTACCACCACACCAAATTTTAGCTCATTATTTGTAAAATTGTCTGAGTTACAGCCATGTTTGTGTTTGGTAAAGTTGCTTTGCTGTGGCGGCCATCTTAAATGGGGTTGACATCTAAAACATTATCAGTTGTAGTCTCACATTCATTGAATAGTTTCTGAAAGTTTCATTTAAATCTGCTCAGCGGTTCGTGAGATATTTTGCTAACAGACAAACAAACTATCACGCACACACAGACAAAAGCAGGTTGGTGGTGTGCTGTAACAAGTAGGATGATAGAAATATCTTTTATAAAGTGGCCCTTAGCTTTAGAACGCCATGTTTTTGAAACTTTTGAAGCTTATCTTTAGACTTAGGAACAGTTGCTACAATCTCACATATTTCCTGTAAAATCGTTTTACCTATCTATTATCAGTGGAAAGTTTTCAAATCTTTTTTGTTAATCCACTTCACACTGGCTTATGAATCATTTAAGCATAATAAAATGGACCTAACTCAAGACATAAAAAATGTTTGGATTTTAGTAACACAAAAATGACCGGAAAACATTTTATATCATATCTTTAACCATTTTGCTTCTACTTGTCACACTGAGACATATTTAGTTTCTATTCTATTGCATGCATCTATAAAAATCCCAAAAGGCATTGCTTCATTTGTTTTATTTATTCCTTTATTTCATTTGACCATTAAAGGTATGTGCATGTGCAGTACTGTAGTTTTACTTTAAAGCTCTGCAGGATTTCAAATCACATATGAAATGCAATAACACAACTAACAATCCAGGACCACTGAACCTTTTCATTCAACTAAAATAACTTCTGTTGCCTTCTCATCATGCCTTCCTCTGCTACGATAGAAAGCCGAACAAAATCCTGCTACCTTTCAAATTCAATAAATAAATATCACTGACACATTTTTGCATAAGACATATAAACAAATCTTAACAATACAATGACATTTACACTTGTGAATTAAAAACAACAAGTTTAATCTGCTCTCATCATTTGCTGCATACCGGAAGAAATTTGTTCTGATGTGAGAAATCTGTTCTTGCAAAACACTAAAATTGTAGAACTGTTGGTTATGAAACCTGTGTAGAGTTTTTTTTTTTCTGTGCAAACAAAAGCTGGGGTGTATCAACCAGTTTCTGTATTAGTTTTGTAGCTATTTCTTTGTTTTGCAAGATTGTGTTGTTAGACCACCACACCCATACCTCCATATGTACATCTGAGAGGAAATGCTCACCTTTAGTTTACTAAGGTGGTCTGTGTGTCTTGCTCCCTCTGCTGTACAGCTAAAATAAACCAATCAAAAGGCATTTATAGACAACTGAACATTTCACTGTTTTTTTTATATAATATCGTAGTAAATGTCCTCCATATACCCCACATCTACAAGTAACAAATACTGTATGTAGTTTGTTTGTAAACTGGGATTCTGAGAATTAAGCTGCTGTTGACTTCATCTCTTCTTGCTCCCTCCCAGGGTGATACTGCCACTTAAACCAGTTGCAACATCGCAGGTTTTTTTTTTTTTTTTATCCAAAAGTTAGTGTTTAGGGTTGTTTTCTGAATGTGTGCGAGTGTGTTTTTGGTGATGTGTGCAGGCTAGAATTTGAGTGCCTTGTACGTTTTGTGGAGACGGCTGTAAAGGTTGAGTTACTATAAATATCTTTCACACTGGTCTCATTTTTTTTTTTTTTACCATGACCTCAACGCACAGATGTTCCCGTACCTTTCAGGGCTGTCATCATTCACCACAAAGTCGTCTCAAACTTTATTTCACTTCTGTAAAGTTTGTGGAAAAAAAAAGGTAGCGTTTGAGGATGCTGAGGATTTTCTGCCCCAGCAGAACTTTGAAGGCTTTGAAGTGACGAGGCAGAACACCAAAGCTGCCACAGCAACTTGATGCATAACCTGGTCTTTGTCCAAGAGTCAAGTAATTGCACCACAACGGACTCATTTAAAATATTTAAACAGCACTGAACGTGAATAGCTCGGGCATCCGGTTTCAAAAGCAACCTTCATGCACACCGAAAACTTTCTGCCACTGTGATACCCCCTCCCCCATCGACAGAATTGTTTCTGAGAGACACACAGGTAGAAAAATATGTCCCAGCACTTCAGCCAACCTCAGATTAAACAGTATGAGTAAACAGAGTGGGTGATGTGTTGAGTTTTAGCATCTAAGTGTGAGATTGTATTACAGTATGTTGAATCTGTACTGGAAATTTATGCCAAAACAAGCAGGAGCTATATGTTTCTGAACAAGCTGCATTTTTGTCTGAGATATTACTGCATTTGTCCTGACTGAGTAAAGATCAAGCAATTAAGATGTGTGTGTGTGTGTTGTGTTAACATAATATCTCTTGAATCAGTGGATAGATTTTGATACAGCTCTCAGAAGGCAATCACTGGATAGACATCTGATTAACTTTAGGAGTCAACCTGATTCAAGAAGGCTCCCAGAGCTGATTGACCTCTGTGAACATTAAAATCGCTGCAACTCAGTCAGTATTTCAGACACTGAGCTAAAATTTGGTGTGGTACCAGCTAAAAGTCATTCTCAACACATACTCTAACCAACTGTGCAAGAGCTTGCATTATTGTGTGACATTGAATGTCATTCACAAGGTTTGACAACAATGGCTACAGACTCCATCCATCCATTTTCTTTACCCGCTTCTGCTTTCCGGGGCATGGGGGGAGCTGGAGCCTATCTCCAGCAGTCACTCTGTGAGAGGCGGGGGACACCCTGGACAGGTCACAGGTCCATCACAGGGACACATAGAGACAAACTTGACAAAACCATTCACACTCAGACTCACACCCAGGGACAATTTAGAGTTACGATTTAGCCTAGCATGCATGTTTTTGGTCAGTGGGGGGAAACCGGAGTACCAGGAGAAAAGCCACACGTTCACAGGGAAAACATCGCCTCAGGCCAAGAGGCGATCCTGCAACTTTCTCGCCGTGAGGTGACAGCTCTAACCACTGTTCACCATGCCACCTGGCTACAGACTCATCATTTCTCAACACAGGATGATTTTAGTTCCAAACTCTGTTATAAAAGGTGGCTCCATCAGACAATGCTAGGCCTTTAATAATTTTATTTTTTTTAAATGAGAAAACCCACTGATTATCCAGAGAAGAAAATAATCTTGAATGTTTTGTGAACTCTAGTCTATAAGGAAAAGTTCAAAAATTTTAATTTCTGCTATTTTTAAAAATGTTGTTTACCTTCAGTTTAGGCTAATGTGGTGACTAAAAACTGTTGTCTTTTGTTTGAGAACGTGTAAGAATTACATGTTTAAAATGAAGAACTTCTTGGCTAATATACATGTACACCATTGGAAGGACTTCAGTAGCATCTGCATTACTGTGAGGTGCATTATATGTTTAGGAAAACAAACAAACAAACAAAAAATCAATTTCTAAAAAGACATGGGAAAATACATAAGTTCAAAAATTTGAGGCGTGAGAAAAATGTGCATTTCTACTTACAAGGGGAGAAAGGTCCATGCAGTTTTCTGCCAGTTTTCAATTGTTTTACTGTAGTTGTATTCTAATGCACAGATTAAAGCATCCACTGCCCATAGAGATTTTTAACAGTAACAAATTTTGAATTAATATGAAAAGTGCTTCCTTTTTTAGCTGCACTCTTTCCGTTATGAAAGCAGCCACAGCGAAATTAGTGATCATGAGACGAAGCCAATGAATCAAAGCAGTGAAAAGCTAATCTCCCAAACTCCATTGAAGACTATTGGAAAGGAAATAGACACATTTACATGGTTTTAATTTACTTAATCTGCCCCACACGTTAGACCTTAATGAAAAAAACACAGGACTGTAAAGATCTTTCAGCTTGTTGGAAAATGCTCTTAGTACCATTTGTAAGAAAGACTCCCCACTGGCAAGCCGCCTCTTATAAAAAAAAAAAAAAATTAAATGCAGGTTGTTTTGAAGCAGGATGTCCAACCTCCATTTTGTGACATTTTTATAAAACAATTTTTAGAGAAGAACAAGAATGAAACAAAGAAATAACAGCACCATTTTTTCTGGTCGCTACACAACAAAGGTCACATAAAGAAAAAGAAAAAAAAATGTCATAAAACAATTCTGTTTTCTGAATTTTTATTGAATATATTATATTTTTCTTTAATCAACATTGCACGTTTTCCATTTTCAATCACATCTCATATTGCTGTCTACAAAATGTTGAGAATGTAGAAAATCCAGAAGTCGGAAGGTCCCCCCCCCAAAAAAAAACCATAAAATAAAATGTAAAAAAAAATAAATCAAATAAAACAGACAAAGCAGGAGAAAAGGGGTCAGCTCCAAAAATACAGAAAGAGAAGGAAAAGAGAAGAAGAGAAGCACCCTCGGAGGAAAAGAATACAAACATAACTTGGGTTCGAATGCATATTTCTCAAAACAAAGCATCATGCAGAGTAAAAGCAAGACTGGCCGAAACTCACGTGGATATTTCTCAACACCTGAACTGCAGAAGTATTTTACATGTTGGTTAATAGTCGCTGCTGTTTTTCCTTGCTGATTGATGATAATATCTTTATGCTGTCATGAAGGACAGTGGCAAAAAAACAAAACAAAACAAAACAAAAAACCAACTGTTTGAATATTGAGCAAACATGGAAAGAAATGCACCCGCCATCATCACTGTCCCAAAAACACTGATATCACATAGGGCTCATACAGCAAGCATGCAAGCAGAGTTTATCTCTGTGCAGGTAAGATGATCATGAGAACTGTATAGAACTTTGTATAAATGACTGAAGTCTTGGATGACCAAACTGCACTAGCTTGCATAGACAGGTCATTATTTGTCTCTCTTTATAAACTGAACTCTAAATACACAACCCAAATTCCAAAAAAGTTGGGATGTTGTTTAAAACGGAAACAAAACAGAATAGGATGGTTTGCAAATTGTATAAATCCATATTTTATCTGTGGTGGAACATAGTAAACATATCAAATGTTTAGAATAAAACATTGTAATTTAATTTTAATGGCAGCAACTCATCTAAAAAGAGTGGGGACAAGGGCAACAAAAGCCTGTAAAGGTAAGTGGTCTGAATAGGAAACAGCTGGAGGAGCATTTTGCAACTAATTAGGTTAATTGACAACAGATCAGTAAGAGGACTGGGTATAAAAAGAGCATTTTAGAGGTTAAACCTCAGAGGTAAATCTGGGCAGAGGCTCACCAGTCTGCAAAAGAATTCATCTAAAACTAGTCAAATAATTTCAGAATAATGTTCCTCAATGGAAAAGTGGGAAGACATTGAATATCCCAAAATCTACAGTTTACAATATTTGTCATGATTTCTAGCATTTTTGAGTTTTATTTTATACTTTTGGTTTTGTTCTCATGTTCTGTCTGTCTCTGCCTCTTGGTTCTGTCCTCATGGTCTTTGTTTGTCATTATCCTCTCTTTGCCCTCAGTCTACTCCTGCTTCCTGCCACACCCATCTCCACCTGTCGTCAATCTTCGTTACTCACCTGTGCCCACTTCACCTGATTAACCCCAGTGTTTAAAACCCGGTCAATTTCTTCACTACTCCGCTGATTCATTGCTCTTGTTTTCCTGTCCATGCATGTTCCTTGCCTTGCCTTGCCTTGCTGCTCCATTAGTTTATGTTTTTGTATTTAGTTTGTTTGCTGCCACGTCAGCCTTTTTGTTCTAGTGTTGTTTTTGCTTTAATAAATTAGTACTTTTTAGAAGAGTCTGCACTCCGGGTTCGCCCTCTTTTCCACGCGTCACGACAATATTATGAAAAACATTTCAAGAATCTGAAGACATCTATGCTCAAAGGACAAGACTGAGAGTCAGTATTGGATGGATGTGATTTACAGGCCCTCAGGGGCCACTGCATTAAAAACAGCTCTGATTCTGTTCTGGACATCCCTGCATGGACTCAGGAACACTTCCACAGATCTTTGTCTGTAAACACAGTTCACTGTGCCATCCACTAATGCTGCTAAAAGCTCTATCATGTAAAGAAGCCAGATGTGAACACCATCCAGAAATGCTGCCATCTTCTCTGAGCCAAAGCTCATTTAAAATGAACTGAGTCAAAGTGGAGAACTATTCTGTGGTCAGACAAATTCAAATTTAACTTTATTTCTGGAAACCACAAATGCCACATCCTCCAGAATAAAAAAGGAGAGAGACTATCAACCTGTTATTGACACACATTTCATAAACCTGCCTCTCTGATGGTATGGGGGGTGCATTAGTGCCTCTGTCATGTCAAGCCTACACATCTGGAAAAGCATCATCAGTGCAGAGAAAAAAATGTACAGGTTTTGGAACAACATATGTTCCCATCCAGACAATGTCGTTTTAAGAGAAGACCTTGCATATTTCAGCAAGACAACAGTAAACCATTCATTCCAACAACATGGCTTCATAGAAGAAGAGTCCAAGAGCTGAACTGACCTGCCTGCAGTCCAGACCTCTGACCAATAGAAAACATTTGGCTCATCATGAATCATAAAATCAAGTAAAGACCCAGGACTGTTGAACAGCTAGAATCCTCCATCAGACCCAAAACCTCCAGCAGCTGCTCTCCTCAGCTCCTGGATGTTTACAGATTGATGTTAGAAGAAGAGGAGATGATTCACAGAGGGAAACATGGTCCAGTCCTAACTTGTTTGAGATGTGCTGCTGCCATAAAATGCAAGATTATCCTTTTTTCCTCCAAAGAAGTGTACAGTGTCTGTTTAAACATGTGATATGTTTACTATGTTCCATAGGGGATAAAATCTGGGAGTATAAGAGCTGCAAATCCTTGTTTTCTGTTTTTAATTACATTTAACAGTTTACATTTTAGACATCTCAACTTTTTTAGAATTGAGATTGTAGTTTTTCGTCTGTGTTGTTGATGTTTTTGTTTTACACACAGTGGCCCTCCTTCATCAAACCTTCATCAGGGAAAAGGTGCTAAATATGTGGAATACAGTAAAATAAAACCTCCAGTTGCCATTTTCTGACATAATTCCTAACAAACACGTCAAAACTTTGCATACAAAAACAGATCCTTTTTTTTTCTCCCAAATTATACCTGCTACTATATTTTCACCTTGAGGTTTGCTAAATTCAGGATGGACAGAACACATCTAAAATAAATCAAGAAAATCCCAAGGAACAAAACAAACTGTAAATAAAATGTTTATACTTTATGTGTGTCTGTACTCCAGTGTACTTTTGTTTATTTTACTTCTCATTGGTTTTGTTTCAACAGCAGTTGTTTTTTTTTGCAGGTTGTTACCAATGTCTTACTAAATTGTTCTTTTCTTCTTTTTAATAAAAGTAAAATGACATGCTTTGCTGCCAAATCAAAGAACCCTGAGGATTTATGACAGGTGATGCAGAGATGACACAATATTTTTAACATTTCTGTTGATTCCCATCAGCACTGAATCTCATTTCTACTAAGACTGCCTTGTTTTAGATAAACCGTGTAAAACTCAGGCACCAAAAAACTGTACGACAAAAATTACTACAAATATCTGACATTTTAAACTCCAGAATCAGGAGACATTTTGGCCATTCTATTTTCTCCAGTTTGACTTTCTAGTTAATTGAGCAAAAAAAAAAGGTAATTTTTCCTCCACAAGACACTTTTTGATTTCACATTAAGTAAAGCTTACATACAGTATACACTTTTCCTTAGCTTGATGTAGGAGGGCCAATGTAGTCCATTTGTTTCACAAATTTACAGAACTCTGACTTATTTAGGATGAGGACAGGTGCTCAGACTTGTGTGAGGTTGTGTGTGTGTGTGTGTGTGTGTGTGTCCCACTCCTAACGTTACACTGTTTAATTTCACAAGTGCAGATTTATCATTTAGCACTCCGTGGCATGAGTCACCTTCCTGATCTTGTAGCTCCTTGCTGCTCTACTACAATGTGATTCAGAAATTAAAAGAGCTACTTCAACCTGAAGGGTGACATTTATCATTTATATCTAAAAATCTTCCTTTCATGTCACTAATTTTAGGACTGTGCTAAAATTAGCTGTATATATATATATTCAGGGATTTTAAAGGTACTTATTGCAAAGTATGAAATCAAACATAAAACAAGGTTATCCTGATTTATAGCAAATGGTGCAGAGTTTACTCCAGCAGTGTTCCAGATATACCGAATGCCATTTTGAAATGCGGGTCCGCACTCACTGTAAACAAAGCACTCGGCTGAATCTGCCCAAAACCACATTGGGCTGGCTGTATTGTGTGCAGGTAAACAAATGTGGTGGAAATGGACAAGTGTGGAGTCATGGAGGAGGAATTATGAGTAAATCTGCTGCTAAACTTGAAAAGAAAAAGCAAAAGATCAAGCCAGTTAACTGTCAAGGATAAATATCACCGATCAAGCAGGCA
Source organism: Kryptolebias marmoratus (assembly GCF_001649575.2). Lineage (NCBI taxonomy): Eukaryota > Metazoa > Chordata > Actinopteri > Cyprinodontiformes > Rivulidae > Kryptolebias > Kryptolebias marmoratus. Next base: position 24,915,156 of record NC_051444.1, read on the forward strand.
GGTGGGGCGCCATAAAGACATTCGAACACGCGGCAAAATGTCTGCTAGACCGGTGAAGTTAACGTTAGACCTATTTTCAGTCACTTTGGTTTTCTCTGAAGGTAAACAGACACATGTGGTAGCGGGCATCCGGTCACACATTTTACTCATAAATGTTTAATTTAGGGACAAAATTACGGTCAGTTAGGGACATCAATATAGAGAAAATATCATGGGGATCTTGGTTTGTTATTTTATGATTCTTTTTGTCCAGTCTTCATCACTTTGCAACGAGCACCTTTAACAAACATCATTTTTTGCTATTTGAGAGTTATTTCCTTTGAGCCTTATTACTGTTCTGCATGGGCTAAAATGTGAAAAAAACAAAAATAAATAAACTGAAGTCTGTGTTTTATTACAGACAGTTGTGTGGAACATCTCAGACTGAAAGGTGCTTTATCCAGCTTTTATCCTCACACTGAAGCAGTACTTTTATTTATGCACTGCATGCGTCTCTTATTTATGATTCTAATATTGAGTTGAACGAGCGTGTACAGTGCCGAATGTAAATATATCACACTCAGTCAGGTTGCTGCCACACATTTTATCAATGTTTTCTTTTTATTTAGGCAGAGTTATTTATATTTTATATATTTCTTTTTATTATTATTTTGGAAGGCTTGTGACGTTTTGGGAGAATTTCCTTTGTAATTTAAATACGGATGCGCATGTCTGCAAGCTGATTTTTAATTATCCCCCATCGAAGATTTATTTGTTGAAATGTTTTTTGTCACTGCAAGTCGTTGGGATTCTTTTTGTAAGAGGACGGGTGAGCAATTGCACGCTGGAAGTGGGAAGTTGTTTTGTCTGATTTATTATTTTTCTTTAAAAGTGCAAATAATTTGTTAAAAACTGAGGGGCGGTGGAGGAATTTGTCTTGGTTACTGTTGCTCCCTTCCTGAGCACAAAGAGCCATGAAGGAACCTCAGAGGTGCTTAGGCATCAGAAATGCATATTTTTTTAAAAGGAAGCACATTTATTACAATGTTGGAGCCTAAATACAAAACTAATCTCTCTCTCTCTCTCTCTCTCTCTCTATGTGTGTATGTGTATATATATATATAATTAGGTTAAAATGAAATGGTCCATCAAAGTTAAACAAATATCTATTTTTTAAACATCTATTTATCCTCAACATTATTACTGATTGATTTAACATCTGCAAGATAATATAGCAGGATTTTTCCCTTTAGAGTTTTCTGTCTTAGGTGTTCATTTTACTGCTTCTTCTTAATGCAATACACAGTTTGTATCAATCTAATCGATGTCTATAGAGCTTTGTTATTATCTTTTTCTTTTTCTGACTCCTCGATAACTCCTTTTTAAAGCAGGCCTACGTGAGCCTCGTATACGTGCAGACCCAGATCTAATAATGATTTCAGTTCACAGATAAATCCCTTAGAGGCTGCTGTTTGTTTGTTCTGATTGATCGGATCTAATGGCCTCGATGATCTTTTCTCGGTTTCATCTTGTTTTTGCAGTACACCAACCTGTGAATTAATGTTTTTTTTTTTGTTGTTGTTGTGAAACTAAGCTGTAGCTGATTCATTTGTGCCTTAAAATAACTCAGTTAAGTAGCTTCCAGCAACAATGTAGTGTTGGTGTGACAGTTTAGCTAAAGCTCAGGTTCCTGAGCAGCCTGTAAGATAATGTTCGGATTAAACTCTCTGGTTCAGGCCCCTCGCATTCCCCTCATCTAGTGCTGATGCAGGTTTTGCTGTCAAAGCCCCTGCAGGTGATGAAAAACGCACGCTTAAGGTGAGCAACATGACAAGCTCAGTAACATAATTGCTTCTTGGAATGCACTTTTTGCACACTTCTCATTTTGTCTTGAAAAAATAATTGAAAATGGTTGAAAGTGTGAAAGTTTTCTCCATTCCGGTTGAAGGTTAGCTTAGCTAGAAGACTAGAACGTAGGAAACAGCTGCACTGGTTCTGCTCAAAGACCAAATGTGTCTCCCAACACATCCAACACTTCATCTCACTGAGCTGCGACTGTTGGGGGACGAGTTAAAGACATAAAAATTGCGAAAAAATTGACAAATTTTTGCCTAGAGTTACCCTGAACTGCACGGCTGTGCAAACAAAAACTGCTTTAGCATTCTAGGAGTACAAAAACTAAACTGAGAAGGATTCGAGACGAGTTCCAGACACCCATGATGACTCTGGGATCAATTTAATTTGTCCCCCAGCATTTTCAAACATGTTCAAAGTTATTCAGAGGCCCTGTGACTGTAAATCGAGAACCTTTTTGAATGTCTTGAGACATTTGGAAACTCCATTGCAAATGCCATTTGAAATTTGTCAATAGCACCGCAAGCAAGGCTGTGGGAAGCCCGGGTGAGGAGGGTGCTGCAGCACCCTTTGATAGATGATAGATGTCAAAGAGACATGTGTGTCCAAAAGTTGTTTTTTTTTTTTAAATCAACAAAAGCAGATTTCATCAGTGCTCCACGTGTTTAAATTCCACTATTTTGATATTTTTGAGTTAGAAACAAGCACTGCTTTTTTACAACCGCCCAAAACTAACAAAAATTTTATTTATTTATTTATGCTCACAGCACCCCCCAAACTGAAACACGCTCCCACAGCTATGCAAAAATGGCAGCCTGGTGAAATACAGGCTTAATGCTCACCGCTATGAGATGTAATTTTATTTGTGCACGAGTGACGCGTCCGACTCCAAGCATTTACTGAACTCTTAGGACAATAAAATGAAAATAGACTTATCATAACCACCCAAGTGTCCTCAACAGTTCTTGTGAAATTTGTTCATTTTGCTTGGTTTGCTCAGCCTTTATGATCCAAGTATTTCTGGACTAAGACTTATTATTTACATTATCTTTATTTCTACAGGAAGTTTGTTTCAAGTGGCAGCAACAACTTGATCTAATAAATCCCTGTCTCTCGTCGCTTTCATGTTTCGTTTTCCGTTAACTCTCGCCTCTCTTGTGTTACCTCCCTTTATATAGTCACATATTTGCAGGTTTATCAGTCACTAAAGTGAACTGTACCGACGGTCCCGCTGAAATGCTGGGAATCACAAGCAACAGACATGATTTGTGTTTCCAGCGTCTCAATAAAAACATCTTCCCTAAAAACATTTATTTTAAAACTATTACTCGGTTACAAGGTTTTTGACACTAAGGAAACATTTGGAACATTAAGGTAAGCATTTGTTTTCTGAGGGATGCTATTTAGGTGGTACTTACAGACACACATTTTTCGGAAAGAGCGGCATTGTGAACTTCGGATGTTCAACACTAAGATCAAGAAGTCTAATTTCAAGCTTTCGATTGCCGTAACTGCTAACACAGCATGTAAAAAGTGATTTAAAAAGGGAAATATAGGAAAATAAAACACTGTCTTCATAAAAATATGAGCGATCACTCACTACTACTGGCAAGTCAGCGAACTTTACTAATTGTTTCGTTTGCAGGCAACATTTCAGGTCTAAGAAACACAAGTAGGTCCAACGCTTCTCTAATGCAGCCGCACGGACAACATCCGCAACCTCAGGTCCAACTGCATGTGCACAAAAATAAAACATTAAATGTTTTTTTTTTTTATGGAAATGTGAAACCAAAGGAAACAGAACCAAAGAAATTTTATAAAAACACGACAGTGAAGAAAAGTTTGAGCAGCATTCATAACAATATAAGAAACATGATTGTATCAGCGAGGACAAACCAAACACAGATTAATATGCTTGATGGTCATAACAGTCAAAGAAAGTAAAAAGTCTATCTGCAACACACCTTCGGACACACAAGTAGAAACGTCTGATATTTACATATTCCCCCTCCCCTATTCGATGTGGATCTATATCACAACAGAAGTGTTTTTTTTGTTTGCTTTTTTTTCCACAACATACAATAAATTTAGGGTTTCACCTTTGGTTATGTAATTATCAAGGCTAGATTTAAAAAAATAGAGAACACACACATCCATGTTACTTTTGCATACAGTTAAATTCAGAGTGAAAACAACAAAGCAGCAGGTCAGCTCTAAATTTGCATCTGAGGGAAAAAAAAAAAAGAATTATATAAGAAAAGTAAAACCTAAAGTAGTTTTTGAGAATTCTCGTGCGGTGAGAGCACCCCGAGTTTCGTATCTGCTGCGTCGCCGCGATAGAAAAGTGAGTGTGGCGGACACTTGCGATGGATGTTTATGTTTCTGACATCTTTGCTTTAGCGAAAGTGGATTTTTAATGTAAAAACGCATCTCTTCCGGTGGGTTTTGGTGTGCCGTCCGCTCCGCTCCCTCCGAGTGAGGAGTGTCATGAATGTCGATCGCCAGCGTTTGAGCGAGCGACTCGCGAGAAACCAACCGAAATAAAAAGAGATAAAGTCGCTGTGCTGGCTGCGGGGTAGCAGAGAGCAAACTCGCCGTTTAGTAACCGATGACATCTACGAAGCCGACCCAGCTAAAACATAGTGTTGACATTACAACCAAACATTATCTCTATCATATTAAAATATTCACATCTGTTCCTTACAAGACACTTTTTTTTTCCACACGAAAAAAAAAACATCTTTTATAAGTCTCTTAGTATTGTCACTTCATACATTTATATATGTGTTGTAATTAAGGCAATAGTTTTGGGTCACGACTTACTCTTGTTTTTTTTCTCCCACAACTCCAGTCTGAGCCCATCCACAGTTTGTTTACCGACACAGTACAGCAGCGAGCAGCTCCGCTCCTCCGAAACGTGTCCAAAGTCCCGCTCGGGGTTGTTGCTTTTTCAGGGTTCCGTTAGTGCTTTAGGTTGACCGGTCACAATGTTTTGCTTGTTTTCTGCATTTTTCCAGAGCAGTGAGGGGGGACGAGGGGTGGTGGTGGTGGAGGGTACTCCTTCTCCTGGCAGCGCTGCAACAAAGAAAGACATGGGAAATGGGTTGGAAGGTTGTCATCATCCTTGAGGAAACACCACCATCGATTAGACCCAAAGGAACCATGCGAGTGCGCCCCCCACCCCCCACCCCCCACCACC
>NC_051444.1:24920285-24932275 GCF_001649575.2 Kryptolebias marmoratus
GATTCAGTGGTTAAATCACCTCTTCATGTTCTGCAGAAGCCTGTTAATCACCCATTGATTCAAATCAGGTGTGTTGGAGCAGAGAAACAAGTAAAACATGCAGGATGGTGGCCCTCAAGGACCAGGGTTGCCTACCCCTGGTATAGGTGATAGATTTAGCGTTTATTAAATTGTAAGATTTACATTAGGTAAAATATTTCAGGCCGAGCTAGTTTCTTTTGTTTTACAGTAAAAGTTCTTGATGCAAACTATTATTATATTACTAGACAGACCTTGTTGTTTATGGAGCATTTCAGAACAGTTCAAACGCACAAATAACTCTAACTCTTGAACAAAAATCATCGATTTACCACTTTGAGAAAATTGCAACTCACGTCTCGAACAAATCACATTAATTTGTCACAGCAAAACTTTAAAAAGAAAACTAAATCCAATTAAAGGCCTTGCGTTCCTTGAAGGAATGCCCGTCGCCGTCTTTCACGCCAGTTTTAGGTTAGGATCATCTTATGTTGAAAAGTGAAAATTGTTACAGCTGTTTGGGTCAACTCTTGAAAAGAATGTTAATCATGAGCTCATGTGAAGAGTGTGTGTTGCGGATGACTCTGAGCTCTTAGCACACTAAGTTCTTGAAAACCTGATCAAATTTTAGCCAGTTTTATCTTTATCTTTTATCTTCCTAAATTGGGTTCACTTAAAGGGTAAATGAATTGTAGATGCACATCCACTGATTATATCCTAAAAGTTTCTGTTCGGTGGTTCAACAGATATTTTGCCAACACTCAGACCAATGATCCGATGAAGCAAAATCATTATCACTTTTTTTGCTTTTTTGGGTAATAACTAGATCTAAAAGTTTTGGTGTCTAAACCCAAGTGAGAGTGAAAGAGAAAAAAACACAGAACAAAGAAGCTCTGAGGATTAAAACAAGCTGAGCAAACTAGCTGAGCTTTAGAAGCAATAATAAATGGAAACAAAATCAGTGTTAAAATCAAAATACTTGTTTCTAACCAACAGACTGAGTTTGGATAACTGTTCAGCAGGAACATTTCGACTATAACACTGACAACAAATCTCCTGTAGACCAAACCATAACCTCAAACCCTTAGAGAATCAGTGAATAGGATTAGGTGACATCTAGTGGTAAAAGAGTAGATTGCAGCTAACTAAACACTGAATCCTCTGATGAGCTAATTGGAAAAAACTTCTCTCACTGCCAAAAAAATGCAAAAAACAAGAAAGAGTAGAAACATATTGTTGTAACCTTGTGCTGCTTATTAGTGGACCTCCTGTAGATAAAAACACCCGTTCCACAGATCAACAATTTTAGTTTTAACAACATTCTGCAGTAATAAAAAAACCACGTGGCTTCATATGATTTACCCAGGAGGCACATTCACATGATGCTGTCTTACAGAGAAGGGACGAAAAGGTCATTTCATGGCACAGAACCAGCTGTGTGTGTGGTCAGTTTCCAGCGAAGTTGGGAGTTATGAACATGTTTATAGTTTCAATCCGCTGTAAAGATCCGTTTAGACCTGGGTGTGAAAGAGGCAGGGAAGTAACCCGATGATGATGCAGTAATGTGAGTCATCAAAGAGTAAAATTAGCAGCTTTTGTTGGCTGTTTGTCCCAGCTTCAAAACCATGTTGGCCATCTTTCAAAGTCAGCTAGATTAAAAAAAAAAAAGCAAAAACGAAAAAATACACAAAAGCAACTGGAACAAATTAAACTGGGGCGACATAATTAAAGTAAATGAACAAATTACAGATGTGCATCAAAATAAAAATAGCTGCAACTGCTGCTCATTAGCATTCTGTCAAACACGGCTTGAGTTGTTGCGTTTTTCATCAAGTTCAACTCAGATTTGAGCTCCTTCCTCATGAAGTGTTTATGCTGCTTTGGCTACTGCCTCTAGGGTGACACGTCTTTGCCGAATAACCGTTCTGTGTTACAGTTATTTGCGCTTATTAAGATGCACACTATTAGAGGCACGCGTCCTCCTCAAACAGAACAGCTGTTGTGTAATTCTCCACCTCAATAATTTGAAGATTTCCATCGTCTCTCAGGAGCCGAAAAACATTCTGTATGCAATCTGCAGCAGGCACAGAGCAATTAAAACAAACATACTGAGCGTTTTTTTTAAATCTAATTCCCTTATTAGGGCTTTAGAATGAAATCTGGGGTTTTTTACAATTGTTTTTCTTTGAATACGCTGCACTTCTAATGCTAAGTGGACAAGAATAGCACCTAATAGTAAAGTGGGTGTTAGCATCACACAGACTGATTGATTCAGCTGAAGTAATGGCATCTTGCTATATCGCATGAGACGTTATGTTCAAGATTATAACTCCATCGTTTCTCAACAAAAGATGATCTTAGTTTAAAACTCTGCTATGACAGGCAGCAGGCGCTGTGCATTCCTTTGCCTTTAATTTGACTGAATGTTTCTGAGCTTTGTCCATTGGAAAATATCACTAAGTTTTAAAATAAATAGAAAAATAAAAGTGTCACAGGCTTACAGTAAGTCTGTTTTCTCAGGTGTTGAAGTAAAGACGAGGTGTAGGGTTTAAAACAGGGAATCTGTGCCTCAAGGGAAACAGGGGCGTATAGAACAACAATAATGTAAATCTTGTGAGGACATTAATAAAGTTGCTGTGGTTTTAATAGCCAATATAAAGGCAGTAAATGAGGTTTAATATATTTTTAATGGGGAGGTGATTTTGTCGAATGAGCCAAGGGTCTGTGTGCAGAAATGAACTGATATGAGTTTGTAAAGGATGATTAAGAAAGGTTCTGACATCCCCAGCAGTTTTAGGCTAGTAACTATAGTTTAGGTGTGTGCAACTAGGCTTGTTTACACAATAACGTGGCGTCCAAATAATGATGCCAAGTTTTACAACACAACTAGTTAAAAAACGGCAAGAGAGGCTTAATCTGCAGCTGCTGGTTTCACAGTTGGGAATTCTCTGCTTGAGATGCGATCGAAGGCACCTGAAGTACACCTGAGCGACGACCTGGGCACAGTGAACAGGCGGCAGACAAACGTACGCGGCAAAAATGCTGCATTGTTGGGGAAAAAAATAGCATATTATGTCTGCTCTTCATACCACAGATTAATGTGCAGATCTAGGAAACGGGTAGAAACTAACCTACTGCCTACCGCAGAAAGAAAAGTACCTGCTGTGTTCACACACGCTGTAGGCCACAGGTCAAAACACACGTTCCCGCCGCTAAATCAGTTTGCCCGGAGCCGCGAAATGTGTGAAGTTTGAAAAAAAGATAACACAACTCACGGAGTGGTATATAAATATTACATGCTGTATAAAAAAAAAACGACAATTTGTTACGTTATAAAATTAAAGATTTCCAGTAAATTGTGGACATTTATTGGTAGTTTTACAAGCTTGTTATATCCTGTTTCTACAGCCTAAACATTGAACCATGCAAGTCTTTGTGAGTACTTTCTGGATTTGTGGAAAACTGATCATATAAGAATGTGAAATACCAATACATGAGCTCGCATTCTAATAAATTAATAAGGCCATTAATTTGTGAGGTACCAAATTTCTTGTAGCAAAGGCAGATATTTACTAACATTTACTTCAATATGTTCGTTCCCCCAGCGTCTTGTGTTAAAATGTTAAATTTTGGAAAAACGACAACACTAGAAAGTGAAGTAATGAGGTAGCTGATAAATTCCCAGCTCAAACACATCAATTTGTTTTACTCGTTGCAGTACTCAGTCTCATTCCGGCAGAGATTTCCTCCGAGTATCTGCCACTAAACATAACCCGAGCAAAAACTAAAGCCACAGAGAGAGCTGCCGCACACTGCGATGGATGTTGGCGTTTTTTTATGTGCAGGTCTTTTACGAGGCGGTGCTGCAAAAATTTCAGGGTTGCAATGTGTATTTGAAAACTTATATCATAAATCAGCAAACAATTTCTTTTTGATTGGTTGGGTAATTGTGTGATTAAAAAAAAACACCAAAAAACCCATCAATTATAAAGTTTAAACAAGCTAATTGATCATCCAGCATCCTGCCAAGAGACTGGCTGAGAACATCCTGACAGAAAGTGGGCGTTCTCGGCTCCGTCTCGACTTCTTCATTAGCGCCCCTTAACTGCGCCATCTTGGCATGATGTTCACAGAGCAAATGGCACCAAATATTAGGGGCTTTGGTGGTCAGTGCCACGGTTTTGTGATCCTGAGGTTGCAGGTTCGAGCCCAGGTTGCAACCGGCGTGAAACAATTGCCAAATCGTTCATGCGAGGTTGCTCACTGTGGCGACCCCTCAAGAAGGGAGCAGCCGAAAGAACTCATTCTCTATATGCTGCAGCAAACACGCCCGTTGAGTCCAGCAGGTCTCTGTTGTCCTCACTACCCGTTTAAAATGTGACTGTCTGTCACAAACACGTCCTATAGTATAGTATATGTTGACAGTCATTTGCATAAATGTTGCAGTTATGTACACAAATATGTGCTTTCATTTTCCAAATGAAAATTTGCACATTTTCCTCACAATTTCGTCTCCAACTAGTCCCGAGTAGTCGCAGCCCAGTGAGATCCAGGCCCCAGTAACTCAGTCAAAACATGTATAACAAAAGATGTATAATGAGGCCTTTGTTTTTTTGTTTGTGAAAGAATAGCAAGAATGCACCTCAGTGCTCGCATTTACGAATCGTGCGCCCATGAAGGGCTTTACCTTTGTGCCCGAACAGGAGGCAGGAGCGAGTTCATTTCTGCCACTCTCTGCCCAGGGCTCGGCCAAGAGCACCGTATTAAACCTGCTAAGATCTGTAAAACCACCCGGCTGCCAAGAAGTCATCCCCGCTCACGATCCACGGACCCAGCAGCTGTTTTGTTTTTTTCCACTGGACCGAATTTTAAAATGATTCCGATGTTTGCGGAAGGCAGCCGACGGAGAGTGCCAGAGAGAGAGAACCTGCAGGTACGACATGATGCGGGGGGAGATTTTTACAGCCCCGGAGCATGAGATGATATGAACAAATAAAACTGCAGGCGGCTGATAGAATTATTAAATCCAAACGACTCAACAGCTATTCCACCTGATTTCTGGATCTCGCTTTGCCCTGATTTCGGGGACAAACTCTCCTTGATTGCTGGAATTTAAATTAGGAACGTCTTCTGACCAATTACCACATAAGTTCTCTTCGGACAGCTTCACGGAGACCTCAATCTCACTATTGATGTTTCTACCAATTCATTTAGCTCTGTTGTTTTGCCTCTTGTTGCACCTTTTTAATTAGATTTGCACATTCATTAAAGACAGAGGCTGAAAAACGGGCACAAAGCATGAAAAGGAAATTGGAGCAACTGTACGAGTAAAGCTGCAACTTCTGGATTGCCAGACTATAAAAATTGTCATTGTCAATAATGTTTTTGCTTGTGTGTGTTTTTCTGTTAGCAAAATATCTCATGAACCACTGCACATATTTTGATGAAACTCTCAGCAAGTAATCACTGGATGTACGTCTACAACTGATTAACTTTTGGAAGCGACTTGATTCAATATGGCTGCCACAGCAAAGCAATCGTAGCAAATACATGAATGGCTATAACTTAGTCACTTTTGCAGACACTGAGCTAAAATTTGGTATGGTAGTAGCTGAGACTGCTCCCCAACTGATGCTGTGAGCTCTAACTGATAGAACAAGATCCTTATCTAAATCTATGCAATTTACTATTGGAATCAACGCTGTTTGTCTGTTAGCAAAATATCTCATATACCACTCAAGAGATTGTAAGGAATCTTTTAGAAAGTAATCAGTGAATATGCATTTACATCTGGTTAACGTTTGGAGTCAACCCAATTCAAGATGGCTGCCAGAGCTAATCAACTTTAGCCCACACAAAAATGGTTATACCTCAGGGAATTTTACAGATGTTGAACTAAAATTTGGAGAGGTCGTAGCTGACAGTCATTCACAACACACACTCTAAGCTCGAACAAATCATGCAAGTTCACACAAGATATGCTAAGATCAGAAGGTTACACGTAATGTCATTTCAAAGGTTTGACAAAAATAGCCAGAACTGTGTCATTTCTCAACAGAAGATGAACTTAGTCTAATACTACTGGCGGGCGATAATCATTCCTTCAAGAAATATTAGGCCTTGTATGTTAAAAGGAATGCTAAGCTATCACGGCTGCTAGAAATAAAATCAGATTTGACAAACTGGCCCAAAATGTTTCCCCAAAGTGTACTTTTTTTTTGTGTGTGCAAAGTGATTCTGCCCGGACTCCCACAAAAAAAAAATAACAGGATAAGAAGCTTGTTTTATTCATCAAATTTCAATAACTCAATAGAGGAGGATGACCGAGACGGCCCCACATCCTCCCTTCGGATCGATAGTTGGCATTACTCTCAGTCGTACCGCTTCTGGAATCTTTTGACTGCAAAAAGTCCTCCGCAGCCGACCAAAAGGCAGGAGCCACCTCCGCGGCCGTTACCAAGCGAAAGCGGCGAGCCAGAGGGTGAAAGTCGGAGACGAAGTCGGGTGAAATGGAGGTGCAATGTATAATACATGAGCACAGGAAGTTGGACAAGTAGCAGGACAATAGTACTCTGCAGCCTAATGGAGGTTTATGGCCCGGACAAAATGCTGTTTTCATATCTTTTTGAGAGCTTGTCAAATACATTTTGTTTTCCTCTAATGGGACAAAGAGAAACAAGAGGAACATATGTAGTTCAAGTAAAGAGAAGCGATATGAATTCAAAACTTGTTTTCTTTAAACCAGGGGTCTCCAATCCTGGTCCTCGAGGGCCACTATCCTGCATGTTTTCCTTGTTTCTCTGCTCCAACACACCTGATTCAGTGGTTAAACCACCTCCTCATGTTCTGCAGAAGCCAGTTAATCAGCCATTGATTCAAATCAGGTGTGTTGGAGCAGAGAAACAAGGAAAACCTGCAGGATGGTGGCCCTCCAGGACCAGGATTGGACACCCCTGCTTTAAAGGAATCCACACTATCTGTCGGCACACGGCGTACGTGTTGGGGGTAACTCTCGGCTGATAACACGACAAATTTTAGCTCAATGCTGGTAAAGCATTTGCGTGGCAGCAATCTTGAATGGGTTTGACTCCAAAAGTTGCCCATCCGGTGGTCACTTTGCAAGACAACAAAGCCAAAAAACAAACAAACAAGGTATTAGCACAAACACCACACATTATCCTATCTGCCAAGCATGATGGAGGACAGCAAAAAAAATATTTGCTCTGCTTTTCCTGAGCCGACAAAGGACTCCCCTGCGTGCAGACGTGTTTCAGGAGAGAGAAACTTCCTGACACTTGTACGCCAGCAAATCTACAGCCGGAAACAAAAGGAAGCGCACAGCACACGGCGAGACCCGTGAACCTGACAAAACGGCAGCGACCCTGTGGAGAAGAGTGGGTTATAATTGGTTTGCACTGATGTGAGAGGTTGATGAGGCTGCACAGGAAGACGGATCACTCATTTATTGTTGCTAAGGTGGTTCGGGTAATCACCGTGCCATAAATCTTACAGATATGTTTTCACAAGCTGCGTCTGCACGTCAAAAGCTTCGGGTTGAACGAAAAGGATTCGCGAGTTGGCGAACACGCTTGTGTTTCTGTGAGACTGAGAGAGTTTTAGCGGTCGACTCGGAACTTTCTGTGCAGGTCTTGCAGCCAGAAAGGTTTTCCAAAACAAAATGTGACTAACATGGGTCCAACATGAACATCAGACCCCTGCTAGTCTAGAGCGCCGACATAAAAAGCCAAAAAGGTTTTCAGACAGTACGCTTTCCTTTAGTCAAAACAAAGAACCCACCTCACAAGTAACGGTTGTTATCGGTTCCTTCTAACGTGGGAATATCCGAGCAAAATGACTGATAATTAATAAATTTCAATTGCTGGTGAATTTCTTTTTTTTTTTGCCTAAATTATTCTGCAAAAACAAAACAAAAAAAGAAACTCTGAGCCGTGTGTTGCTTCAGTCAGTTCTAATATTCACCAAACTGTTTGAACTGTGCTTCAGCCACTATTCTCACTTATATCCTCCACTTTTTTTTTTCTTTCCAAACATCTGAACATGCAAACACGGGGAGCAACCTGCCATCCAACCTTTCACCCATTTTGATTTCCTTGTTCCTTTTTTTTTTGTTTCCTGACGGATCCCGCTTAAACTCTTCCTCCCTCCCCTGGGAGTGTGCTTTCTGGCGCCACGGTGTTTTGTTAATATTCTCATCTAAATCTTCTGGCCCGTGTGTGTCAAAAACACTTTAAACTAACACCATCAAAGCACCAGCGAGCACGTCAGACAAGTCATCTGTTGCATTTTATTTATTTTTCAAAGGAGGCGAGCCAAGAAGCACGTTTGTTTTGAGGCGACAGAACTGTGTTTTTAAATGTGCTGTTAAGGGTTGCGGACGTGGAGATTTATTGTGTTTGTTTGGCTTTTCTGACGAATGAGAGGTCAAACGACGAGCAGTTCTGACCAAAAAAGGTGTTTTTATCTAGAACGCAAATCTTACAGTTAACTTCACCAGTCTGTTTAGTGCGTCTCTAACTTAGGATGAGGTCTGCACTGTGTTTCAAGCTAGCCGCCACAAACGACTGACCTTAAAAACACGAAATAAAATAGCTTTAACTCTGCTATTTTTACAGATATTGAGCTACAGTTTTGTGTGGCAGTAGCTGAGACTGATCCCCAACACATATTCTAAGCGCTAACAGATTGCACAAGCTCGTTGTTTAGAATTTTGCCTTTAACTATATAAAGTCAACTCGGTCTGTCTGTTTGCAAAATATCTCATGAACCATGTGATGGATTTTAATAAAACCTACAGAAAGTAATCACTGGATGAATATCTACAACTGATTAATTCAAGATGGCTGCCACAGCTAAGCAATATTAGCCAACACTAAGACAGCCACGACTCGGCCATTTTTGCAGATATTGAGCTCAGATTTGATGCGGTAGTATGGTAGTAGTTGAGAGTCATTCACAACACATATCATGAACTCAACATTTTTTCCTATATCGGACATAAAGTTATTTTCAAGGTCTGATCAAAATGGCTGCAACTTCCTTGTATACTTTCAAAGAACGTGATGCCTTTAATTTTTTCCAGGGGGCAACCACAAATCTGATCAAATTTCTCCATTAGCTCCCAATCAAAGTGAGAATATAAGGTTTCCAGACTCAACATGTTTTTTGCAAGTTTAGGTTTAAAATGATTTTTTGTTGTTGTGTAGTGTTCTAACTTTGCTGTAAACAAGGTTGCAGATGCATAATATGAACTTACAAGTCCGTATAAACGCATTATTAGGAAAAATATTACTAAGAGGCGTTTATGTTTTAAATCCAGAAGCTAAAAAAAAACAACAAAAAACAAAAGGAAAAAGAAAACAACAATAACTTTGCGAGTAGCTACACTCGGCGCGCGCACATTCACATGTAGCACGGTGCCTGGCTTCCTGTTTGCTGACATTAATCCAAAGGCAGCGGGGATTTTCTGCCTCTTGCTGCTTCTTGCCTCACACCCCTGCAGGGCTCTTAGATCCACACTCACTCCCCCGGTCTCTCTCGCACACACACACACATACAGATGAATACGGTATAGACTATAAATATTCAGGCAATGGAACGGTGATACGCGCAGCACGGTGGGGACACAACACGCGCCGTGCTCGATTCCAACCCTGCCGCCGAGCTCTGTGTCGGCATCATTCAGCGCAGGGGGACCATGTGCACATCTGCTTATCTGATGCTGTTGATTTAGGCGGATGTGTTGTCGGTGCCGTGCCACTGTGCTCGTCCCAACCGCTGGCTGCTGCGCGCCAAGCTGGGCTTTCAGGTGACGCGTCTCCATCGGAGGGTGCGAAAGGCCTTGTTGGGAAGCACATGCGCGGCACAACGCGTCGCATGGCACCAGGTCGGGAAGAAAGACTTGTCAGCGGCACTCCGAGCGGGACCTGTGGACAGACTGGAGGCAAAATCCTATCTGCG
Organism: Kryptolebias marmoratus; assembly: GCF_001649575.2. NCBI lineage: Eukaryota > Metazoa > Chordata > Actinopteri > Cyprinodontiformes > Rivulidae > Kryptolebias > Kryptolebias marmoratus. Next base: position 24,930,282 of record NC_051444.1, read on the forward strand.
CTCCTTCCTACCTACTTTCCGGACAAGTCAGTTATGGCAGTGCTCCGTGTAGACGTTGTATAACCGATGATATGATGTGGCAAAGCAGCTTAAAACTGCACTAATTATTTCCATGGCTGCAGCCCAAAAAGATCTATAAGTTTGGAGAGTTTCTACGAATCTGTCAGAATAAGGCAGCGGCTTAAATCTAATCTTCCAGCCACATGACAGAATGAAGGCTTCAAATTAAAAGCTTGATTCCTTGAAGGAATGCGTATCACCTGTCACCTTTTGGGCCAGAGTTTTAGACTAGGATCACGTTATTTTGAGAACTCATGGAGCTGTAGCCGCTTTGAAAAGTACCTTGAAAAGTAACGTTATGCGCAGTCTCATGCAAGTCTGTGTTGTTGACAATGACATGACATTTTAGCTCAATACCTGTTGTCAGTTGTAGATGTACACCCAATGAATGTTTCCTGAAAGTTTCATCAAAAGCCGCCCTGTGGCTCATGAGATATTGTGCTAACAGACAGACAGAGTTGACTCCAAATAGGTGACAAAATCCTATGTAATGCAAGAGCCCAGAGTATGTGCTGGGGATCAGTCTCAGCTACTACCATGCCAAATTGTAGGTCAGTGTCTTTGAAACTGACTAAGATAGAGCTATTTTTGTGTTTTTTAGGGTCAGTTGGCTGTGGCAGCCATCTTGAATTGGGTTGCTTCCAAAAGTTAATCATTTGTAAATGTACATCGAATGATTACCTTCTTCAAGTTGCAATACAACTTGTCCAGTGGTTGATGAGATATTTTGCTAACAGACATAGAAACCCAAAGACACAAGCAAGCATATCGTCGTCTGCATTTCATCTTTTGACAACAGGCAATAATTAAAATGTTTCCATTTTAGAAAATCAACAAGACAAAAATGTAAATGAAATGGAAGTACTCTGACTGGAAATCACTAAAATCTGCGTTACTTTAAACCCCCCCAAAAATTCTGCATCATAAAACGAACACTGTTTTTATAATGCCTTTGTGATACTAGTGCCTTGTTTGAATTCTGCCACGCTTACAATTATTCCATGCATAAATTTTAATTGCAGTTGTGGTAAATTAAGCACAATTTCATCATTTAGGCGAACAAAAGAGGAGAGCTGCACGCACAAAACAAAAACTGTCATTATCTTTTCATCCATGTCAGTCACGCCGTTCCACCTCCAAGCCAGCCTCCTCCGTCTCGGGCCCCCGCAGGGTTTTTCACACATGTGCATTACGACTGTGACTTAATGAAACGCCTACAATCACTTTATCAGCAGCAGATGTAGATGCGTGCCACTTGTGCTCCCAAACAGAAATAAAATCTCAACATTCTGTCTCCTGGTAGCTGCTGGCAAAACATCCCCCTATCTACACACTCAACTACAAGCTACAACTCACTTAGCCCTACTGTAAATCCACCCATTTTCTTTACCCGCTTCTTCTTTCCGGGTCGTGGGCAGCTGGTGCCTATCTCCAGCAGTCACTGTGTGAGAGGCGGGGGACACCTTGGACAGGTCACAAGTCCATCACAGGGACACACAGAGACAAGCAACACAACAATTCACGCTCTCACTGATACCTAGGGACAATTTTAGAGTTACCAATGAACCTAACAGCCATGTTTTTGGTCTGTGGGAAGAAACTGGTGACCCACTGTAAATGTTTTGGATATTTTACTGTAAGCCCCAACAGTGACTCTATCACTTTCATGTAGGAATATATATATATATATATATATATATATACCAGAGCAATAGAGGCTCAGATCTACCACACCAGACAAGACCCAAGGTGTAGGTTGTGCAAGGAGGCCCCTGAGACATTCCAGCACATAACAGCAGGGTGCAAGATGCTGGCAGGGAAAGCATACATGGAACGTCATAACCAAGTGGCTGTCATAGTGTACAGAAACATCTGTGCAGAATATGGACTGGAAGCCCCGAGATCAAAGTGGGGAACACCCCCAAAGGTAGTGG
>NC_051444.1:24932479-24970659 GCF_001649575.2 Kryptolebias marmoratus
AACAACATCAGACATCTCAGTCCAGAAATGTGCAGTTCTAGGCACAGCCAAGATACTGCGCAGAACCCTCAAGCTCCCAGGCCTCTGGTAGAGGACCCGAGCTCAGAGGATGAAACAAAGACCACCCGCGGAGGGTGAGAAGGGAATTTATTTTATATATATATATATATATATATATATATATATATATACAGTATATATTGCCAACTTTGCTCTTAAAGCATCTTAAAACCACATTACATTACTGCGTCTGAAGACGTGAGCATGTTTTTATACAAAAAAGGGATCCACAAGTTACCAAACTTGGTCATTTTGCTGATAAATTCGAACCGGATAATGTTGCATTACGTTAAAGGCTTTTAATTTGAAAACTAAACTCATTCTGGATTAACCTCCCACGGGAATCCCCCCCCCCCTCCCAGAACGAAGCCTGTTCGCATTGTCACAAACAACCCTGACACCGGTTCAATCATACATACAGAGCTTTTCTCACAACTCTGGTATAATAAAGGGTTTTTTTTTTTAGGCCTTGCTCACAATTCATTTTGAGGCGACACAACGACCGACAATAAATTGCTATCGAGGCCCCAGATCATATTTCCAGTCGTGACACTGACGACGAGGAGAGGGGTCAGGAACCTGACATGAGAGATGCTGTAGAGGAGAAAGAGTCAGAAGATGAAGACAACACAGGATATGATCCAGACCAAGAGACAAGTGAGGTGGAACAATACCCTGCTGAGACTGCTGTTACTTTTTTCTTTAAAAAAAATGGAAAATTGTCTTGATGTTCATCCTCACATGAGAGGAGAGGTCTGTTCTCAGCTGAAATTCAGTTCATTTATTTGCAAAACACATGGAACCACCACCATGTGCTGTCAATCCTATGTGAGAGATTATGCACATTTGATTGTTTTTTTTTGTTGTTTTGTTTATTGGCAATGGTATTGATGGTATTGATTTTGTTTTTTGTTTTCTATAGTGGTTCAGACAGTAATTTTACCATATGGTTAAATTTTCAGCCATATGTTTGGGTCTGTATGCTCTTTTTACTAAGAAAATCCTACTGGTCAGTTTTGAACAAGATCAATCAGTCAATAAATGGATGGATGGATGGATGGATGGATGGATGGATGGATGGATGGATGGATGGATGGATGGATGGATGGATGGATGGATGGATGGATGGCCTAAAATGTGCAAATATGATACAAAAATATAGTCTTCTGTGCCGTTATTGAAAAAAAAGAAATGATTCAAAAACAAACACCCTTGACAAACTTTGACATGTACAGTAGTAGTTTGTGATGAACAGCACATATTTGTTGTAGCCAAAAGAACCCATATATTTTTATTTTTATTTCTGTTTTACTCAAAAACGAGTTTGATGAGCTCAGACGAGCAGGTCCCGCAAGCCGTGAAAAAAACACCAAGCCTAAGATCTAAAGATCTATTGTTCACAATACTAGGAGTTGATAAAATATATCTACAGAATGTTCTATTCATTATGAGCTCAGCAGCATCTCTGATAAGAATTTTAGCTGAAACTGCTGATTTATCTTTTACCTCGGCAAATCGTCATGTTCCCTCGTCAAGACCTCCAAAGGGAGCAGTGAATAAGGCTCTTTATGTGCAGAAAGAGAAACAGAGCTTACTCAGCACAAAACATCATGTACACCCCTGTATTGGGGGGGGGGGGGGTGATCTTTGAGAAGCATTTAGGAGCTAAAGCACAATAGATTTACCTCAGAAGTTTGGAAAAACAAGCTAGCGCATAGAGACAATTAGCAGTGAACAAAAACTGTAAATGAATGATGATAGCGATGATGTTGGGTCTGGGATTATGTTTCTGCGGACATGTTTGCCGTGAGAACAGAACGTGGAAAAAAAAATTCAGTCGCTGAGCTCACAGCTTGTTTTAAGAAACCACAATTGGCCAAAAAATTAGTTATCGATCACTCGTTTAAGTGTTTTAAGATTCCCCCTCGGATAACATCCCGATTTAATTAGTAAATTCTTTAAAGGTGAGAAATTCATCAGCACTTAATTGTGTTTTAACAGCGGTTCTTTAATGCGCCGGTTGCGAGCAATTAGTTTGAAAACTTCTTCATTTCATTTATCATGCGTGGCCAACAGCCTAATAACGCCACAGAGAGACAATACCCCCACCACCACCACCACCTTTTTTTCTGTTCAGCTGTTACCTTGATTTGAGTGTTTTTAATCTTTATTTCAATCAACTGAGTTGCATTAGGCTGTAGACCACATGCTCCTCCTCCAGCAGACAGGCACCTGCCAGCCTCCTACCTGCTGAAATGGTCATATAAACCACGCCGTTTGCACTCGCCACTTTCCTACAAACCCTGGAGTGCAGCAGGAGCTGGCATGATTATTGTCTACGTCTGTTTGCAGCATCGTGTCCATCCGCATCTGACCACTTTCGCAATGACCGTTCGCACGACTACAGAAACCTGAATTAAATCGTGCGCGCATACTTTCAGTATTTTTAAGTGAAGCTGGTTTTCAGTGTTTCACTGTGATCACTGGGCAGGTTAGACTCACAAAACGTTGGTTTTCTGAATCCACAGAGTCGGGAAGAAGAAATGGATTCCAATAGTCATATCTGATGTTAATTTAGGAAGGCTTTATTAAAACTGAATAACACTCAGTGTTGATGCTTTCTGGTTGTATTCTTATTGTACTATAAATTGATGACAGTTATACAACAATGCATGTGTAAAGAAATCTCAGAACAACGTGACAGTATTTGTTTACGTCTTCCAATATCCATCTTTAAAAGTATGAAAATTGGAATCCTATATTTATTAGATGCTTGCTAATTACCTAGTTAGGCCTTGGTGAACAGAAGCTAAGCTTCATATTATTATTATTATTTGAGTGAAACACCTATCGGCCAATCACGTTTCACAAGTCCAACCCACCCATTCATGGCTGACGTGCCCACTTTGCAGAAGACCCGCCCCTTTGTGTTCTGCAAAGACTCATTATTCAGGATGTCAAAAAAATAAAAAATAAATTAACACTAAACCCAAAGTTTATAACAGAACAATGTTTGGATTTTGTTGGCACATGACTGACTGGGACCCCGAGAAAATGCAGGGGCGAGCCTCACTTCAGCCAACTCTTCTGCATGAAAACACATCAGGAGAATTGAGACGTGACTTTATTAAAAGACGCTGCAGCTTCATGAGTGCAATGAGACGTTCTGCTGTAAAAAAAAAAAATAATAATAATAAAACAACCCCTGTTTCGCTGAAGTGCTGCCGGAATGTTGAAGCAGTGTTATGAAGAACTACCGGTAAAAAAATGAAAGCCATCATCAACAAAGCAACAAGTACAATACCAGTGTATGATCATCATTATCATCGTCAATGAACCAAGACGGACACAACTGCGATATTTTTTTATAACAATTAATGAGATAATTATGAAATGTAGTATAAATTTATACTTTTATTTCGGAAAAGGAACGCATATGAGAGGTCAGAGCTTTAAGAGCTGTTTTCTTCTTTTATTTTCTCAGACAGTTTGTGTAAGAACCACAGCAAAAATGAACATTTTGATAAATATAGTCTATAAATATCAGCCAGCTCAAACTGTTGTGCACAGAACAATAACAAAATACCTTAAGGATGGCAGTAACACTGGGGTTTTAGTGTCAGGACGACTTGTCCTGTTGAGACAGCGAATAACTGTTTATGTTCTGAGGAAACAGTTTGAAATCTTTTCTTTTCTTTTTTTTAACCAAACAAATGAAAAGCCTTTTGAGTTTAAACAAGATCATCTGATGATGAGAAAGGTTTTGGTCAAACCTTGTAAATAATGTGAGATATTGATATTGATGTCTGCTCAAACTTGGAGCAGGGTGGCCAACCCTGGTCCTGGAGTGCCACCTTACTGCATGTTTTCCTTGTTCCTCTGCTCCAACACACCTGATTTGAATCAATGCATGATTAACAGGCTTCTGTTGAACATGAAGAGGTAATGTAACCACTGTTGGAGCAGGGAAACAAGTAAAACATACAGGATAGTGGCAGTCGAGGACCAGGATTGGCCACCACTGACTTAGAGTATATGTGGAGGATCACTCTCAGCTACCACCCTATAAAACTTTAGCTCAGTATCTGCATATTTGACCACATTATAGACATTTTTTGTTGGCTACAGTCGAATAGCTCTAGCAACCATCTAGAACTGGGCTGACTACAGTAGTTAATCAGTTGTAGATGTACATTCAATGATTGTTTTCTGTAAGTTTCATCAAAATCCAGCCAGTGGTTCATAAGATATTTTGCTAACAGGCTGAATTGATTTCAGTAGTTAATGGCAAAATTTTAAAACCGTTTAGTTTTTACTTGACATGTCGCAACAGAAAACAAATATTTTTTTTTGCATTTCTGCAATGTTTGCAAAACAGACAAGAAGTAGAAGCAGAAAAAAACCAAACTGGCTTGAAAACCCTCAAAATAAATAAATTAATTAAAAAATCAAACCAGGCAGTAAAAAACAAGCTAAACATACTGTATACAATGGGTTTAAAAGGAAAAAAAAGGAACATAGCACAGAATCAAACAAACAAATAAAACTAAGAACCTGGCAGCAAACAGTAAAATCTGACACCTGACAGGAGAAGAAGAGGATTATTTAAAATGGGGTAATTACTGAGTAGAAACAGCTGAGTCCAATTAGCAGACGTGGGGCAGGTGTGAAAGACAGAGGAACCGGGAGGGTGAGAAAAAGATGAAACTTAGAACATAACAAAGTGAACCACTAACCTGGCAAGTCTGTAAACAACACAACAAGAGAAAAAAAGACGGCTAAACAGGAGACAAATGTCACATCTACGTCTTAAGTTTGAGAAACCACAAAACTACCACTATATCTGTTAAATCCGTGAGTCGCTGTGATGATTTTAGGACTAATTTAGTGAGTATCTTTCTAAAACCCAGGTGGTCCTGTTGAGCAGTAATCAACAGATCCGACGTGGCGTGTTTGAACCTCTGCTATTCGTGTAAAGCCGCCCTGATGTGGCTCTGTCGCCGTTATCTGCTCAGTCCTCACTCGGCTTGAGAATAATACAGTGTCTTGTCAAGCCGCTGGATTAATTTGTCCGTCATGTCTCCCAGAGCGTCTCCTGTCTGCCCTAAACCTTCCTCAGAAATCTTTATTTACTTCCCCTCACAGGAAAGTCCTAATGAGCGGTGTCACTCTGAAGCTACAGCTTCATTTAGGAGCGCAGGAAGTTTCCCTTGCTGCCATATTAATTCTTAGAAAAGTTAAATGTAAAATTAGACGCGGCATGGCTTTTTAACACTCATATTCCTTGAGAAGAGGGATGATTAAAAGAAAATCAAAGGCTCCTTTCTGAAGGCGCTCTTTGAACTGGTGGCTCATTCGTAGATGGACATCTCTGGGAAGACTTCTGAACTTGTAATTTTGCTGTAAGCGTCAGCCTTACTTTAACTTTCTCCAGAACTGCACTCCCTGCAGAAAAGGAGGATGTTTTCTTTTGTGCTCATTGTCACTCATCTGTATGACACCGCTGTTGTTGGGTTGTGATGAGAAAAGCTCTTTGTTGTAGTTCTTCCAGTCGGAATGCTGACGACTTTCATTTTATGTTTTCCTTTCTGCTCAAAATCAAATAAAGAATTAAAATGCCTAACCGCCCTCAAGGGACTATCTGTCACCTGCAGCCTTTTATGCCAGGAGTTTTAAATGAAAATCATTTCATTCATGATTTCAGTCATTTCTACGAAAGTCGTCTCTTATCTGTGTAAGATAAGAGACGGAGTTGTAGCTATTATGGCCAAACCGTGTGAATATCATTATGTGTGATCTTGTGCAATATTGTGAGATCTTGCAAAAGTGTTGGCTCTCAGAAGATGTGTTGGGGATGGCTCTTGGGTACTACCACATCAAATTAATCTCAGTATCTGTTCAATATGAATTATAGTCATTTTTATGTTGCCTGAAGTGGATTAGCAATCATGAATTGGGGTGACTCCAAAAGTTAACCAGTTGTAGATGTACATCCAGTGATTAATAAGTAAAGGTTTCATTAAAAATCTTTAAGCAGTTCATGAGATATTTTGCTAACAGACAAACGCCAAGAGTTAATGCCAAAGTTTTAGGCAAAAACATTGCACATCTGTGGTGCCCAAAGTGTGTTTTGTGGATGACTTTGAGCTACTACAACACCAAATCTTAACTCACAATCTGTAAATCTGGCTGAGTTGTAGCCATGTTTAAGTTTCCTAAGGAAAGTTGGCTGTGGCAGCCATCTTGAATTGTGTTGCCTCCCAAAGTCAGTCGGTTGTAGATAAACACCTAATTATTGCTTTTTGAGAGGTACATTAAAATCTGTCTCCAATAGTTGGTGGGAAAGTTTAACAAAAACATCTGAAGGATGAGTTAGTGTTTGGGGTATGCGTTAGAAATGACACTCACACCAAACTTTAGCTCAATAGCTCAAAAGTATGTGTTTGTTGAGCTCGCTTAGCTGTGGCAGCTATCTTCAATTTTGTTGACTTTATAAGTTAGTCAGTTGTATATGAACATCCAAAGATTAGTTTATTAGAGTTTCATTTAAATCCAACCATTGTTTTATGAGATACAGTATTTTGGCTATGCTACAGAGACATACACACACACACACGGGAAAAACCATTAACACCTCTTGAGTTTTGCAGCAATCAATAAATAGAGAGAAAAACAAGGTGTGTATTCTTTAGATTTATTGTCCAGGTGTTTTATTGTTAAGCACAATATAAAAAAGGCCTCATCTTTTCTCTGATCGTAACAAGATGTTTGTAAAAAGGACTCACACCATTTTAAGGATTGTTTTCAAGTCGACAGTGATCCCTGAGCTACTTGAACCTGCTGTAACGTTGCGTTCAGTTCCCACACACTGGTAAAGTCAAACTGTCAAACAAGAAAAACGGAATCTGCGCAAAGCATTAAGGAAAGTTTAAAGTTGCGTGTCTTTCCACGCTCTGCAAAGTCACTTTTTTTTTAATCCTCGGAGTCTGAAAATAATTGCATATATAACAGCAGATTTAAAAGTAAAATTAGACACAATCCAGTTATTACGAATCTGTAAAGTTGCCCAGAGTAATGAGAGAAGTGACTCACACTCTGGCCCTGTTTACCTGTTTGGGTTGACTCAACTCAACTCATCGGTCCACTTGGCAATTAGCAAGCATGAATAATGAAGCGGTGAAGCACAGGAGGTCCCAGTTCAGCATTATTCAATCTGTCGTGGGCTGACACGCACACAGCGAACTGTTTATTTTTTACAGTTCAGTCCTGTCGCTGAAATTATGCTTCCAAGCAAAACCGGGAAAGCAGATGACAACGTACAACAACCCCATGAGGTGTTTCAATCACCAAAAGTTGCTTTTATTTTAGTCCCGTGTTTGGTCTCAAGTATTTCTTTTAGTGTCACATCTTTCAAAGTGATAAAGGTCGTTGCTAGGTGAGACCTCGATCCTAAATAAATGATGTGAAATCCCGAATTTAGCCGAGCGATGTTTAATTGTCCTGTAACCAGACAGACTCCCAGCATCAGATATTAATGATACATTCTGTATTAATGTGTTTTCATCGTGCTAAATCTATTATTTTAGTCTGAGGCTGTTCTGTAAATTTTCTTTAGTCTGCAAAACTAAAATGTTTGGGCTTCCGTGGAATATTTTTAAATTCTATGAAGTCTTTGTATCATTTTCACCAGCGGATCCTCTTGAGATTTGGACAAACTCCAAGCAAAACTGACTTACAGCTAAATATCATGCGCTACTGAAGGCAAGAATGTTTTTGCTTGTTCATATGTGTGTGTGTATAAAGTTGACAAAGTATCCCCTGAACCACTGTATGGATTTTAATTAAACTTGCAGACAGTAATCACTGGATGTACTTCTACAACTGATTAAGGTCTGGACTCGATCCAGTTCAAAATGGCCACCACAGCTAATCAACATTAGGCAACTCAAAACTGGCTATGACTCAGTCATGTTTACAGATATTGAGCTAAAACTTGATGCGGTAGTAGCTGAGAGTCATTCACAACACTTACTCTGACGGTGAAACCCAACGACATCACACATATCTTTATTTTCTGGGTTTGACCAAAAGCGCTGCAACTCTGTCATTTCTCAACATGAGGTGATCTTAGTTTAAAACTGCAGGATGAAAGGTGGCGGGTCACATGCTGCCCTTCAACGAGTGCAAGGCCTTGGATTAAAATTATGAATGTGGGAATAAATAACAGCCTCAAAACTATGAATCAGTCATACTGATATCACTGATTATGTTGTAAAAAGTCTCAGCTGTAAATCCACCCAAGCTGATGAGACAGAAGTGAAACAGACTGATTTTTGGTATACCTGCTGTGGATTGAGCAGTAGCTTTCGTTTATGAGAAGAACTTTTTGGAAGAAATTAGAAAAAAGGCAAACCTGCTATTGGCTCAAAACTGTCAAACCAAACCAACACACCAAGCTTACTTACACAAATCTACAGTAAAAAGATGAGATTAGATTCCTTATCCCTCGATTTATTTTCCCATAAAACATCCTCTGATTTTCCAGGTCGTCAAGGTTGATATATTTTTATTGACTATGAATCAGTGGGTTTGTTGCCTTCTGTCAATAATGAAACATCAATAATTTAAATGTGTTAAATTCCACATTTTCACACGTAGCCTGGCAGCTTAGGTGTTCTGATCCTGCCCAAAACAGCATCAGCAAAACTAATACATTGGCTCAAAAATAAGCCAGTTCAGTTTTTGAGAACAAAATGAAGTTTTCTTTAGAAGTTCTGCATCTTTTTTTTTTGTTTTTTTACAGTTAACAAGGTTATCAGTTTTTGTTTGTGTGATGAAACTGTTTGGAGGCTACCGAGGCTATCATTTAGGGAGTGCCAGTCTCCTGCTCTGTGTGTGTCGAGGAAAAGTCAATTATTCCAGTTTCTCCATCATACCTTCATCAATCTCTACTTAAAGCACCTTCACCTAGTCCTTCCATGGTTCAATAAAAATACTTTTCTGTCTTTTAGTGCACAGAGCTCTGTTAAATTTGCTCTGAAAACTTGAGCTGAGAAATACAAAACTTTTTACCAACACCTCAGTGCTTTTGAACTTTTTATTCTGCAGATTTATTATTTTCCACAACCTTCTTTTTACTTTTATTGTTTTCAGCTGTGCTGTATTTGTTTTTTGTTTTTGTTTTTTTCCCCAAACTCTGACTGCCTTTATGACTGTAGCTGACAACAGATGACACACAGCAGCTCTGTGGGTGTTGGTCAATTCGTACCTCTGGTGAAATCGTACCCAGCATGCAATGTGTATGCTGGTACGATGGGATAAGAACACAACTTGAACAAGGATCAAGGTGTGCTTTATTTGATAGTCAACATCAGAAACATTGTAATAGAATAAAACAAAGTACCATTTATATAACAATGTGATAAGACATATTTTAAACGTGTAAACCATATATTATATCCGTGGTCCCCAAACCTTCCTACTCCTGAACCACACAATAAAAGCTGTAGAGACTTGAGACCCCAGCTGAAGCATGTAAACATTCCTAAAACCCAATTTAAAAAAGAGCTTTATCAAATGCATAAGTTTTTATGCATTTATGACAATTATTTTTCTTTTTTTGTAACAGTTAAGGACAATTGTGGGAGGAAAACCGGAGTGCCCGGAGTAAACCCACATGAGCACAGAGACAACATGCAAACTCCACCCAGAAAGGCCCCAGGTCGGAAAGTGAACCAGCAACCTTCTTGCTGGTGAGTGTCATGATTGGGTATAAAAGGAGCATCCCCAAAAGGCTCAGTCGTTCACAAGCAATGATGAGGCGAAGTTCACCACTTTGTTAACAGCTGCATGAACAAATAGTCCAACAGTTTAAGAACAATGTTTCTCAACGTACAGTTGCAAGGAATTTAGGGATTTCATCATCTCCAGTCCATAATATCATCAAACAATTCAGAGGATCAGGACAAATCTCTGCAAGTAAGTGACAAGGCCGAAAACCAACACTGAATGCCCATGACCTTCGATCCCTCAGGCGGCACTGCATTAAAAACCAACATAATTCTGTAGCAGATATAACCACACGGGCTCAGGAACACTTCAGAAAACCATCGTCAGTGAACACAGTTCATGGCTACATCTACGAGTGCAAGTTAAAACTCTACCCTGCAAAGCGAAAGCCATATATCAACAACACCCAGAAATTCCGTCGGCTTCTCTGGGCCCGAGTTCATCTGAGATGGACTGACGCAAATTGGAAAAGTGTCCTGTGGTTTGACAAGTCCACTTTTCAAATTGTTTTTGGAAATAATGGACGTTGTGTTTTCTGGACCAAAGAGGAAAAGGACTGACCAGATTGTTATCAGCGCAAAGTTCAAAAGCCAGCCTCTTTGATGGTATGGGGGTGTGTTAGTGCCCAATTCAAACATCTGTGAAGGCACCATTCATGCTGAAAGGTACATACAGGTTTTGAAGCAACATAGTTTGCCATCCAAGCAATGTCTTTTTCATGAACGTCCCTGCTTGTTTCAGCAAGACAACGCCAAGCCACATTCTGCACGTGTTCCAACAGCGTGGCTTCGTAGTAAAAGGGTGCGGGTACTAGGCTGGCCTGCCTACAGTCCAGACCTGTCTCCCATTAAAAATATATGTTGCATTGTGAAGCGCAAAATACGACAATGGATGTACATCAAGCAAGAATGGGAAAGAATTTCACCTACAAAGCTTCAACAATTAGTGTCCTCAGTTTCCAAACGCTTATTGAGTGCTGTTGAAGGGAAAGATGATGTAACACATTGGTAGACATGCCCCTGTCCCATCTTTTTTGGCATGTGTTGCAGGCATCAAATTCAAAATGAGTGAATATTGGCAAAAAAACAATAAAGTTTATCCATTTGAACATTAAATACCTTGTCTTTGTAGTGTATCCCTTTGAATATAGGTTGAAAAGGATTTGAAAATCATTGTATTCTGTTTTTATTTATGTTTTACACAACGTCCCAACTTCACTGGAATTGGGGTTATATAATTGGAATGATTCGAAGTTATAATCTTAGAGCTTTTCACTCTGTTCACGCTGTATTTACACAGGTTGTATGTTTTGTGTATGAAAGGGATATTTTACAATATATGTTGACGAATGTTTATACACTGCAGATAACCTCACTGATTATGGTCTGCCTCCTCAGAGCTGCGAGGTGCAGTTCAACTTTTATTTACACAAAAATCACAATAGGAAAGTTCCTTCAGGAAAACTAAAAAAGGCTTATGCTTGTTATTGTCACAATATTGGTCCGTTTTCATCAGCATAAGCTTTAGATAGTTCAACGAGAGGTGAAAGGAAACTTGGTCACACTACATGCAGATTCAGATTCTGGTTTCTAAAGCAACAAGAAGAAAACTCGATTTTTGTCTGACCTCCCTCTGAAAGCAACTTAAGTTTGATTGGTTTCTCAGTAAACATGCGCCAGCTGCTCCTCGATCGACTGACAAAATATCTCTTAAACGACTGTTTGCCGCCGCCAGAGCTGTGGCTGCTGCAGTGTGTGGTGTTACACATGTCACCAAATTACTCCTAAAAAAAGGATGAAGGCTCTCACGCTCTTATCTACTGTAATCTTTCAGACAATTAGCCTGCTAATACTTTTACTCTTAAAAATACACAGGAATCCAGAAGGTTTGCTGCAACTTTTACATGATATGAAAAACAACTTGATGGATTTTTGTCAATAATTAAAGTGGTGCCTAATATTGCCCGCCACAGAAAGACAAGGGTGGATGATTGTGTTCTCTTTTAAACCTTTCTCGGTATCTTACTGTGTTGCTGTAAGTTACGTTAACATCCCGTGAACAAAAATAAATGAACTAGAAGCACTGGGAGAGCTCAAACCTCCACTAAGGCTATAGGGTCATTTAAAAAATTGTAGGATCAGGATCGTGATCCAGATCACTTGTTTGTGACAACCCCAACAGTTCCTGAAAATTTCATCAAAATCTGATCATTAGTTTTTAAGTAATCTTGTTAACAGACAAACAAACAAACCAACCAACAAACTACCAAAAACATTAAACTCCTGAGTGGAGGTAACTAACCTTAAAACCACTAAAATGGGTGAAACCGAGCTAGTTTTACAGATATTGGCGTAAATTTTGATGTGGCAGTCATTGATACCGATCCCCAGCACATATTGTGAGCACTATCAGATCGCATGGGATCTTTGTCGAACAATTTGCCAATAATTATTTAAAGTCAGCCGTGTTTGTCTGTTTGCAAAATATCTCACAAACCACATGACAAATCTACAACTGATTATCTTTTGGGGTCAATGAAATTTAAGATAGCTGCCAGAGCTAATCAACATTAACCAACACAAAATCGCCTATAATGCAGTCAGTTTTACATATATTGAGCTAAAAATCAATGAAAGCATTCGTAATCTGAGCGTGACATATTGCATGAGACTAAACATCAAGTTATTTTCAACGTTCAACCAAAACTACAGATGCGTCACTTCACAACATAACATAATCAGAGTTTACAACTGGAGGCTAGGCCTTTAATCTTAGAAACAAGCTTTATCAGCATCCAAAAGCAGAAAAAAAAAGTATTTCAGAATTTTTATTTGTTATTAAATCAGAATAAGAACAGAAGAGGTCAGCGTTTGGTCAAAGAAGTCCATTCAGACATTTTGACATTTCCAAAAGAAGACATGAAAGAGGCTGGAAAAAAGGACAGGTCTTTCCAACAGCTGAGGACAGAAAGGGGACTTTTGCTCTGCGTTCGAGCGCGGCTTGATTAGACACTCGAGGATAACTGCTGTGGTTTAAAGGTAAACATGATGACTGGACTGATTACCGGGCCAACTTCCCGGACTGTCGCTAAACCAAATCCTGTCTTCAAAAGTGAATCCTTCAGGGGGAAAGTCTAATTAAAATGTTATCATCTCACCTCTGTGGCTTAAAAAGCTATTAACAAGAAAGGAAGCTGTTTTGGCTGATCTGCCTTGCATGAGGCAAAAACACATTTTTTCCCTTCTCTAGTAAAATATACCATTTTTGTTAATTTAATCCACAATATTCTTTAAAACCAAGTACATAGACAATGTTTTCTTTGCATTTTAATGACTTTCTGCTGAGTTTCTTTTGAACAGGATTAAATATTGCTTGTTTTATCAACTGACAAATGACTGTTTTATAGTGGTTCTACCTTTCAGTAAATAAAATAGATTGATTGTTTCTTGTTATAAAAGGCAAATAAAACTCTTGCGTTGCCACTTGCTTCTTCTTTGTTTCCATGTAGCTTAATGAAGAACTGCACTGTACTGCCCCCTACTGGTGGGGGCACACAGTAAGGATGCTACTAATTTTAAAAAAATTAAAACAATAGTCACATATGTTGTAGTTTTTTGTGTAGTTTGTCTTAACTATTGTTCCAAACAAACCATTTAGATATAAAAATGTTACTCACATAAAAACAAACCATAGTCGCTGCTTTACTGCATACTTCAGTGCACCCCTAAATGTCTTAAATTTATAAAAAAAAAACACAATAAAAGATATAAATATATTAAATCAGTAAAGTGCTATGTGCAACTCCTAATTGGCTGGATGTCAGCAGGGCTACACAGGATGTCGCAGGGAGTGAAGAAGCTGGCGGCCCTGGGGACAAAAATTGCTGTCCTCTTAAGTCCTTCAAAGGGGACAACAGAGTCTGCGTCCTCAGGGGGAGACACTCAGATCCTGTGTGACGGATCCTGGAGATGTACATACAATGATTCCTTTCTGAGAGTTTCATCCAAATCCATCCTCTGGTTCATGGGATATTTTGCTAACAGACACTCAGGGTTTACCCCCCACTTAGCTTGAATTGGGTTAACTCCGGATGTCAATTGGTTGTACGTCCAAACGATTACTTTCTGAGAGTTTCATTCAGACCTGACCAGTCGTTTATGAGATAAGACAAGACAAGCTAACGAACACGTTCACACACACACAAGCAAAAACATTATCGCCCCTTTCAACTTAGCCCACCTTTTGTTGGATATCAGGGTTACTGAACTCAGATCAGTAACTGGATCTAAACAAATACCTTTTTCTTTTTCTTTTTTCTTCCAAACGTACAGCTTGAAACCTCGGATAAAAGCAGTTTTGGGTGCACCAAGTCTAGCAGACAGACCGAGGATGGTATGGAGTCACTAAAGCACAGGCTTATTACTTTTTATTGAATTGTTATTGTGGAACCACAAGCTGGTACAAAAGGTGACCAACAAAACGGATTTCTGGGAGGAAAAACAATCACAACAAAATATGAGATACAGGGTTTCCACCCGACAGCCACGACTGGAATAATACTCCAACTAGATATTACTTTCTGGGAGATGTCAGAAGCTGCATTTTTAGCTTTCTCTGTTTGCATCAAACATTCTGCTGTGAGTATATTTTTTTTGCAGTCTGAACTAGCTGATCTCCTTGACACTAACTGGTTCAAAGCATAACTCTTGTCAGACTTAAAAAGTATTAACGTCCTTAGTCCTGAAATTTAACAATGAATATCTTATATGAGGACAATATGATTTAAAAAAAAAGGAATTTCTCAAATCAGGGAAATGTAAGTTTAATTTTTGTGCCACAAAATATTCCCTCTTTATAGGTAAAATCTCTGTTTTGTTTAAAGATGATTTTTTTTTATCACGTTCAAATAATCATTTGAATATACATCTTAGGCTGATAAAATTTTGGAGTCAACTCAAATCAAAATGGCCACCACAGCTAACTGCGCTTAGAAAACACAGAAGTGTCCATATTTCAATCATCGTTCACATATTGAGCTAAAAGTTGGTGTGGTAGTAGCTGAGCGTCATTCACAACAGATACTCCAATTTCTACTGTTTGCACAAGATCTTTGCTAAGAGTTTTAGCAACAAGTGTTGACTTCAACCCTGATTGTCTGTTAGCAAAATATCTCATGACCCACTGGGCAGATTTGAATGAAACTTGCAGGAAGTAGGCACTGGATGCACGTCTACAGCTGATTAACTTTTGGAGCCGATCCATTTCAAGATGGCTGCCACAGCTAACCAAAACTAGAGAACAGAAAAATGGCTACAACTCTGTCAATTTGACAGATATTGAGCTACAAATCCAAACAGCTACAAAGTTGTCTTTTCTCATCATAAGAGGATCTTAATCTAAAACTATGGCTTTAAAGGTGGTGCGTGATGTGCCCATAATAATTATAAACATACAGAAATGACACACAATTAAGTCCTAACTTAAGAGAAACCCAGTAAAGAATACATTCAGTAGTTTTAAACAGCCAGTAAAACCTAACAATAGATGGTTAGAGAGAAATTTGCACAGAAGCTGCTACTTTTTCCTCTTTTCAGGTGCATGTACAGCCAAGCAGCTTCAGCGACAGTGCTGACCGAAGAGCCACGACAAGTGGCGCATTTAAATAGACACGGTGTAACATTCACAGCATAATGTATAATTCAGCCCCGCGCTGTGGATTAAACTCTGCTCCCCAGCTGTTACTGAGAGCCACTTTAAAACAGCGTGTGGCACGACAGCCGGGACCCTGAGCTGCTACTGATATCATCAGGCTCCGTTGTTGGGTTTTTTTTTCTATTTAGCAGCTGGATTTCAATCCACAAACAAGCAGCAGATTGAGTCACACAAGAAAGGCACTCACTTTCTTTTTTTTTTTTTTTTTTTTTTTTGAATTTTTTTTTTTTTTTACAAGAGCAAATGATCATGTTTGAATAATTTATTCCCAAAACACACGTTTTTCCAAACTGTGGATGATGCACGGAAAAAGAGAGCGGGATTACAGAAAGTGCAAATGTTCACACACAGCTGTCTTTTCTTATTTTAACACACTTAACGAAACCCAAACATGTGGCATACTTACACACACACACATTCTTGAGGACAGAGTTTTCCACAGACAAACAGTCCCTATCAGAGATTCCAGCCCTCGTTGCCATGGGAATAATTACATTTACCCCAAACACTAGTTTCTTAGTTATGACTTATAGAGCCCTCCACCCCGTCCTTCGGGAGCGTGCTTTCGAGTGTAACATTTGCAGCCTTGGAAAATTACGTGGAGCTAATTGAACAGGTCTGACAGGAAGACCCTTGTGTGCACAGACTAAGATTAGAAACTGTGATTATATTAAAAAGAGGAGAAGCAGTAGAGATATCTGACAACATTAAGCAAATTTCCTGCATTTTTAGCTAAAACACTAAAGGCCTAGCATTCCTTGGAGGAATGCATATCGCCCACCGCCTTCTAAGCCAGAGTTTTAGACTAAGATCACCTTATTATGATGAGAAGGAATGGAGTTATAATTAAACACATTGACTCCAAAAGTTAATTAGTTTAAGATGCACATTACTCGCTGAGCGCTTTATTGAACTTTGACATGAGATATTTCGCTAACACGACAAGCAAATGAGCACACCCAGACAGACGCTGGCGAAAAGATTATCAGCAGTTTGCCTTCGACAGCAGGCGACCCACCGAAACTCTCACCTCCTAAATTGAAATATTTTCTCAATTTTCTGCACCTTCTTTAAGTCAGCTGAAAATAGGGTTTCTGTTTACTGCTTCAGTATGAGCGCAAAGGCACTTTTCAGTGAAATGCATCTTCCAGGAATCTAATTATTTGCCCGAGGGTGGGGGGGAAGCAATGTGTGGTGGCACATAAAAGTAAAAGGAAATGTTTTTTTGAAATATGGTGCTGAAAATCAAATAAACTGAAGACAACAGATAGATAACAGCACTTTGGGAGCCAAGGGAAAGTGCGAAGTGTGACGTCGAGCGAGGTCCTGCATTAAAATACATGAATGGTCCCGTCCTCAGCAGACTGCTTTGTACTGAGATCAGTGTAATGACACCGTCTACCTGACTATCATCCAAATGGGGATTAAAAAGGCACAAGTTCATTACAATATTCTGTTAGATGTTAAAAAATCCTTTTAAAGGAACGTGTCTGTGTGGAGCTCTGGAATCTAATAAGACTCTGGGGTTGTAAATATTTTACTGAAATGGGCCTGGCTGAAATGTTTCTTTCTTTGATTCACTGCTGCCTAAAGCAACACGTAGCGCCACCACGACAGCCTTTTGTGTTTGTGGTGCAACAACCTGGAAACAACGACAACTGTGGAACGTGTTCTCTAAAATGTCCCATAGAGCGGTGACTGAATCGGCTGAAAATCTAAGAATCATATACTGCAGAAACACAGATTTAAAAAAAATAAAAAAAATAAAACTCTCTGATGCCACAATTTCTACAGCAGGAAGTGAAGGAGGCTTAAAACGGGATCGTATGAACACGCATTCAGGTGTGCATCCACATCCTCCTTCTATCTGCAAATATGTTAAAGATTAGGCACATGATTGATGTAATTTGACAGACTGTGAACTGTGAGGTATGATCCGCGCCGACAGCTCCCGGCTCTGAGAGCAGCAGCCTTGCAAACCAGCTAATAATAAACCTCTTCGAAAAGTACTCTGTCCTCTACGAAATGCAGCAAGGATGGACCTGAGCTGCCACTGAAGGAGGACAGAAATACATGAATGGATTAGGCATGAGCCCATTTTAGGCATTTTTTTTTTTTTTTTGCTATTATAGAGGAATCGGCACAGAGCGTAATGATGTTGAGAAATGAGAAATGATCAAACAGACTTGTACGGTTTGGACAAAACAAATGATCATATGGTTTACATTTGGTAAGATAGCAAAAGGAAATCAGATCTACAGTTTTGATCTTTACCTTGGCATCCATCTCAGTGATATCTATGATGTTTAAGTGAGAAACAGAGTCAGTCTGAATGAAGGATTATGGGTAACCCACTGAAAGATGAGCACATAACTTTTAGTTTTTTGCTATCATTACCAGTTGGGCAAATTTGTCTTTAAAAGCCATAATAGCTGTCAAAATCGGTGCTTTTTTTCAATGTTTTTCACTTGAATTTTATTGCATATATGTATCATCTGTGATAAAAAAAACCCCACTAAATATGCATCAGTACCTCTAAAGGTCTACTGCAAAATTTGCAATAAACGAGCAAAATCACGAGACATGTTTCGTTGCCAACAGTTGGAGTTGTTTGTTTACATTCAAACACTGACGAGTACACTGTGGACAGTTTTGGTACTCGATGGCTACTGAGTCAGTAAAATATTCCCCGCCTGTAATCAGAGCTTGGGGGTCAATGGCATCAGAAGCAAAAGTGTAAATTTCAGAGTATAAATCCAGCTTTATTCACTGTTTTTCTGAAAAGACAGAAGGAGGGTAATTTCAGGGGATGATATGAAGCAGTGGAGAGTGTTAAAGCAAAATTTTGTACTAAGATCATATATGCAAATGAGCTTTATTGAGATATTCTGAAGTCTAATAGGATTATTTCCATAACTGATCATAACTGATCAGCGAAGTTAGTTGTAAACAAAGGTGAAGAATATTTGCTGTTTTACAAAAACCCTGAGGAGTTTGAGCTGCATTAACGCCCAAACTATCATTTAATGATGTAGGACTTGTTAGAAACACAGAAATACAAATCAGAAAACATCATGTATTCTGACAGCTATTAGAGCTTTACTTTAGTTGTTTTCTCAAACCTCCGAGCAATCGTTTAAATAGCAACGAGCAAAGCTGCCAAACGTTCCCAGCAAAGCCGGGTATAGTTATCTGCTGTGTTTGCACCATGCGGTCAAGTCAGTGAGAAGGAAAACGCATGCTGCTACAGTTGTTCCTGCATGTGCCCAGCTGGAGCGAGCTCCTGGTCGGGCGTTCATGCAGATTTCCACATGCAGGAACCCGTACGGGAAATGGGGGGAAGTAGAGCAGAAGCCATTTAGGCTTAGATAAAATGTTTGAGACAGTCTGGCATTAATAACTTCATCTCGGCATCTGACAGCAGAAAACAGAAAGAAGATCTGAACGAGAGCGGCGGCTTTATTGGCAATTTTGCACATGTAATGGGTTGGCACCAAGGGGAATACTAATGTGAAATCAGTCATGCATTTTTTTTAACCCACTTTGTTCATTTCAGGGTCACATGGGAGGTAAATTTGTCCTAGAAATCAATGGGTGAGAGGTGAAGTATACCCTGGACAGGTCACAAGTCCGTCACTGGGCCGATATAAGGTCTAAAGGTCAATTCATTTAATTCATCCATTCATCTAACATGCATGTTTTTGGACTGCAGGAGGAAACTGGAGCATGTAAAAAAAAACCATTCATTCATTCATTGGGAAAACCTCCATATAAAAATGCCATGAACTCAAATGATTTACCTTATAGGGATAGTCTGGTCATTTTGGAAGTAATGTTCTGTCAAATAAGTACCTAATCAGCTGGGACATCAGCCATAGAGCAGCACGGAGTATGGAGAAAAAGGCAGAAGTCTTCATCCAGGCTAGGCTAATGGTTAGCTAAATGAGGGTCTGTTGGTTATCATTTTTCAGGCTTATAAAACAACTCTTTCCTTCCTTTCCAACTGTTTCTTTTCTAAAAAAACCAACAACAACATAGCGGTGTGAAGGAACGCTACATAAGCCGATATTAAACTTCTACATTAATGCATGACACCATTTGTTTAGCATGTTGCTGTTTCCTCCACCGAATGCCTGTGTGACTATGCACAACTCAACTACAAAACATGGATGAGACGTACTGCGTTTTTGTTTTGTTATTTTAGAACGGTAGAAAAGTAACTTTCAGCCCTTTTTGTCTAATTTAAGAGGCCAAAATTTGAATTCAAGGTGGAAGCTTTGAACTGCATGTAATTTCGTTTATCTTAACTGCTGAACACAATACACCCAGTCAAAAAGAAAAAAAAAAAAATCTCCTTTTTTGGAATTTCCCCTTCTAAATAAAAATGCACTTCAGGGAATGTGACAACCGCTAACAGCTATCTGGACCTCAAACGAGCTATTTGGTTATTCACAGCTTTTCACAGATGCTAATATGTGCTAACAGAAGCTAAAAGGGGCCGCCAGAAGGTAAATGTAGTTAACAGAGGCACAGAATAAATAGAATGAATAACAGCAGTTATTAGGAGATAACAAGAAGCCAACTAGAGCTAATTAGGAGCAACATGAGGTAAAAGGAGCAAGAGGACAGGTAGCAAGAGTTGGTGTTTATAGTAAAGAAGATAACAGAGCTAAAAGATCTAATATACCAGCTCTCAAATTCCTGCAGCCATTCTCTATTTTTAAATTAACACATAAACATGCTTTAATTAAACATTTGTTAACATATTAGTTGCATTACTCAGTGTTATATTTAGTCAGTTTTTCATAATCTTGCACATCCTTTTGCTTTTTAGGAATATTCTTGTTTTTCTTTTTTGTTTTAATTGTTGTTTGTTTGTTTGTTTGTTGTGTGTGGGGGAAGAGGGGTGGTGTTTCCATTCGCTCTCATCTTTACCATTTCGCATGCGGCAGATACGCCAGGCGAAACACCAAGCAGCACAAAAGGTGGAGACTGTGAGACAAACCCCGTCTCTGGCACAGCAGGAAATACTGTACCTATTTTTAACTGCAAACATGCAGTTTTTCAGCTGGGACACATGGGAGGGCTCCAATTAGCTCACAGGAAACCCACAGAGGCAAACACTGAGATAACTAGTAATACGTCCTCCTCCCCCTGCTGCTGACATGCTGAAGAAACAACCGAACATGTCGGCGAAGATCTGGGTGATTTGAAGGTTTTCGAGACGTGATAGTGATAACGTGCGGAACTACTAAACTAGACAGCCTTTTGCTTTTGTACATTCGCAGCTTTCTAAAGAAGACGTGGAATGGATTTTGAGCAGATCTGAACTTAAGGTTCTTGGAAAAATTGAGATGTGTGGACGAAAGACATATTTTAACATTTTAATTGGTTACCTCATCATTCTTGGACCCATTCATTAAGGCATCTTTTCACATTAGTTCATCCATTGACCTTTCCCAGCATTCACACGCTGACTTCCATTCATTTGTTCATTCACAAACCCGTCCACTGGTTGACCCATTTATGCCTCCATTCTTCCACAGTGCTTCATTTTTCAAACCACTCACTTGCTATGTATTATGTTGTCTTTCATTGAGTTCTCTGCCATTCATTCACTCATTTATTATTTACCTTCTTCCTGCAAATACGTATTATTCACTGTTCATTTATGCATCCCCTTGCATTGCTTTCATACAGTGATGGATGGATAGTGAATAACAATTTCAATTCATGGACTCTTTGTTATGTATAGCTGCACAGTTAATTATTTACCGACTGACTGACAGATTTATCACTTATAAAGTCAATAATATATCCACCAAGGCAGGTGGTATGTTTGTGACGATGGTTATTTCCTTTAGTAAGATTTCATAAAAGAAACAGAACATTAAAGCCCTAGCTAATATCTCTTTCAGCTTTTCATGCCAGTAGCTTAAACATAGATCATATTATGCAGAGAAATGGTAAAGTTGTAGCCATTTTGAGTCTTGAATTATTGCGAGATTATGGAAGATGTGTCAGCCCTCAGAGTATGTGCTGTGAATGACTTTCAGCTGCTACCATGCCAAATTTTAGCTCAATGTTTGGAAAAGTGACTAAGTTAGAGCCAATTTTGTGTTGATTACCTGTGGTGGCCATCTTGAATTGGGTTGGCAGATCAGTTCTAGTTGTACATCCAGTGACTACTTTCTGACAGTTTCGTTAAAATCTATCTACTTGATCACAAGATGTTTAGCAAATGTTACAGACAAAGCTGGCATGCGCAGATGAGCAAAAACATGATCACCCCGGTGCGCTTTTCGCGACGAGCGATACAAGTTGCTGTCACTACCGAATCATAACAAACTGACATTTGGTCAGGGGCCTGTTGTGTAGATTTGCATCAGACATGCAGGGTTTTTCCAAGCTGGTCACGTAAAAACAAGAGGAAACGGTCTCCATGGCAACACCAAAAACATGTGTGAAACCTTCAGTAATAAGTGTATTTTATTGGGTACTTTCCTAATCTTGTCAAAGTCATTTTAACCCTAAAACAAATACTTTTACTGTGTAAGAAAGAAGTAAAAGAGCAAAGGAGGTGAACGTAAAAATCAAATAAGCACAAAGATTAAAGTGGAAAACGGTGTTTCCATCTCTGGGAATATCCCCTGCACCCCCTCTGACTTCCTCATGCCATGTTGTTTGTTGATAAGAAAACACTGTTGAGCAATGCTTCCTGTCTGCTCTTGGTGTGTAACACTGAGCATTTCTTAAATTATCTGTACTCCAATAAACCTTGAGCTGTATGTGTTTGTATGTTCCACATCATGCATAGACTATTGAAGACCTCGTATTCCTTGAAGGAATGCATATCACCCACCTACATTCATGCCAGAGTTTTAAACTCATCTTGTGTTGCAGTTAGTCATTTTGAAAAAACCTTGAATATGACGTTATGTTCGATCTCATGGGATATTGTAAGATGTGGCGAAATGTGTTAGAGTTCAGAGAATGTCTTGAGGACGACCGTCAGCTACTGCCCCACCAAGCGTTAGCTCAATATCTGTAAAACTGGCTGACTTATTGTTATATTTGTGTTACCTAAAGTTGATTAGCTTTGGTGGCCATTTTGAACTAGCTTGACTCTAAATGTTATTGAGTTTAAGACATACAGTACAGCTTTTTGAGAGTTAATGAGATATTTTGCATAACACCACAAACAAACACACAGCCACGCACACAAAGTCAAACCTATCATCGCCCTTTAGCCTTCAGCAGCAGGTGATAAATATATGAACTGCTGCACGGCATGCGACCAGTTAGCTAAAATTATGAGCTGAATTGACGATATAAATATTCTAAGAGCACATCCAGATTGTTGTAGGACCATTTAAACAAAGTGAGTTGAGTTAAAATTCAAAACTTATTAAAGTGCCACAGAAGAAAACTAATGGTCCTAATTAAAAACGTGTCTGACAGACGAAGTGGAGGCATGATATCACAGACAGGACAGATGATTTTGACTGTGCAGCTGAAGGCTACTAAACTCTTGAATCATGTTCAGAGGCTGTGCAGTAAAACACTTCACAATAACTTCATAATGGCAGGTGTTGTTTTTAAGATCCACCTTGCTCTTTGTGATCACTTGCTGCCTGTTTCCTAACAATTTAGGAGAGGGACTCATTTTGCAGTCTGCGTTTAGTAACCTTTACTCCGATTTGAAATTTTTAACTAACTAAATGGATGTGGCTGCAGGAAAACTCAACCCACTGACTGACCGTTAGCTGACAGTAAAAATTAAATGGAATTTTCCATTACTGTTATGCTAACCATCAAAATCTGCCAACTACTGCATTTAATATCTTGACAAAGAGGCAGAAAAGCCTGCCTGCATAAAACCAAAAGCTGGCTGCAGGCAGAGAGGATTTACTTTTAGTGGCAAGAGAAATAAAACAAAACTCCTAAAAGAGGACATTGTGGTTTCCCCGCATAACTCAGAAGACGTCAGTTACAGCTATCCAAAATAGCAGTACAGAGTACTTCCAAGAAAAATCCCTGAGCATAAAGACGGCTTTCAGGCTTGGAGGTATGAGCCAAGCCAAAACTGGCAAGAGTCAGCCTCTGGGAGAACTATTTCCACATTATGTTATTATTAACATGCTACAGCATTTACAAGATATCACAAACCTCCTCATACATTCAAGCATCGTGTGTAACAAAAACTCTGCTCAGATCTTACAATCAGCACAGAAAATAATTTTTTAAAAGAATAGTTTTCAACTCAGAATGAGCAATCAAGAGTCACTCTTCGGAACCAAATCGGCCAGAGACACAGGGAGATGCAGTTCAGAATCCAAAATTATCTGGTGACGGAACATAAATAAATTAAAACTGACCTTTCGCAGGAAACTGAATCAAAAGGAAAACAGAAAGTGTACGGCTGTGGGTGGGTGTTTGTATTATGTGTGAGAGCGTGTTTGATCAAAGAGGAGACCGGCGTTGGGAGGGAGGCTCCGACGTGCCGGTGAGGGAAACAGTCAAGCAGTTTGGTTAATCACACAAGTATTGGGTTTACATTCGATCTCCAGAGGATGGAAGGAGCAGTTATCCGAGCAAACAAAGCGGCCAAAGAAAAAAAAAATTACAGCGCGGAGCAGAGAAATGCAGACGTGTTGACCGAAGCTGTACTGTTCTGTCCAGAGGCCTGACCTTAGTGCTGGGACAACTTCAAGTTTCCTTTACAACTGTGTTTTCTAAAACCTGTATCTCTCTGGGAGATGCAAAACTGCAAGCAAATACGTAGATTTTCACTTGGAATCAAACTGAATCGACATGTTTGAAAGGGCTGCCCGAATGTCGCACAAACTCCCAGCAAATTGTGGCTCGAATTTCGCCAGAAGTGGGCATAAGTATTGAACCACCATGATGTGCTTGCGACAAAATTGCCAATTTTTGACATTTGCACCGAATGCTTGACAGTCATCATGTCCGTCAAGCAATAAGTACCTCGGGGAAGAGGTGCAGAAGCTGCTGGATGAGGACCGGGCCGACATGCTGAAGGCTGCTGCAGGTCTCCTTGCTGCCGCTGCAGCCAAGAATGGCCGAGGCATGTGGGGCCATGTTCGGTTCTCCTGGTTTTCTCTAATCACTTTGATTTTAGTTTCATTGACTGCCAACCCCTCACAGAGTTGTCTTGCTTTTATAGCGCTTTCTGTCTCTCGGGTTTGAGACAGTGTCCAGATGCCCACAACTACTTGTATTTTGAGGCTTTTAGAAAGTTCCTTGCCAATACTATTTGCAATTTGTTACCAGCCATTTCAGGCCGGCGAGAAACTACCTATACAACAGTGTGATCTAAAACTGTCTTGGAGACAGATTTGAACATATTTTGTTTAAATTATAAAAAGTAAAACCATCACTTCCAACATATATTCTTCTAAGTGCTGTAAGATTATAATAATTATTTACCTAACATGCCAACTTGCCATTTATTTCGTCTGAACAGCTAAAACATCAAAATATAGTGAAAACATCGAACAAAGTAACCCTCAAGCATAAGGCAACATTTTTTGCTTTTATTGCTGCTTTTATTATTATTTCATGGGAATAACTGCTGGCCTAATTTTGTTTAAATGATTAATTGTTTCCACAATTATTTGTTGCATCGTTGTGAAAAAGCAAGCAAAAAGACTATTTTTTTTCTTTTTTGACAAAATAAGTATATATATGTGTTATAGTAATTATTCACGAAAGCAAAAATTACATGTATAATTGTTAACTATTAGGAGCATAATAATATACAACATTTGAAGCAGTACTTTCACACATTTGGAAATGTATTTATTTGATTTCTTGCAAAGAAATAAAAAAATTTAAAAAAACGACTAATCCCACTCTCATGACTAAGCTGAGCCTCACATGGCTCTGCCCAGAGGTAACAGGTAAAATTACTCATAACGTGTTGAATCCCACACTAACAGCAAAATCTCCACACCATTTAGTCATTTACCTGCAGGTCATATACGTGTCAGACGAATTCACTTCCATCATACACACAGAGTACTGAGAGCGCTGCCGGTCTCTTTAACCCATTCTGTGAAGAAATAGGAATCTGGAATTTTAAAAAATATCAAACTTAAATTTTTTTTGTGTGTTTCTTGATTTAGATCAATAAAATAAAACATTTTAGTTAGAGATAGTCAATACTCATTTGCATTTCCATCCAGCAGTATTCTTATTACAGGTCTTGTATTAAAAATGAATGAATAATTTAATCATGACGCTTAAATTAGTTGTTTTTTAAATCATATGTAAAATAATCCATGTGTCACGAACTTGTTTTGCACCCACTCTTCTGCAATTAGTGAAAATAATGAATATTCATTTCAACAAAGCAGAAAAGTTTGTGAAAACTCCACTCGAAAGTAACAGTGCATTTTAAACAAGCAGGCACAATTATCACAAATCTTAACAGCTTAAACTGATTATTGTTTACTCCAAACACAACCTTATTTGGTTCTTAGAAAAGGCTGTTTGTTAGAGAAGTATCTAATTAAGTATCTAATTAAGAACACAAGGAGTTATTGAAACTGTGCTTTTGCACGTAAATTAAACCAACGTTCTGATGCATTACAATGATTGTTTTAGCTCATCTAAAGTGCCTAAATCTGTTGTTTTTGGAAATCTAAAGCTGCATTACACTCAGGACTGAAGCACTGTACTCTCACATGAGTATCACAGCATGTTTTTTAGTTTTAAG
Organism: Kryptolebias marmoratus; assembly: GCF_001649575.2. Classification (NCBI taxonomy): domain Eukaryota; kingdom Metazoa; phylum Chordata; class Actinopteri; order Cyprinodontiformes; family Rivulidae; genus Kryptolebias; species Kryptolebias marmoratus. The sequence goes on from NC_051444.1 coordinate 24,958,782, forward strand.
TTAAAAAACCAACAACATCTGTCAATAAATTATTGAGAAAACTATTTAGTTGTTTGCAAACATAAGTAGAGACATTTTGCCAGAGTAAAAAAAAAACAATTAAAAATAATACTTAGTGAAGCTAAAGTTTATAAGTAATTTGTAAATTTGCTTTATTTACAGTGCAATAATTCATTTCTCAGTCCTTCTGCTGCTTTCTGTCCATTTTGATTAGAAATAATTTGAAGTTTTCAAGCCTGTTTTAACAAGCTAAGAATTATTCAGGTGTTCGGCAAATGAAGGGATTTCAGATCTTCTAATCCAACATGATGAAATCAGCGCGAAAGAACACACACTGAAACTTGCCGTCCTATATATGTTTAAAAAAAAAATTAAGGTAAGGTTATTTTTAACACACTGTTAAGTAAACCTCTTCAAGTACACCAATAAGTCTAGCCTTTATCTCTTTTTTTTTCCAAGTGATGCTCTCACCACAGAGGTCAGCTCTGACCGTGTTTGACAATGTTAGTAATTAAAGTTCCTTGAGCCAAAGACAGCAGACCTACAGTGAGTAGCTTTGACCTCTGCAGCCATGTTTTTGCAGACCTTCATGTAAAATAATAACACAATGAAAAGGAAGTCTAACTAAAACTAGAATTAGGATGCTGGAGCCTTTAGTGTTTCAACCTATCCTTGTGCAGTGCTGTTTTATTCTTTTATGACTTCTGTTTTTACCCTTTGTAACATTCAGGGTAAAAATGTGCCATGAGCAATTATTTTGAATGTAAGCTGATATTTTAAGATTACCTATGACGTTATATGGCCCACACTGGAGTCGAGAACTCAACCACTGGCCACCAGGAATTGTGGGAGTATTTTGAGATCAACACGCTGTTTGTGTTCAAGACTCTTTTTTTGTGAAGGACTGAAAGAGGTCATATGAGTTCCGCTGCTGTGGGAGTAATGGTACAAATAAAACATTTCATTTTTGTGTGAACGATGCCAACAGGCCACAGCAAATGACTCACATGGACTTTGAAGCTCTGTCCTCCATGAAGAGATTCTGGTCTGCATTTTTTCTTGCGCTGTCCAACGTAACTGGAGAGGATATCGCTCCTAATGCCTTAACTGCCTTGTTCGAGGTGTTGCATATACGCTTTCTTCAAAGCTTTCACAACACTGCTGACCAGGAGGGTACTACTACTAAAATGGAAATCTGCAGCTCCACCTACATTTACAAAATGGATAAGAAAGGTCTTTTTTCTTAAATTGGAAAAAATCTGTCTGATTTAGGCTTGTAATTTCTTTCTGTCCTATATTAAAGGTACAGGATGTCCCACCATTCTGAACTGAGCACCACAGTATGCATGTGTATTTATAGATCTTTTATTTCTCATATTATTTATTTAATTTAAAAAAAAATGTATGTATTTTTCTTCTGTGTAGGTCCCAGGCTACAAGGTTTATGTTTATTGTCAATTTTCTTCTTTAAAATATTAAATATTTAATAAACGGAGTGTTAAAAATGTTTCATATTGCAGTTTACTCAGTGAAAGCTCATCGACAACTCTTAGCTCCAATAGTTATAATAAAAACTAGAACAAACACAGGGTTCTGGGGCACAGTGGTGTTAGACAAACACTATTCCAACTTTTTTCTCAACATTTCAACTTTAAGCTGGAAACTCAGAGGCCAAACAAAAATTTTCATCCTCACCTTTTTTTTTTTTTTTCTGACTGACCCTCCATCGTACTATCCACATCTTTCTTGCTTCTTTTTATTTCCTTAACTGAAAACAAAGATGATTTTTGCGTCCTGCCTTGGGTGTAAAACCAGGCGCAAAGTGAATGTTATTGTTTGTGGCAATCCGAACTCATCAGCCTCACCTCTGACCTCCTCTCACTGTAACTCGCTTCCCAACGCCCCTACGCGTGCATGGATTGGCACTACGGCATTACGGCGTGCGGGAACTCGTCCGCACATATACAGATCAAACTGTTTGCATGGATCAAGATGAAGTGTGTGTGTGTGGAGGGGGGAAGATCTGGGTCTTTGCAGACCATGAAAGTGACTCATCTTTCTGTAAGCGAGTCAAGCCCTGGTCTGCTGATTGGCTGTACACACACACACACACACATACACACGTATATATATACACACACACAGGCAGGCAGTGAGATGTACCCCAGGCCCTTTAGAGCGAGCATTAGTGACTCCACATAAAAGCATCTAGTCACTCCAATGCAGGATAGCAAAGAGAACAAGTGGGAGACGAGGCCTGCAGAGATTTGGGCATGGCGGCCATTTTCCAACAAATGATGCTAGGTCAGGAAAGAGAATAAACTAATAAAAAGCTTAAACGCTGAAGTAAGTTTATCAAACTGTGATCACCACAAGAGAAGCCCTAACTGAATCTCAGCTCAGATTTTTGTTGGACTAGACTGACCACAGGCCAAAAGCTTCAGATCGTCTGACTATAATTGATGTTGACTGCACACGTGGCACTTATGTAACTGGATGCTACTTAAAGGCGTTTAACATTAATGCTTTTTCAGGCGGTCGAGATCAAGTGAGAAACAGCTACAAGGATTTAGGGCCTAGCATTCCTTGAAGGAATGCATATCGCCCACCACCACTTCATGCCAGGGTTTTAGGTTAAGATCGTTTTCATGTTGAGGAATGGCATAGACGTAGTCTTTCGTTTTGTTTTTTTTAATAACATTATGCATGATCTCATGCAATATCATGAAATGTCACACTCAGAATATGTGCTGTGAATGACACTCAGCTACTACCACACCAAATTTAAGTACGATATCTGTAAAATTGAGTAAAATAAAGTCATTTTTGTGTCTTCTATGGTCAGTTAGCTGTGGTGGCCATATTAAATTGGGCTGGCTCCAAAAATTATTAGTAGATGTTCATCCAGTGATTATTTCCTGAAAGTTTCATTAAAATCCATCAGCTGTTTTATGAGCTATTTTGCTAACACTATAAACACACACAGACACCAGGAAAACATCACCTTCGTCTTCAGCCGTGGTCCATATTAAAAGTATTCAAGTATTCAGCTGTACTTAATACTCCCATTTGATGTGCATGCAAGCCTCAGATGCATTTGTTCAAGTTGTACCCCATGCATTTGAATTATTTGTCAGAAAATTATGATAAAGCGAGTGCTATCAGGCTGTCTGAAGTGTAATCGTTGAAACAATCTGCCAGGCTTTTAGTATCTGACAGACCAAGACAAAAAATAATGCACAAAAACACATCTTGGCAGAAGCGCAAGATGAATTGCTATTATTATTCTCGACTGTGCAGCGTTTTATTCTGAGTGATAATGAATCCATGTGCAGTTTACTGCTTCCAGATTTCCATCCCCACTAGGGTTTTGTTCAAACTGAGGTCCAAGGTTTCTGGTTAATATGAAGCTTTAAACCTTATTTTTAGGAGAAAATCACATTTACGATAGCAATGAAGTGGAACTGATCATTTTCACAGCTTGAGAAACAAAAACCATAAGCTTATGGGCTTACTGTGACACAGTTTTGACTTGTAAAGAAAAAAAAAAAACAACAACAACAATATTCAACAATATACTTAGCTCACTTCTGTGGATTAATCAGTGGGAGTGAAAAGAAAATCAGTAACTTGGGAAAATAAAACCTTATGTGTTTACATCGGTCAAAGATTAAAACCCAAACAAACATTTGCGCATGCAGCTTCACAGGAAGGAGCTGTATTGTTGCAGTTTAAGTCAGTCACACAGAAAGAAAGAAAAGAAAGCAAAGTGATTTCACTAAATTTTGATGTTCTTTGCACTTTTTATGTTGTACGACAACTACAGAACAACAGCAGGAAGAAATACTGTGATTCAAAATTAGCATCCTACATTTCCTGACCACTTTTGAGGGCGCACACTACTCCAAGTATTATTTTATTCTAAATTTATACGTAAGTTTTTTTTTCTCTGGCCACACTTTTTTGACAAAAACAGTGAAGTACCCATGCCACAGCACAAGGTAGCAAAAATGTTCATATTAATGGCATGAAAATACAGAGAAAAAAAACATTCTTGGCTTTGTTGTTGTTGTTTTGATAATTATTAACCATTTTAGTACTTGATCCAAATTTAATGGCGACAGGATCAAAGTAAAGTGGGACAGTTGTAGAAAAACCTGTACAAATGGTTTCTAGTGCACAACATAGTAGTAGACATTTCTTTGTAAATACAAAATATCTGACAATTATCCCTGAAAGAGAGGATTAAGAATATTTTCCTGACAGGTCTGCACTCTTTTTAAAAAGGCAGCAGTGGAGCAGATTGCTAAACTAAATTCCACCTGCTCTCAGGAGACAGTAAATATTTGATGCTAAATCCATGTTGCAAACAGCACTGGTCTTTGAGAATCAGATACTTGTTGCCCTGGTAGTTATTTCCAGGAATATGGCAGGTTTTTCCTGTTAATGCATGGATAATAGCAACGCTGCACGTTTGACAGCCAAGGCGTAGACGCAAAGCTCACCCTGCGAGGAATGTGAATTAGACAGATGTGCAAAATCGAAAAATTGCGCCCACAAAAGCCGTGCAAACTGTTAGTGAATCTGGGCCAAAGTTTTTAAAAATCTCCACTTTGGAAAGCACTTTTTAAACTGCCATTTTTCTCACCAAAAACCTGGACTGTGTGTGAATGAGAGGTTTAGTCACAGTGGAAAATCTTCATTTAAAAAAAAAAGTGTAGTATAGATGAGGGCCTAGCATCAGTGTGCATTACTTTTGTCGGGTGTGTTGTTACACCAAGAACAGATCAAAACATGGAATTTAAGGGCTGGGTATTATTAGTGACATAATAACTATTTCTAAGTTCAACAAAATGGCTGCAGACAATTAGCTACTGTATTAGCTTCAAGCTCCAACAAAAACAATTTATAAGTACACAGAAAATAGCAAACCACAATCAATCTAATATCTAAACCTGGTTAACAAATGTAAAACAAGGTGATTCCTGTTGTCAGTTCTCACGAGGATGAAATTAGTCCATGTTTGCTTTCTTTCTTTAAAACCTTTTGCGTACAAGCTGCAGACTGCAGCGGTGACTGTTTCTAAATGAAATCAGAAATTAAAACGTGACCTTGTGGAAAAGGCGTCGCTCAAGTGTCACATTATGTCCTGATTAATCTAATAAAATGCTGTGACAGCACATTAATGTGACACAACACCTGACCCCACCATCTCCACATCATCAAGTTTAACTTGGTGTTAAAAAAGGACAACTTCTCATTTAATCTAATTACAGGTTTACGAGTATGTTTAAAATCTAGCTGCATAAACGTTTAACTTTTGAATTAGTTCTTTTAAACACGTACGTGCTGACATGAGAAAACAGTAACTCTCTTTAAGCAAGATGATTTTTCCAGATGACTGCAGTATTGCTCAATATTTGAGAAACTGATTGAGTTCTAGTCATGTTTGTGCTGCTAAGGTCAGTTAGATGTGGCGCCCATCTTGAATCGGGTTGACTCTAGAAGTGAATTAGCTCGTAGACGTACATCCAGTGGTTACTTTCTGAGAGTTTCAATCAAATCTGTTCAGTGGTTTGGGAAATCTCTTGCTTACAGACAGACAAACTCAGATATGCACACAGACACAGGCAAAAACATTATCACCCGCCATCTGCCTTTTGATATCTGAGTTGTTCATGTTTACAGTACAGCGTACAAGAGGCTCTTGACACATGTGTCCACGGAGGCTCACTGAGTTCATCCTTGAATGTTCTTTGCAGATTGTTATTTGAACCTCTCCGCTGATTACCAGCATCCTGCCCCGTAGACTGTTTCCAGGACCAGCAGGAGGCTCCTCTTCTGCATCGGCTCTTCTTCACAGGCAGCAGGAGAGTAAACTTTTTCTGGCTGAACAGCTGCTCCATTTAATCACATCTGAAGCGTGCTCATAGGCGGCAGCAGCAGCAGCAGCACTGTGGAGTTTTAGGCTGCGCTCCGGAAAATGGGGATGGGGTGGGGTGGGATGGGTCTATGAGAAATCTTTAAAATGCTCTCGTTTCCCAACAAATCTGTAGTCCTCTGTTCCCCCAGATGATCAGAATGTGACAGCAAACTTAATCTTTGGGCCACTCACACCTTACTGTGGGTTCTGTAGGTAAACTGAGTGAGCTTCATCAACTATTATCATCAAAGGTGAGGGTGGAGCAATAATGGCTGTGACTGTGTGAATTTGTGGGTAGGTGGGTGCGTTTGTGTGACTGTTTGTTACCAAAGTATCTAATGAACCACTGGTCAAATTTTAACGAAACTGTCAGAAAGTAATCACTGGATGTACATCGACAAATAATTAACCTCTGGAGTCAATCTGATTCAAGATGGCTGCCACAGCCAACTGTCCTTACAAAAAATATAGGTGGCAGTAACTTGGTCATTTATACAGATATTCACCTACAGTGTGGAGTGGTAGTAGTGGATCACAAGATCTTTGTTTAATATTTAACAACAAATTGCCTTGATCTGTGTTTTTTCAGTATATAGTTTTCTGTTTTGAGGTTTGTTTTTTCATGTTGGTTTTCCTGTGATGTTTAGTTCCCTTCCTGTGTCTCCCTGTGTTTCCTGTCATTTCTCTGTACCTTTCCTCTGCCTCTGTCAGCTCCTGCTCCTGCCACGCCTATCTGCACCTGTTCCCTGTTTTCATTAAGCCACCTGTCTCCAATCTCCCCTTCAGCCGCAGTCCTTATAATCTCTCTGATGTTACTTCCCAGCAGTTGGTCCTTGTTTGAGCTTCAAGCTATGTCAGGTTTCCTCTCTGGGGGTCCTTGAGCTATTTTTGTAATGTCTTTGCATTTGCTGCCTCGCTCGCTTCTTCTTTTGTTTTGTCAAGAATTAAATCTTTAGTTAAAATTCAAGCTCCTCGTGTTGGTCTCCATTTCTGGGTCTGACTCCTACAAAATTTGACATTAAGTGTTTGGGGTCACCTCTCTGTCTGTCTGTAAGCATAATGTTTCATGAACCACAAGATAAACTTTAATGAAACATTCAGGAAATAATCATTGGGTGTATCTCTACAACCGATTACCTTTTGGAGCCAGCCCCACAGAAGATGGTAAAATTCAGTCAAATTTAAAGATATCGTCCAAAGATTTGGTATGGTAGTAGCTGACAGTCAGTCACAACATGTACTCCAAACCCTACTCATTGTACAAGTCAACTCTGTTTGTCTGTTTGAAACATATCTTATGAGCCACTGGCTGGATTTTAATAAAGATTTCACTAAATAAATATTGGTTGTACATGCACAACTGATTAACTTTTGGAGTCAATCTATTGAAAGATGGCCCCCATGGGTATTCAGCATTAGACAACACAAAAATGGCTATAACCCAGTCAGTTTTACCGATATTGAGCTAAAATCTGATGGGATATCCCCTCTGGCCTGAGAAAGCTTTGGGTGCTCAGGAGAAGGCGGGGAAAGGGATGTCTGCATTCCTCTCGTAAACCTGCTGCTTCCCCGACTCGACCACGAATAAGAAGTAGAAAATAAATAGATTGCCACTTCTCATGTCAACAAAATATATTCTTAATCTAAAACTGGCATGAGGTGATATGTACTTCTTCTGCCTCCTTAAAAACTCCTTAGGTTTCTTTTTTTTGATTACCGTAATTTCAAAGCCTGTAGAATTAACTCTTTGTTTTTGTATTGAAGTATAAAAAGAGTTGCTATTCATTTTGGTTTTAATTAAGCTGACCAACAATGACATAAGAGGACAAAAGCAGCTGATTTTTCTGTGGGCGGAGAAACCCAATACGGAGGCACTTGTTTAATTAGCAATACAATCTACACGTCGGGAATAAAGTAACACAATAAAGCCCGATATACTTTCAGATTAATGCAGCCAATTGGAAAGCTGAGATACAGTGGAGGGTGCAAAGAATCAGGTTGCTGTCTGTCAATAGAAGGACATTATGTTGCTGCTACGTGGAAGCCACGAGACGGTTTAAATTTACACCGGGGCTTTAATCCCTGGGGTGCTTTATTAGCTGCTTGTCAGATAAAGTTCACACCGTGTTCATGTGGAAAACAGGAGGCAGCAGACAGTTCTCTCAGTGTGTCTGTGAATTTACAGAAACCTCGGTTCGGTTTGCTGGTGCAGAGTTTGTCATGTTGTCACTAAGAGCTGATCATAAGAGTTTTTATCAGGATGTATTTTAATGCCAAATGATGGTCAAGATTTTCTTAAATATGAGTTATAGTCAGTCTAAAAAAACATGCATGTTTGGCTGCCTTCCGTCCCAGAAAGAAATCTGAGATCTCAATGGGATTTGCCTGGTTAAATAAAGGTCAAAAAATAAAAATAAAATAGTTGGTGCCCAGCGACTGTTTGTCTGAGGCTTACTTTTTAGTATGCATTACTGTCTGCCTCTCTTAAGGGCAAACCACACAGGTGGTGTAGGATGTGTGTCACATCCTCCGGAGTTCTTGACACTGTTCTGTCTTTAACCGTTGACACTCCTGAAAATAAGAAATTAATTTTAAAAAAGAACAAGGGACTCCTGTAGCAGCTTTTCTTTTATGCTTTATTGACGGAAAAAAAAAATATCTAGAGATATATGACCCTGAATCTTGCAAAATCATATTGTCTGGCAAAGCATTGATCCAGAGATTGGAAATTATGGTAAGAAAGGAAAAATATTAAGATAACATTTTGAACTTATTCTGTGTTCACAGAACACGCTTCAGCTTTATGTGTTTGATGTTTTAGTGGCATTAATTCACGCACCATGCGACACAGTTCCCAGTGTGCTTTTTGCTTTGAAAGTGTAGTCAGGGAGTGAGAAACACAGCTGAGTGGTAACCACAGTGATCATAAGGCACCACTGGTAGCAGCTATTTATTTCTCTTGGTCTTGATTGGCACTTTCTATACAGTTAAGGGTTTTTTTCTAAGCTCAGATTATTCTTCAGCTGATGTTTGGAATTTGGGTCTTCAAACCTTTTTCAAAAATTTTCTAGTTAAATATAATTTTTTTTGGTTCTGGGAAACCTGCAGATGAGGATGACGCTGAGTTACAGTTTCTGACTCAACTGACTCATTTTTTGTTTTGAGGAGGAGTTCGGTGTCCAGTGAGCCGATCCAACAGAACCAGCGCCAGTGCTCGGTCACACTTTTTCATCTGGTTTCAAACACGGCTTTTCTTGATTTCTTTTTTCTTTTTTTTTCTTTTTTGTTTGTTGGTTGTTGCACCCCATCTGTCAGCTGTCTCTGACGTGATGCCTGTGACCGCAGCTCAGCAGACATCTGAACTAACCTCCTTCATGAGCTAAAGATCACGAATCTGTCCTGCATTCTTTAAACTTCTACTTGTATATTCAACTTGCTTTTCTTTTATAAACAATCCTTATAAATCCTCCCACAATGAAAACAGCTGGTTTTGTCGGCTGTGTTTGCTGGCAGCTGGCAGGTCTGATTAATGTATTGGCTGGACAGATGACTGCTGAGACATTCCAAGCTCATGAAACTCCTCTTTTTTATGTTTTTTTTTCTTCTAGCTTTGATTACTTCCAATAAAAAGATTTTATCAGTCAGGCTTAAAAGCTCTAATGTAGCAAGATTATTAAAAATCATTCCTTAAGACAGTACATTTAAGATTCTTCCCTTGAAAAACCAAACAAATTATGTTGTTTCAGGCTATCTAATTTCCTAAGAATATTTTTTTTTTCCATAAACCCATTAATTTTATAAAGAAAAACAAAACAAAGCATATGACCCAAATCTTTACATGAACACTCGTGGTCAGTTTAATAACAGCTGTATTTATAGACAATAGGTGCTTTAATCCTTTAGGATAAAACATTTTCCATAAATATTTAAGAAAACAAGCGCATGATTCTAATTTTAAATCTTTATCCATCTTCAGGGTCTTTCCAGCTGCTTGGTTTTACCTGTTTGTCAGTAAGAGATTAAATGAATTCAGCCTGTAATTTTACTTAGTTTAATCACCTGGTTTATAATACGCACATGTTCATACTATATTTTGTTCATTAATGTTACTGTGAACTCATTTTTTAGGGGAACATTATGAGGAAATGATGAGGATTATAAATCAATTCAATTCCTGAACACATCTATAACGGCTAAAATCTCTACAGTTTTATTTTCCAGCAGAAAATATCTACTGTCACTGAAAAAGAAGCAACATTATATAAAGCTTGATACCAAGCTAGTTCTTCAGTTTATCTAAAAGTTTTCTTTTGGGCTCTTTAACAACTTTTATTAATAATAATAATAAAAAAGAAAAGCATAGAAAATATATCTAAATTGAAGGCCTGGCATTCATTGAAGGGATGCATATCATGTCAGAGTTTTACACTACCTTTGGAAATAACGTCATGTGCGATCTCATGCAGTATTGCGAAATGTCATACTATGAGTTTGTGTTGTTAAAGACTCTCAGCTACTACCACATCAAATTTTAGCTCAATAGCTTCAGAATTGACTGGGTTGCAGCCATTTCTGTGTTGGATAATGTTGATTAGCTATAGCGGGCAACTTAGATTTGACTGACTCCAAAAGTTAATCAGTTATAGATGTAAATGCAATAAATACTTACTGAAAGTCTACAGGATTTACTCCAACAGTCAGTGACAAAGTTCTAAGGAAAGATCTCGCACCACGAGTAGCACATGGAGTATGTTTCATGAATGACTCTCAGCAACTACCACACCCCATTTTAGCACATCTTTAAAATTTACTAAAATATACCTGTATTTGTGTATTCTAAGATAGGTTTACTGTTGCAGCCTCTTGAATTGGGTTGACTTGAAAAGTGAATTAGTTGTAGATGTACATTAAAAAACTAATTCCTGAAAGTTTCGTTGACATTTAATCATGACATATTTTGCTAACAGACCAGGAGTTGACTCCAAAACGTAAAAACAACAACAAAAAAAAAAAACTGCAAACAAACATCTTGCATAATTTATTAGCTCTCAGAATATTTGTTGTGGGTCACTCTCAGCTAGTACCACACAAACTTTTTGGCCAGTATCTGTAAAATTAAATGAGTTATAGCCATTTTTGTGCTTTTAGGTTCCATTGGCTGTGGCAGCCATCTTGAATCAGGTTGAGTCCAAAATCAAATCGGTTGTAGATGTACATTCATTGATGACTTTCTGAAAGTTTGATTAAAACTTGTCCTGTGGTTCATGCAATATTTTGCTAACAGACAGACACACTCAAAAACAAATGACCTTGTAGGTTTCAGGGTAAATGCTTGGGGCTGCAACAGGCGTTTTGGCTTTGTTGCCTGGTTCAAAAGGTGCGAGTTGTGCTGATAAAACTATGGATGCACGTTTTCAAAAAGAGAAAAAAGCCCCCTGGCATCTTCTAACCATGACTTCACGTCTCAGCGCTTTGTTCCCGTCAGTTCACAGACAGTATGGCCGACGTGCCAGGAGGGCATCAGCGCGAGAAACTAGTTTTGACCAATCACTCTCACTATTCAGCAGAAACGTAAGAAAAAGCCCTGAAAGTATCTTCAAACAAAGCATCCTGGGAGAATATTTTCTTTACAAAACAGCCAACCATTCCAAAATTTACCCAAGTCGACAGCATGCTGTCAAGACGAGCCTTTTGTTTGACTGTGAAATTTAGAAAAATTGCTACTTTATTTTATAAATGGCATTATGTGGCCATATTTCTGTTCAACAAGTAGCTGTTTACCCAAGTCAAGATGGCCGTCAGCAAACAAAACGCTGCCCAATAACCCACCTCTGTTGTAAAGTGTTTCTGAAACATTCAAAAAAAGTTAAAAAACAAAAACAACTGGACTTCTATTCTGTAGCTGAAGACGTTTCGCTTCTCATCCGAGGAGCTTTCTCAATTCAGAAATAGAGA
>NC_051444.1:24970774-24978998 GCF_001649575.2 Kryptolebias marmoratus
CTAACAATGGAGGCTCGTTAGAATCCTTGTTTGTCTGACTCACTGATGGGCCACTCTTGTCACGAGTGCAGGTGTTGATTGTTTTCATGTTTTCTGAAACATGTATTTCCACAGCCATCAGCCTCTCTCTCTCTCTCTCTCTCTCTCTCTCTCTCTCTCTCTCTCTCTCTCTCTCTCTCTCTCTCTCTCTCTGGGTTAAAATGTCTCCAGCTGTAGTCCGTTTATTCTCCACCCAACCGATGATGTTAACCATCGAAGAAACCACAAAGTCACACAGCTGAGAAACTCGATGAAGAAATGTCTGCTTAACCTGCTTTTGCTCTCCAGCTGCACCAAACGGTACGATTGACCAGTGAAGTTCACCTTCGCTTAGTTTTCGGAAAAAAAAAAAAATCCAACTGGTGGGTACGTTGTTATTTAGGGAACCTCACACACTGAGGGGTTACCCGATATGTCCAGACATAAACCCACCTTGCAGCAAAATAATGATTTCACTGGACGTTGTACAATTATTCGTTTCTAAAGAGATTTCAGGAGGATTTCCTGAACTGTGTTTAGGGGCAAGGGTTTTTTTTTTGCTTACTTCAGTATCTGAAAAAAAAAAAACAAGACGACACTAGCTTTTAAGTCAAACTCCACACCTTCTACACCAACCATGTATGCCAGAGTTTTAAACTATATTGATCTTGAGGGAGAAGGGACAGAGGTATAACCGCATTATTAAAATCGTGTATATTACGTCATGCATAATATTGACAAATCTTGCAAAATGTCTTAGCACTGAAAGCATGCGCTCAAAGTAAATAGCTGTAAAGCAGCCGATTCTCTGTTGGCTAATTCTGATTAGCTGTGGTGGCCATCTTAATTTGGGGTGACTCCAAAAGTTAATTGTTTAATGATTAATTTAGTTTAATGAGTTTCAATAAAATCTGTTCAATGATTCATGAGATATTTCGCTAACAGACAGTGCCAGCAGTTAATCCCAAAGTTTTAGGCAAAGACCTTTAATGGTTAGCATTCAGAATATGTGTTGGGGATGACTCTCAGCTACTATCCCACCAAATATCCTATCAATATCTGCAAACTCGACTAAATTTTAGCAATTTTGGGGTTTCCTACAGTCAGTTGCCTTTAGGTGCTATTAAACCATGGCGTTCCTTTACATTTTTATGCAGATGACGTCATCTGCATAAAAATGTAAAGGAACGCCATGGTTTAATGACAGTACTGTCAAGTTTAGTTCCCTCTGAAGCCCAGTGGTCCATGCTCTGCCCAGCCTTTCCTTGACTGACTGATTGACGTCAGGAGTTGGATGGCTCTAAAATGTTCTGAACTTCAATGAGAAGAAGACAGCAGTTATGTTGTTTGCTACCAGTGGCACCAGCAGGAACCTCTGCATTAACCTTTCCTCCTTTGTTCCTTATGAGAAAAACATTACTACAAATCTGGGAGTGAAAACAGATCTTTCCCTAAAACTAAACAGTCATTTCCCCCGTTTGGGCTTCGTATGTTTTTAAGTCTCTTAACAGTTCTGGCCCGTCTTGCCTCTCTGAACCTGCTGCAGCCATACGTACCTCCTCGCTCTCTGAGGTCAGCAGATCAGATGCTTTTAATGGTTCCAAGGAAGCAGCACAAACCCGAAGCTCAATGAGCTTTTTCTGCTGCAGGTTCCAAAACTCTGGAACGGTTTGCTGCTGCATGTTAGGCTTGACTCGCTGGTTTTAAGTCTTGTTTAAAAACAGGCTTTTACTTCCTGGCCTTCTTAACAGGTTGTGATCTTATTGTGCTTTCATTTATTTATCTATTCATTTGAATTGTTGTCATTTTTCCTTGTGTATTTTTATGTATTATTTGCCCTGGACTTGTTTGTCTTATTGCTGCTGTTTTTAACTGCAAATGAATAAAGTGGGAAAAGTAAAAGTTGCCTATGGCAGCCATCTTGAATAAAACCGACCCCACCAGTTATTTAGCTGTAATTGTACATCTTGTGTTATGTTACATGGGCAGCACAATGGATTAGTGGTTAGCACTGTTGCCTCACAGCAAGAAGATCCTGGGTTCAAGCCCAAGGTTGAACTTGCAGTCTCTCTGTGTGGAGTTTGCGTCTTTCTCTGGCTGCTCCGGTTTCTTCCCACAGGATAAAAACATGCATCTTAGGCTGCCTTCAGGCCTGCCTTGAAAAAGTGATCTGAGAAATCAACGGGATAAATAATGTTCACTTTCTGAAAGTTTGATCAAAATATGTCCAGTGGTTCATGGTATGTTTTGCTAACACAACAAACAAACAACCACTCAGTCACACACACAAATGCCAAAGCATTATTCCCACCCCCACCCCACCCCTCCAGTTATGCCTTTAGCTATATATATATATATATATATATATATACACACACACACCAAGTGAAAGAATAAACCCGTAAAGCCAGTGTTGTAACTATTGATGGTTTTTTTAAGCTTATAATCTTACCCACAGCTAAACATTTTCTTTTCCAGAAGCTGCGTGTCATTTGAACTGTCTCTGCCCCTCATTTTTACAAACTGTTACTATCTAGTAAAGGGTCAAACGGCCAACCCTCCCCAAAAAATCTTTAAAATTAATCTGATGACTAATGTCTTTGACCCATTTAGGGAGCGCACGTGACCCCCGCTGTTCGCACTCTTGTCGTAAGTGGTAAAAGCATCACAGCCAGCTGGGCATTCACGTGAGAAAATAAAAGCAGAAACTAAAGAGCTGCTGTATTTACGACTCTCGCTTCAGGCAGTTAAAGAAAGGTTTATGGGAGCTACTTGGTGTCCCATTACAGGTCGCCTGTAGAGATTCTGATGGCTGCGAGGCCATCTTTTTGCTCATTTCCTATCTGCCATTTTCATGCAGCGACAAGTGCACAAGCTTGTGAGCGCCGCAGAGTAAGGAGTCACTATTTCACTGCTCCACAAGTCATACAGATGTATCCAGAAAAGCATGCATCAGCAAAAAGAGAGGAATAATAAAAGCTACCAAAACTGAATGTAAACAATGTTTGTCTCAACAATAAGCTTGGCTAACTTTTTTTTTTTTACAAAGCAGGCAATGCATTCAGACTTAAACCTGAACAAGACACAACTCTTAATAAAACCTAGTGACAGCTTCAAGTACGTCCCATAATTATTGCTCTCACTTTCATCCTGAGCAAAGATCTGATCATTAATAATCTCTGAAGTAGCTTGAAATGAAAGATATGGATTTAAAATAATTTTCTTGCAGGAATGCATATCCCCCACTGCCTTTCATGCCAGAGTTTTAAACTAAGATCATCTTATGATGAGAAATTATGACGTTCTAGCCGTTTTGGTCAGACCCTGGAAATCAAGTAATGCACCATTACACTCGAATTATGCACAATGTGTTAGCGTAGTATGTAGTAATGTGTGTTATGGTGAGGCAGTTTTCACACTATTATTTCCTGTTCATACAGTAGTTTCTTCTGTATGTGCTTTTTGCAATCAACCTCCTTCCACAAACTTTAATTTAACTAGTTCATATATTCAAACATTTGGTTCAGTCTGGATCGGTGTGATCGGTGACTTTTAGTTTTTGTAACTTTTATATTTTTTTCAATTTTTTAACTTTGCAAAACTTTTCCCCATAGAGATATGTTTAGATTTCTTCAGTTTCTCCAGAAACGATGTTTTTTATTTCAGCATTTTTACTAGCTCTATTTTCGTCTTCTTGTGATTCTTTTAGTTTGTAGCTACTGTCCTGCTAGCTTTTAGCTACAGTCTGGCTCATTTTAGTTTTCAGTTTTGATTTTGATTATTTTAGCTTTTAGTTAAAATTTAGCTCATTTTTGCTTTTAGCTACCATTTTGCATCATTTTTCATGTAGGATTTTTGCTAAGGTGCTTTTGCTATTTTTTACTGACTCTTCTGCTAATTTTAGCTCCGTTTTGCTCATTTTCGGTTTTAGCTACAGTTTTGCTAATTTTGGCTTGTAGCTACTGCTTATGTAATCTCAGCTTTTAGTTGCTGTTTTGCTGATTTTAACGTCTGTTCTTTTGATTTTAACTTTAACAATTAAGCTAAAGATTCAGTCTCAAACAAACATCAGTACAGTCATTCAGCTCTCAGCATTCACACTGCATTTTAGCAAAAACTGCAGTTTTTCGAGTTGCTCGACTATTAGCACAGCAAAGTCCAGCTCATTAATTAAAAAAGTGACTGAGTTCAAATCATTTTTTGGTTTGCTAAGCTTGATTAGCTAAGGTGGCCATCTTGAATTGGATTGATTCCAAAGGTTAACCAGTTGTCGATGTATACAATATATAATAATTACTTTCTGCAAGATTCAATAAAATCTGTTATGCTAACAGAG
This sequence comes from Kryptolebias marmoratus, assembly GCF_001649575.2. NCBI lineage: Eukaryota > Metazoa > Chordata > Actinopteri > Cyprinodontiformes > Rivulidae > Kryptolebias > Kryptolebias marmoratus. The sequence goes on from NC_051444.1 coordinate 24,975,129, forward strand.
CTAAAATATTACTGCTGACCTTTCACCTTTTGGCAACAGCTGATGACAGTACATCGACCCACAGTGCTCAGTTATGACCAGCCTGATGCTAACTTTCACCATCACTTTTGGAAACATAACCACCCTCCTCGCTGCTTCTGACACCATTTCCACATAGCTGGGCATCTTATTTTAATGCCATACGCTGTGCCAAATGACCAAATTTGAAAACCTTCTGAAAACTTGCAGGTTATTTAAACATCATCTACTTACAGAGAACAAAGAAGCTCATCTAAAAGCTGTTTCAGAGAGGTAACCGTTCAGGTTTATAGTGTTATTAAAGGCTGCGATCATCCTGATGGGTGCTTCTCGTATCGACTGCAGCCTGAGCAGCTCAGGAGAAAGCTCCACCACCACACATTACCTCCACCAAGATAATTGTAGAGTTGAATCAACACCTCTCTAAAGCAGGATTTACTGCGAGGAAAGAATCGATTGCGAGGCCGTTGTGTTAGACCGAGTCGGTTTCAACAATTGGTTAATCTTGGTATGTTTTAATCTCTTTCTGTAGCGTCCCATTGACACGCTTACCGCGTCTCCCGGTGTAATCTGGGACGGACTCCAGCCCTCGGTGACCCTGAGCACGCACGAGCAGATGTAGAAGATGGATGGCTGTCTTGGCTGCAGGTGGGAGTCATTTTCTGAGCAGCTAAATGAGCCATTATTCAGCAGGGTCAGATGTGACTTTGACCTTTGGTTTGTCAGCACAATTTGCAGTCCGAAGGAGTCACTTAAACCCGGTCTGCAGGACGTGGGGAGCCTCGTTCAATGACACGTCTGTTAAACAACGCGTGCTGCACAAAAGTAAAAATAAAACCGCTGCAGACTGTTTATGTGATTTTCAGTATTATTCTTCTTTAAGAAACAGTAAAAAATTAAAGGCTGAGCATTATTTGAAGGAATGCATATCGCCCACAAGAAAAAAATTCCCATATAACACGGACCTAGTAACTACATGGGGCAAACCTTATAAATTTTGATATGTGTGAGCTCATGTGAGATTGTGGGATCTTGCAAGATGTGTTACTTCTCAGAGGATGGGTTGTGAAGGACTCAGTTACTACCGCACCAATTTTTTTCTCAATATTTGTAATTTTGACTAAGTTATAGCCATTTATGTATTTAGTAAAGTCGATTAGCTGTGGCAGCCATCTTGAATTTGGTTGACTCCAAATGTTAATGAATTATAGAGATACATTCAGTGAAAGATTTCTGAGAGTTTCATTCAAATCTGTCCAGTGGCTTCTGAGACATTTTGCTAACAGACAGACATGGTTGACATCAACACTTAAAGCAAATGTTTTAACTCTCCCGTGGCCTTTGGGTCTAATGGACCCAAACTTGCAAGGGCTTCTCTTCCTCTCTTCAGTTATGAGGGCTTCAGGAGGATTAAGCAAAGTTATTACTCAACGTGTAGTGCTCAGAATAAGTATTTGGGATGATGCCAAGCTACTACCACACAACAGGAATGTTAGCTAAATATCTGTAAAACATGTTGAGTTATAGCCAGAGACAGAGTTGACTGCAATAGTTAAAGGTAAAGTTTTAAAAACAGATCTTGATTGAGCAGTTAGTACTCAGAGTATGTGTTTGTGATGACTCTCAGCTACTACCACATCAAATTATAGCTCAATATCCATACAACTGATGGAGTTATAGCCATTTTTGTGCTTTCTAAGGTCAGTTGGCTGTGGTGGCCATCTTAAACTCAGTTGGCTCCAAAGGTAAATCAGTCATGGACGTACATGAAATGATTATTTCCTGAACGTTTTACTAAAATCCATCCAGTAGTTAAGGAGATATTTTGCTAACAGACAGAATTGCCTGTAAATACTGCAGTTATTGGCAAAGTTTTAAACAAAGATGTAACGCAACTTGTTAGCACTCAGAATATGTGTTGGGGTCATTCTCAGCTACCACCACACCAAACATTAGCTCAATATCTGTAGAATTGGCTGACTTGTAGCCATTTTTGTGTTTGCTAAGGTTAAGCTTAGCTAATATCTGAGACGTTTTGCTAACAGCACAGACAAAACGAACACAGGCAAAACACAAGTGCCACTTTGTTCAATATGGAATGTTTTCTTTTTCTGAAGTTACTGCACAGATAAGTGAGCCCGTGTTTTTTAAATTAGGCACGCTGACCTGTTTGCTGAACTCTAAATTATTATGAAAACATAATCAAGCAAACATTCCCTCACATGAGGAAATTACGTCCTAATGAAAGACATTTCCATCCCTGCAGACCAATAAGTATTTATAGCATATAATGCACTGCTCTCTTACTGCCGCTGCAACGTGTCTTCTATATGCCTCTCATGTGCTTCATTAATCAGCTTTATGAATCTGTTTGGATAGATTCTACTGTTATTATTCTTTTTTATCCTTTTGCTCAAAGATTTGGGTGCAAATGGTTGCAAAAACCTGATTTAGGTCTTCGCAATCTCGACGTAATGATTGCCTGCCACAAGAAAGTTGAATGCAGACAATATTGTTTTTGCCAGCGTCTGAGTGTGTACGTGCTCATGTGTCTGTTAGCAAAATATCCCATGAACCACTGGACAGATTTCAATGAAACGTGCAGAAAGTAATCATCGGATGTACATCTACAAGTGATTCCATTTTGGAGTAGACCCCCGATTCAAGACGGCTGCGACAGCCAAGTGTCATTCGAAAACAAAAACAGCTACAATTCAGCCGATTTTACAGATATTGAGCTAACATTTGGTGTGGTGGTAGCTGAGAATGATTCCTAACACGTATTCTGAGTGCTAACAGATTGCATTACATCTTTGTCTAAAGTTTTGCCCATAACTGCAGTATTTGCAGGCAGTTGTTGTCTGTCTGTTAGCAAAGTACGTCATGAACCATTGGACCGATTTTAATGAAACTGTCAGGAAGTAATCATTTGATGTATGTCTATCATTGATTTACCTTTGGAGCCAACTGAATTCAAGATGGCTGCCACAGCCAACTGATCTTAGAAAACACAAAAATGGCTATAATTCTGTCAGTTTTACAGGAGTTGAGCTAAGATTTGAGGTGGTAGTAGCTGAGAGTCATTCACAACATTCTGAGCATACGTTCTTGCAATATCACACGACACCGTACATAACGTTATTTTTTAAAACTTGACCAAAACTGATGCAACGACATCATTTCTCAACATACGATGATCTTAGTCTTAGAAACTCCGGCATGAAAGGCAGCGGATGATTACTACATGTAATGACAGGCCTTTAATTTCTTGAATATTGATGAAAAAAAAAAGTTTTAAATAAACTTTTGAGGCCCTTCCTAGTTAAACACTTCTGTCTGGTTTTGGGTCTATAACAGAAGTGACCTCTGGACTTCTTCCTACAGGCTTGCAAGGCTGTGATTCACTGCTGCGGACTAGAAAGGAGCCAACATTTATCAATGAGCCGTCCATTCACAACACCGTGGTGCTAGAGCTGGACTTCATTTAAAGGAGGAAGAAGCACACACCGATTTCTCACAAAGAGGAAGAGATTTCCTCAACTTCAGCAAAAAACAAAAATCTCCAGGCCCTCGTGTCATAATGAAATAAAATTGGAAACAACGAGCTTAGGAACACGCTGGCGCAGCCAACAATGGCAGATAAGTTGTGTCAGACTTTTATCTGATTAGCAGAACAGCCACTTAACTTCCCCGCTGCCCGGCTCGGCTCGTTTTTGTTTTCTGCTCTTCCCGTGATTACGTAACCCGGCCTGACATTATCTACTGCACAGGCAGTTTCTTTCCACCTCTCCCTCATGCCGTCTGACAGACACGGCATACTTTTGGGGTGGGAGGGGGTGGGGGGGTGGGAAG
>NC_051444.1:24979020-24984565 GCF_001649575.2 Kryptolebias marmoratus
GAGGGGGTGGGGGGGTGGGAAGTGGGGGACAACCATAAATAACTCCTCACTTTTTTCTGCACATGACCGCAGCCATATGTTGTATATCCGAGCTGCAAAGAATCGGCCTCGCACGTGACCGTTAAGATGCTCCGAACAGTGGGACCCTGAGCCTCCGATGATTTCACAGTCAGCTCAGCAGCCTTAGAATATGTCAGACACACACACGCACACAAACACACACACGTTATGTTTAAAAAAAATTGGTTCCCATTGTGCCTCTCGCTGTAAGCCACATTATGTAAGAGTGAAGTTTGAGGCATCGGGAGCTGGCTTTGAGCCACCATGGTGCTGTGGATGTTTGGTTGTGGGTGCAGGTGGTAAAAATATCCCGTGCGAATAGTTCCTCTGAGGATACAAACGCCGGTCGTGGCAAAGTATCACAAGCCGCTGATGCTGTGATTCAGGTATGAGAAGCACCTGTGGAGCGAGCGACGATTGTGTCTCCTTTACTATCACCCGCCGCCGAAGGCGACGATGTGTGTTTGTTTGTCTGTAGCAAAATATCTATGGAGACAGTGGTCAGGTTTCAATGAAAGTTTCAGAAAGTAATCATTTAACACTCATCTACAACTGAGTCGACCTCATTCAAGATGGCCACCACAGCTAAGCGACCTTAGACTGGCTAGAACCATTTGCAGATATTGAGCTGAAATGTGGTGAGGTAGTAGCTGAGCATGGTCTGCATTGCACACTTCGAGAGCAACACATAGTGCCATTTTTTTTTCTTTTTTGTTGAAAACTGTTGGTGTCAACCCTTTCTGTCTGTTAGCAAAATATCTCATGAAGCACTGCTCAGATTTTAATGAAACTTTCAGGACATAATAACTAGATGCACATCCACGACTGATTCCTGTTTGGAGTCACTGCGGTTTAAGATGGAAAACCACAGCTGATCAACATTAACCAGTGCAAAAGTGACTCTAACGCAGTCAATTTTATGGATGCTGAGTTAAAATTTCGTGAGGTAGTAGCTGAGTCATTCTCAACACATACAATAATCCAAGCGCTAACAAATCCCTTGAGAATTCACAATACTGCATGAGATTGCACTTAATATTAATATTAAATATTGTTAAATCAGTCATTTCTCAGCATCTTATCTTACTTTCAAACTCTGGTGTGAAAGGCAGCGGGCGATATGCATTCCTTCAAGGAAAGCTAAGGCTTTAATATTAGAGACATCTACATGAAATGAATCTAGTTGGAAACTGAGTTTTGATGCGTTAGATGTGAAATCTTTCGGTTCCGTCTTATTCAAAGCACCATGAGATGCTGTTAGTCTGAGCTCCAACAAATGTTTTCCACCAAAAAATTAAAAGTACAACTTTTAAAGTCCAAAATTGTCAGAATGGATTTTCTTGCCAGTAGAAAAACACAAAGAAATATTTTTCTTGAACCATTTCACCTCACCTGCGCTGCAAAAGAAAAAAAGCCATGTGGCCACTTTAAGGTTTGTTTTGTTGTGTAAACAGTTCTGTGTAAATACATGGGGGGAAAAAAATGATTCCACTGTTGACAAATCCAGAAACTAGGATCATTAAAATTCCACCCTTTTTTTTAAAAAAAAAAAAAAGACTTTCACTTCACTGACAGGACACATCCTGAGAATAATAAGCACCCAGAGCTGGGAGTTTCCACTTTAATTAAAAGGAATATATTTGACTGACTGTAGTCCGTGTCACAGAGTCTGGCTCCTGTTCAGTTCTTTTACTAAGATTCTAGGTGAACACATGGAGGAAGTTTTCTCCTTTAGCAGATAGCTGTAAACACATCTTTCTAGTCCCCATCATTACACACACACACACACACACACACACACACACACACACACACACACACACACACACATCATTTTGTACGAACTCAAACATGCAAAGCAATGAAAACCAAAAGCAAATTAAAAGCTTTCTCCTCAGAAAAGAGCCTCTTGCTTTATTTTTCTTCCTTTTCTATTTTAATAAGAAAAAATGTTCCAAATATGAAGCATTTAGATCCTAAAACTCATCCATCAGGTTTAGAAATCTTCATTTTTACAGTATCTATCCACGGCTGCTGTTTGTTGTGTTTCAGGCACACTCACACGTGTACGTACGCGTCATCCTACAAACTTTTAAGCTTCTGGCCCACAAAAAGCAGCGGCAGAGACCTGCAACCCTGCAGCCGCTGCTGATAAGTCAGTTAAACAAGGCTACAACGACAGCAAAAACAGCCTCAGCATCTGTTACAATATTTCCATCCATTCATGACTCCTGTTTTTTTGAACATTTTATAACAACCATCTAAAGATATGCCATTGGAAATCCACTCTAATTTTATTTTGATTTCTGGAAATCATCCTACGACCACTCAATTGGTGTTTCAGCACCCACTGTACTGCGACCCCGACTTCGGAAACCACTGGTTTAAGGGACAGGTGAGTGCTGGAGCTCTTTTTTTTTTAGCTTGTAATGATAACGAAACAAAGCATTTTTATAAAACTGCATTCTGACACTGGTCAATCGTCACATAACACACATGAATGCCACATACCTTGGAAGACATCCACATCTTGATACTCTTCTGAGCTCCAAGGTAATTAAAGTCCTCTTGAGGAAAAAAAAAAAAAAAAAAGAAAGAAAACAAAAATACTATTTATATATATATTTGTGCACTGAGTCCAGCAGACAAGAGGGGAGGGGGGGGGAGGAAAAAACCCACTCGTAAACTCTCCTCCAAGGAATGACAGAGTCACTTATGCTGTAACTTTCCGTCTCCGTCTGTGTAAAGGGATATTGTCATTTTGAGGTGGTTAGAATGAAAAAAAAGAAGGTTGTTGCCAAGGCTCCATACAAAAAAAAAAAAGGGGGGGGGGGGGTGAGTCACTTCTGCAGCCATTTTGAACTCTGATTTCTGTGCTTATAGCTCTCATGGTGGGTCAACAACACAAGGCTGTTTTTTTATGCCTCTTGTGGAAAGAAAAAAAAAAGAAGAAAGCTTACTTGTTGCAGCCCTAGTTGGTTTAATGCCTGCTAAATGCCACGTTTCACCAATAAATATATATAAATATTCTGTTTGTTTATGTAAAGTGTCGGATGACAACAAAAGCCTCGTGTTTTTTGGGGGGTGGGGGGGCTTTTTAAGTCCAATTTAGCAGCAAATGAAGAGAGTCGTCACCAGTTTGCTGCCTCTGCTCAAACATTCCGTTTCCTCCAAACTGAGCAGAGGATGACTACAGTGGTGCCACCTGCATATGGCCTACAGTTTCTGTCTCTGAATAGAAATCTGCCAAACCCAGAGCCCGAATTCTACATTAGTGCAAACAAATCATTATTATTATTATTATTTCTCAAAACTTTATTGCATAACAGCAAAAAACCACACCCCTCTAAATGAGACAAAATAAAACTCATAAAGTGCGAATGCATAGCCTGTTTTCTAATTTGGGTGTCACGTCGGATTTGGAAGCCCGCACAGGAGGAAATGGAGATATTTCTCTGCTCTATCAGACATGTGGCTCCTAAAGGATCCAAATGGGTGCCGTGCGTGTGAATGTGTGTGCGCAGGGGGGAGACGAGGGGGAGTTTGAGGCCGTGCGTAAAACTCGTGTTGGGTCCAGGAGGAGGGGATTCAGCTGCTGTTGAGCAAAAAGTGTCTTTTTTTTTTCTTCTTCTTTGGGAAAAAAAATCTAAATAAATGTGTAATCACTGTAATCACACGTCAGTCTGAATAGATTTGGAGTTAGTGCTGTTTTTCCTGCTTATGTCCGTGCCGTTCCCTTTACTGGGGCTCTTGTCCAGGCCGCACAGCGACTCCGTCACCCCTTCCTCCATCTCCATGTACTCCGCTTTGTCTCCGAGCGAGGAGCCCGAGGGCGAGCCCTTGAACTTCCTCAGGAAGTCCGGGAAGTAAGGGCAGCCCGGGGGCATGCTCTCCACCACGGGCTGCTGGTCCTCGTTGTCCGTCTCCCGGTGGTAGAAGTAGTTGAAGTTGGACACGATGACGGGCACCGGGAGCGCGATGGTCAGGACGCCCGCGATGGCGCACAGCGAGCCCACGATCTTGCCCCCGACGGTGATGGGCTTCATGTCGCCGTAGCCCACCGTGGTCATGGTGACCACGGCCCACCAGAACGCGTCGGGGATGCTCGTGAACTGCGACGTGGGCTCGTCCGCCTCGGCGAAGTACACCGCGCTGGAGAAGAGGATGACCCCGATGACCAGGAAGAAGATGAGGAGGGCCAGCTCCCTCATGCTGGCGCGCAGCGTGTGCCCCAGGATCTGCAGGCCCTTGGAGTGCCGGGACAGCTTGAAGATGCGGAACACCCGGACCAGGCGGATTATTCTCAGGATGGCGAAGCTCATGGCCTGCTGCCCGTTGCCCTGGTGCTGCGCCAGGTCCGTGCCCAGCGTGATGAAGTAAGGCAGGATGGAGACGATGTCTATGGAGTTCATGATGTTCTTGAAGAACGCCGTCTTGCTCGGACTCGCGAAGAAGCGCACGATGATCTCGAAGGAGAACCAGATGATGCACACCGTCTCCACGATGAAGAAGGGGTCGTTGAAGGGCGTGAACCCGGGGTCGGGCTGCGAGGAGTTGTTGCGCCGCGGCTGCAGGTACTCCTTCTCGTCCCTGAACTCCGGCAGCGTCTCCAGGCAGAAGATCACGATGGAGATGACGATGACCAGGACGGAGACCACCGCGATGCCCCTGGCCGGGCTCGAGCTCTCCGGGTACTCGAAGAGCAGCCAGATCTGGCGCTTGAACTCGTCCTCGGGCAGAGGCTTCTCCTCCTCCTTCACGAAGCCCTCGTCCTCGCGGAACTTCAGGATGGCCTCGTCGCCGAGCTCGTAAAACTTCACCTCCTCGGAGAAGATGTCGAATGGGACATTGACGGGTCGTTTTAGCCGCCCCCCGGACTGGTAGTAGTACAGGATCGCGTCGAAGCTCGGCCGGTTCCGGTCGAAGAAGTACTCGTTCCTCAGCGGGTCGAAGTACCTGATCCGCTTGTCCGGGTCCCCCAGGAGCGTGTCCGGGAACTGAGTGAGGGTCTTGAGCTGAGTTTCAAACTTCAGCCCGGACACGTTGATGACCACGCGCTCGCAGCAGCCGCACTCGCTGTAGACGTTCTCGTAGCCGGACTGGGGCCGCCGGTCCGTCTCCTCCTCATCATCCATCATCATGTTGCACAGAAAGCTCGACCTTTTGTTCGCTCGGCCCCCCTCCTCCCCTCCGCCCTCCTCTTTCTGCGCTCCCTCCTCGTCCCCCTCCTCCTCGTCGTCGTCCTCCTCCTCCTCGATCATGATGTCCTCCTCGGATCCGAGCAGCGCCAGCTCCGAGTGGCGCAGATCTCCGCCGAGTGCGCTCCGGTTGCGCCTCCAGCGTCCGACGCCGCGCTGCTTTTTGCGCTCTCTGAGAACTCTGTGGTGGTGGTGCTGCTGCTGCTGTTGCTGCTGCTGCTCGGGCTCCTGCTGCTGCTGCTGCTGGGAGGAGGAGGAGGAGGAGGTGTTGGTGGTGGTGGAGGAGG
>NC_051444.1:24984879-25065924 GCF_001649575.2 Kryptolebias marmoratus
CCGCCGCTCGTGACTGGGCGGCCTGGCGCTCCCTCTCGCGCTCCCTCTCCCGCGCGCGAGCCTGGGCATACCCGTAGGGCAGATGGCTGTTGCACCCGCCGTCCGCGCCCACCATGGCAAACTCCATTTTTTTATTTTTTGTTTTTAAGATTTATTTATTCACTTGTATTTATTTATGTGAAGTCGATCGGCGGAGGCGCAGCGGAGGTGTGGACGCACAAGTTGCAGCTCGGCGCGCGCACCGACGGACGGGCTGAGGCATCAACCGCCCGCCGACCAATCAGATGGGAGGAAGTCAAAACAACAAACACACCTCAGTTGGGTCCATACTGACTGGAGTCCGTGTCCATCCTCCTTATGTTTCGCGCCCCGCCGTGTTTTATGACATCATTACCATACGCCTCCGAAATAAATAAATAAATCAAACCAAAGCCCGAGGAGGACCGGTGGCATATAGCCTGTTACGCAGACGCCGCTCAGTCAAACTTGCGAGAAGCGCAGCATGACAAATCACCGAGTCAACAAGCGACACCGGAGCCGTCTCCCCCCGGCTCCCCCGGTGCCCATCAGGTGGTTCAATTCCTCGGCGGTCTGCGCTCAAACGCGTCCCTCGCTCGTCCGTGGTCAGCCGTGGTTGCCATTTTATGGGACGAGGTGCTCTCTTTCGAAAGGATTTGTTGCCGCACTCCGGAGCCCAGACGAATCCGAACGACTTTTTCCTTCCCTCCTCCGCGATGCTCTGAGGAGCTGCGACAGCAAGAGGAGAGAGAAGCACAAAACAAACGCGTTAGTGTCAGCGGCCGCCGCTTTGTGCGGGATATTACGCACATTACGCAACTTCGCCGGCTTGTTGGTGTTAAATTGTGATTTAGATATCGCCGTCGGGGGTTGAGGGGAAAGGGGCGCCGGTGAAGACATCAACAGTGATCATTGTGCACAGAATTCTCCCTAAAGTGCCGTTCTTTCATCCTGACATCCACACTTACATCTGAGAAGGGGCCAAACAAAACAGCCTCAGCCCTCATAAGGACGAATCTGTCGGAGGAGGAAGGCTGGGTGAGGATGCAGCTCTCCGTCCGTGCTCAGATCCCCGTCTTGATGTCGGGGGTGTAATATCCAAAATCCCTCGTCGTATCCAACGGGCGACCATATCCACATCCACATCCAGCAGATACATACGTGCTCTGACGCACTCTGAGGAGGGCACTTTTTTTTTTTTTGGCTGCGCGTCGACGTCTCGTCTCAATTCAACAGGATCTATTGGCACTTGAGCCTCCGTTTCTGCGGCATCCCTCCTGGTGTACTGACAGCAGTGATTGTGGAGTGTGAGGAAAAAGAAAAAAAAAAAAAAGGAAGGAAGAAGAAAAAAAATCAGGTGCGAGTTGACATCAGTGACAGCTCCACGCGATCAAGACCAGTAGAAGAAGGAAAAAAGGAGGGCGGGTAAAAGTTTACCTTGGCACAGGCGAGGGGAAATAGCCCCATGGTCAAGTCTGAGCATCACACATCTGTCTGTCTGCCGCTGTAGCCCTACCTATTCTCATGTATCCCTCCCATTGTGTATGTGTGTGTGTGTGTGTGTGAGGTGATGGAGAGAAAGTCGTCCCTGTACCGCAGCACGCAGGCGGTGCTCGGTCCTCCCCCAGTGGATGCAGCCGGTCACTGCGCACCGTGCTGCAGTCTCACATCTCTGCCCTTCACCGTGACTACAACCAGCGTCCTGTCCCCCACCCACAAAAAAAAAAAAAACTAAGGCATTCGATTTTATTGTCCTCTAAAAAAAAACAAACTTTTGTTTTTTCGCACTTGTTTCATTTGGGTAGGTTACCTAATTCCCTGAGTGCAACAGCTAAATAACACTTAAAGAAATTAGTTCAATTTCAACCCTTTTTTTGTTTACACTTGTAATTTTTCAAACAAATAATACATTTTGAGCTTTGTTTTACACAGTTAAATCAGATCAATTCTTAATATTTACAACCCCAGTGTCAAAGAAATATGAACATCGTGCAAAAATGTAAATAAAAACAAAATGCACTGATTCGCAAAAGAAAAAAAAATGTCTTTTGTGAAGACCATCCAGAAACACGGCTCAGCAGAGCTCATTTCAAATGGACTGAGGCCAAGTGGAAAAGATGAACTGAAGTTCGAAAATCTTTCTTTTTTTTTTGGAAACCTCAAACATCACATCCTCCGTACTAAGAAGCAGCGGCCCCATCCAGGATGTCATCAGCGCACAGTTTAAAAGCCTGCCTCTCTGATGGTATGGGGGTACATCCGTGCCTTTAGCACCAATGCAGAAAAGTTAAATACAGGCTTTTAGAACAATTAATGCTGATGTCCAGCGTAGAAATTCAGCAAAGAAGACCCCGCACAGCGAGAATCCTACAAGGGGAATGGGGTAACAGTCTCTCCTAAACCTCCAGCAGCTCTGGTCCTAGATGTTTAAAGAGGAGATGCTTCATAGTGGTAAACATGGTCCTGTCCCAACTTTTTTGAGATGTGTTACCGCCATAATACACTACATTATGTAATTTTACCCTGGATGGCACTGATTATTAAAAATTTGATATGTTTACTATGTTCCATTGTGAATAAAATAGGGGTTTATGAGATTTGCAGATCATTGCATTTTTTTTTTTTTTTTGCATTTCACATAGTGGCTTGCCTTTTTCAGAATTGGGATTGTACTTTCAATCATAACTTCTCAAACGTTTGTCAAGTTTTCACCGACTTCGCATCTCTTTAGTTATATAAACAGGATAAATTTGAATTTTTACTTGGTATGCTGCCTAAATTCAAAACCACTTTGCCTAAACATCTAATTAAATTGTAGACATAGGAGAGAGTATTTATACTTACTCATATGTATTTATCCAAATAACGATACAAAACCCATTACAATACCAAATAAATACAAAATAGCGTTTGCACATTTAAAAGCTCAATAACATCAATTCCGTTCAGGAATTTCAGCCTGAATAATCATGAATGAGAAACTGATGTGAGTTTCACACAAAGAAAAACACTGGTTGATCCCAAACTTGGCTAATGCAAGAATAGTCATCAGATGTTAAGGATGTAAACATAAAAGTTTCTTCAGCGTATTTGTTGTTAAGTTATCTGTATTCTTAACCCGCAATGGAAACTTGCCTTTTTCTGTTGGACACCTCAGTTTTTATTTCTCCAGACGTTGCACGGTTCCAACTGCAGATTTAGAGTTTAATTTTAAAACGTGCTCCCTGAAATACCTTAAACACTGCCCTCAAAGGATCTGGTTGTGTTTTTCTTTGTAAAACACACACTACAGGGTGGCTTTCGTAGTGATCTGGTGTTACTTCTGCACATTAAGATGAACAGGGAAAAAGAAAAAAAAAGTTCTTTGATCCTTTAGCATCAGGCCTTTCATCAAACCTTTCAAGCATTTTCCTCGAGGCTTAAAGTAAAGGTTAGCGCTGCGTTTTGAGCATTTAAAAACCTTTTGCATATTTGCATTTCCCCCGTGAGTAAACACCATTAATGCCCACTGTTTCTGCCTCCCTCCGCTGTAAGATTAAAGCCACACTCCGAGGGGAAAGGCACCTGTTTAGGAAGGGAAATTACTTCTTCGTTTCCCAGTTATGAGCTCGACATTGTTATCTATGGAAACACGCCTTTTTGAAGGACATTGCAGTGCGCACCTTGCACAAATGCTGACATGAATACAGCCAGAGTGTACTGTCAGACAAGCTCCACGCATAAAAGTGCATGCTGAGCTCTTCAAAAGCTGTTAAAGCAGCAAATTCAAGTCATTTTTTATGTAAAAAAAAATAAATGGTGTATTGTAGAGGCTGAAAACTGCAAATGAAACTGAAGTCATGATTATTAATGTTATGATTATTCAAGGACACATGGTTGGAGGCAGAATGTCTACTAGTGCGATAAAAACATGCAACGTTTTGTTAACTTTGTCCAGTTACTGCTTTACAGATACTGTAACTTAGAAATACAAGTTTCTTTGTTGCTACTCTCAGGGGGGAGATCCAGATTGCAATACTGTCTGAAACTGTCTGAAACCATATAAGGATTGTCTGAATAAGTCTCCCAGCTGTCAGTGTTTGACTTCCTTGTTTAATTAACAAGTAAATTACCTACAACAGTATTACTAATTAATGTGCTGATGAAACAAGCGCTAGTTTTTGTTAAGAAAATTACAGAACAAACACAGAACTGATCTGGCTTTGATTGAAAGTCTTTTATCTCGATTCAAATTTTGATTGTCATGTTTGAAAAAGTGAATTTAAAATAACTTCAATTAAACCACGGAATTTGGAAGAAAACAACACGGCGGACAAAAAGTAAAGACAACAGTATGAGTTGATTTTGAGTAACTAGAAAAGGTTTGTTCGTGTTGTTTTGGGTAAACAAACACACCTCGCCAACTCCTCGGCCTGTGGCGGGTCGGGGTCAGCTCTGAGGTGTCGGGTGTGCAAGTCAAAGCGGAAGTCGCTCATATTTTTGAGTTCCTGTCATCTTCATTGCCTCGTTGTGACGACGCACCAGCAAACCTTGATTCATACAACTGCTTCATCCTCACAGACTGACGTGAGATGTGCAAAATCTATTTGTTTAACTTCAGACAGGAGAAATTAGCAGCTCCTTGCTTGGGGATCTGGAAAGATGAGGTTCGGGATAAAACCTTCAACAGCCAAAATATTACCATGGTTGTTTTTCCTAGGAAAAGAGAGTAAAAAATACACACAAATAAAATGTAAAAGTTTTAAAACAGCTCCAATTTCTTTACATTTTGTTTCAAGGATGCAGGCTTTGTTGTAACCTTTTGAAATGCTCTCGTTCAATAGTTCTTCAAGTTCTCTGAAGATCTTTCAAAGTTTTCTTTTTCTTTTTTTATTTACTTTGTCTGCTTTTTCACTCTATCCAGTCCTTGTACCTGACCATGACAGCATATTGTACAGCATGGGCTTCAAGAATGAGGAACGTGAACAAAAAAGAGGACAAAAGAAGACGAGGCAGGCCTAAAAACCTAGAAGGCGAACAGTGTTGGAAACTCCTGTTTTGTTTTTTTTTACAAAATTAGAAAAAAAATTCCAGCAAAGACCCTTTTGTTGTTGCTGAAACACAGCTTTTGTCTGTCAAATTTTATATTTCGTGTTTCTCATTGATTTATTAAAATAAATGGAAGCAAATTAAGCTGCTAACAAAGGCCCTGAAAACCCCATTGTTATTAGCGTTATTTGCATGGACACAACACAGGTTTATTTCTTCACTTTAGGAGCCTTTTTTAAATGTGAATGAATAATAGCTCAAAGTTAAGTGGCTTAAAATAAAAACACAATTCTGACAAAAGTCCAGCATTGAACCGATGATAAGTGGTGGGGAAAACCAACCAAAGTCCAAAGAAAAACCTGGAAAATCTTCCTGAAATTTAAAGAATGGTGGCTTAAGACTTTTGCACAGCACTGTAAATCCTGTGACAAATTGAATAAATAAGGTCTGCAGTGCACTAGTTTCTTAACAGGAACAGAAGAGCAATTTAAAACTCTTTTATAGTCTCAGCCACAGAAGAAAGACTGAACAGAGCTGATTTGTTTAAGAGTCGCCGGCTTGGAGACTGTAACCCGACTGGCAGGCTAACAGATTACAACACTCAGGTGTTAATTAGTCAAACAATGTTCTAGTATTGAAAAAGCAATTAAGAATGCCTCTCCTTTTTGATGAATGAGTATTGAAAACTACTGACAGGTTGGCATAATGAGTATCATTAATGGAGCCGCATTAGCTCTTTTTTTATGGAAGGGTTAAAGTTTTGTGGGAATAATCAAGCTCTATGAGAGAAATTGCTCCTAAGCACATAATGATAGGATAGTTAGGTCTATAAGTTAGTCAGAATAAGTTATGTTGAAATGTAACATAATTCTCAGGGTAAAAGGTCAGGTCACACGGTTTACAAATTCTGAAAAAGTTGGGACGCTGTGTGAAATTAAATTAAAAACAGATTTTTTTTCCCACTTGAATCATCTCCTCTTCTTTTTTGCTCTTTTTTTTTTTTACTAAAAACAGATTGCAATGGTTAACAAATCTCATAAACTCCTATTTTATTCCCAGTGGAAAATAAGAAACACATCAAATGTTAAGATTAAGAAATTCAACAATTTTTAGGATAAAATAAGGTAATACTGAGTTTCTTCGCAGCAGCATATCTCTGAAAAAAAGGGGGCTGGACTATGTTTCTTTTTGTAAAACATCTCCTCTTCTTCTAATATCAGTCTGTGAACATCCAGGAGCTGAGGAGAGCAGCTGCTGGAAGTTTTGGAGGGAATGTTGTCCCATTCTGGTCTGATGGAGGATTTTTACGTAGTTTGTTCTACAGACCTGGGTTTTTGTTGATGGATTTAGAAAACATTCCTGAGCCAAACGTTTTCTATTGATGGAGCTCTGGACTCCATGCAGGTCAGTTCAGCACCTGGACTCTTCTTCCATGAAGCCATGTTGTTGGACCTAAACCTGTATATACTTTTCTGCCTTGATGTTGCCTCTCCAGATATCTAAGCTGCCCACGCCAGAGGCACTAATGTACCACCATACCATCAGAGAGGCAGGCCTTTGAACTGTGTGCTGATAGTAGCTCAGATGGTCTCCCTCCTCTTCAGTACAAAGAATGTGGTGTCCATGGTTTCCAAAACAAAAAAGTACATTTTCAATTAACTTTGGCCCAGAGAACACATCACATCTGGTTTCTTCTTTATATGATAGAGCTTTAATCAGCTTTTATGGATGGCACAATAAGTCGTGTTTACAGACAATGATTTGTGGAAGTGTTCTTGAGTCCATGCAGGGATGTCCAGAACAGAATCAAAGCTGTTTTTAATGCAGCCCGAGGATCTGAAAATCACAGATATCCAATATTGACTTTCAGTCTTGTCCTTTGTACGCAAAGATTTCTCCAGATTCTTGAAATGTTTTGAAGATATTATGAACTGTAGACAATGGGAACCTCAAAGTCTTCCCAATTTTCTGTTAATATTCTGAAATATTTTCAGACAGTTTTTGACAGACCTGTGAACCTCTGCCCATCTTTACTTCTGAGATATTCAACCTCTGAAATGCTCTTTTTCTACCCAGTCCTTTACTGACCTGTTGTCAACCTAATTAGTTGCAAATTGCTCCTTCACTTGCTTCTTATTTGCACCACTTAGTTTTACAATTTTTTGTTGCCTGTCTTTTTTTTGTGAGATTTTTGTGAGATGTGTTGCTAATATCAAATTCAAAATTATTGTGTTTTTTCCAAATAATAGTATAATTTCTTAGTTTAAATATTTGATATGTTTACTATGTTCTACTGTGACTAAAATATGTGTTTATGAGATTTGAAAAATATTGCATTCTGTTTTAATCTTTACATTTTACTCAATGTCCTAACGTACTTAAAATTGGGGTTGTGTTTTGAATTATTACAGTGTTACATTCAAAACTTTCATACATTTTCAGTGTTGACTTTATGTTTACACTACATTACTGTGAATTGGACGTTGCCACTTCCGCTAAGGGGACTCAAGCTGAAAAAGCTCTTCAGCAACCGTTGTGTCTCCGTTACCGATTCTCCACCCTGCTGCCACCTCAGATTTATTTGCATAATTTTTTACAGCAGAATGAAAGCCCATTTTATTGCACCTTTTAAACCTCCCAGGTTGAATTTGATTGCTCAGCTAATTACCCAACCTTTCCCCACCACACACATACACACACACACACACCACCACCACCACTCCCACACACCATGACCCCTGCAGGTGTGATCCAATCAGTAGCTGTGGCCAATTCACTTTAAACAATTTGATTCAAATACATTTGAATTAAACTCTTTAATTAGGACACAACATCCTATTAGACCAGATCCAATTTTCCTCTAAGGAATTCTCTTCCCCTAAGGTGTTAGTAAATTTCAGGTTGTTATATTCCTGTAGGGGGATTTGTTTGGGCTGCTTGCTTCTGCTTAAAAAGTGCTATGCAGCCACAGTGCTACTACATCTGTAATAAGTGTTGTTATTACAACACTTTCTCCCATGCAGAAACCTAATGTAGGCATGTAAAATAGTCAGTTCTTCAGTGCAAATATCACTTTCTGTCTCTTTAAAGAGCTCGTCAGGCGTCTCCCTATCTTTCACAAACTTACCTACAAGACATCAGAGGAGCTCTCCTCTAATCTGTACAACATGTAGGCAGCCTCCTGCCCACCACACATTCATCATGCACCCACACCCCGAGCACTTCGTCGAGCATCCGCCTCAGTCGGCACTAGGGGGAGTTGCGAGGTTCATAACAACGAGAGGCAATGAAGCGAAGACGCGAGATGTTTTATCACACGGGTTCAGGTGAAACTGGAGCAGAAGTCAGCGCTGCAACAGGTCAAAAAGACTGAACAACTGCAGCTTGGATAACATTCATCATTCTTGTTATTCTGTAAGCTTAAGAACGGATTTACATAATCATCATTCATCAGTTATTATGGCAGGAAGTGTTTTCTAAAACACAAACTCAGACAGTTAATAATACAAAGATGGGTTTTTTTCTTTACTATGATAAATATAAGGCTTAACTAGAAGGTTTCGAGAAAATCTTTGCAATTTAACATCAACTATGAAACTTTTCAAGCAATTGGAGCATGTTTTATATATTTATTTAACATATGGTCATTTTGAGCAAATTTTATAACCCTGATCAAGGCAAGCTCTTAAAATAATGAAGGTTTAAGCTCTAAGTTGTTTATGTTACTGTACAGTTTTAGATACATTTTTAAAAGTACTTGTTGTTCTTGAGCACTTTTTAAACTTTTTTATTATGAAACTGAGATTTCTTGAAACGATTTGCATGAAAGCTACGTTATTCAATGAGTCGTTTCACGTCACTCAGAGCTGATCTGTAGTTTTATAAAACACACGCTTCTCCATATTTATCACAGTATGGATAAACATGTACAAGTTCCATTATATGAAGTTTAAATTAACCATCTATACAACCTTTTCATGTCGAATCTAAATGCCTCCCCCTGAAGCTGTGACGTGCAGGTGAGTGGCTCATTTTACAGCCATGACTGGATTTAGTCATGTTTTATCATTTTCAGAGAAAACACTGGTTCCCTGCTTGTAGAACCAGAGAACATTATGGTAGTATTTGATTTATCTTTGTCTATATTCCTTTCCTCACCTCTAAAAAGAGCTCAATTTGGGCCTTTCACAGTCACTAAATGTGGTCTTTTTCTGTGTATCAGAAGCTTTCATTGGTCAAAGTATTCATTACTGACGGGTGGGTTGTTACCTGAGTGATTTACAGAATGGGCCAGCTGCATCAGGACCAGAAACATACGTCTTTTAGTCAATTGGCTTAAGAATAAATAATATATATATAGTATGTACCTAATTGTAAAAAAAATTCTAAACACTGGAAACAATAATGGTCTCGGCTCAGTCCATTGTTACTTCTTACCAGAGCATCAATAATGGGCAACAAATCTGTATGGATTTGCATAGTTAAAAGATATTGTTTTCTTCTGCTAATTCATTTTAAATTTCATAACAACTTTGAATGAATATGATCATCTCACCAAAGCAAAAGCTTAAAGCAAGGCTTATTAAAATGGGACCAAGAAATTACCATCACAAAGACATCTCAAATATGTTGCGTCTTTGCAGTGAAAACCCAGCAGGAGGATATGAGGTAATGGGAAAAAATCTCAAAAGGAAGAGGGCCTATAATGAAGATAACCGAATCGGAAAATAAAACTAACTGTATATAACTAAATACAGAGTTGGAGAAATAAAATAATATTAATACATGTCGAGTAAAATTAGAATTTAATCAGTTGAGCTCTGCAAAAGAAAAAAAAACAAAACAACCCAAAAATCGTTATCAGTTGATACACACCTACCACACTCAGGCTGCGTGGAAACATAAAGCACCGCCACCAAACCAAACTCTTGACGTTAACCGAGCTGAGGAGGCGTTTGTTTAGATCTGTTGCAGCGAGGGGGGATGCAGGAAATTGGCTTTACTGTGTTTTTGTTTTTGTTTTGGTTTGGGTCTTTCCCCCCCCATCAGTGACAGTGATCAGGGACTCCAGGTGCAGGCTGGAAAGCAGGGGAGGCCGGTTTCTGCAGAGACGAGCAGTGTGACCGATTAAGTCATTCCTATTAGGAATGAGTCCATAAAGAACAAAAGGACCCTGCTCCTCATTTAAAAAGCATAAACCTGCGACTCAAATTTATGTCAGCAAGATGCACAGCTCAGAGCTCTTTTATACGTCTTTAAACACAGCTTACGTGAGGTTTTTTTTTTTTTACACCAAGAGAAGCTTTATTTTATTGTAGTGCTCAAAGTTACGAAGCAGAAAATCATCCCGGGGCCCAGAAACCATCACCTCATCCATCACGTCCAAATTGATTCTCAGTGGACATTAATGTGACATTACAGAGCAAGCGTTCCTCTTTTGGCTGTGGGAAAGAAAAATAAATGTGCTCGCTAGGATCTTTTTTTTTTTAACTTGCTGCAGAACAAGTTGTCTATTTTTAGAACAATGGGGTTCACTTATCTGCCCTTTCCAGAATCCAGGTCGACTATAAATAAGGTGTTTATGTGATGATTGTGTCAATGCGGGAGATGTGTCTGGGTGATGCAAACCTTTCAGCTCCAGACTTAATGAATTATATTTTCACCACAGATTTGCTCGTATCAAGAGGAATTACCAGCTGTTACGCCAACTCCTTAGAAAATGACTAATGGCGCGTTCTTCTCTGAATGCAAGATTAATCAGCTGCGGCTTGTGTTCATTAAGAGCAGAATACATGCTAGCAGTGATGTATTTTAGCTGAAGTAGCACCTCAGAGGACAGCAGTGACTTTATAAAAGTCCTTGCAGCTTGTTGTAGGCAGCTATGGGCTGTTCAGCAGGTTGGCTCAGTCCCTGGTGGCTGAGAGGGTAGACTGTGCAGCTTTTCCCCAAATTTCCACACTTTTTATCCACCACCTCAGACTGTCCAGCCCAGAGGGCAGTTTTAGCATGTTAGTAAAGGCAACAGAGCACAGAGGTTTCCCCTTCAACAGACAGGTGTGTGTTAAGAGGAAGAAAGCAGCGGTAACAAACACTTATTTCCCACGAGGACAAATTTTAGTTGTTGCATTTCAGGTATGTTTATTTGACAGCCTAATGTACTTTTCAGATTCATATTTACACCACTTTTCCTGTGTTATTTTAAAATAACAATATGGATAGAGAAACTGTCTTAAAATGATTTTTTCCCACAATTCAGAAGAAACTTAAAATCTGCTCGACTGATCGAAAGTGTTCTTGAGAGACTCAGAAGTTTGAAAATTAATTTGTATAAAGAAAGATTAGTGTGTTATTGAGATTCTCTATTGTTAAAAACAGTGGGTTGAACGTTACATTTTGGAGGAAAAAAAGCCACTTTGGAAAATTTTTTTGGTTTTCAATGATTGTCTCTTGAAGCAAGAGTATGGCTCCTCTGGACATAAATGCTCATCTACAACATTCAAATTTGAGTTTTACAGCAAATTCTAGTTCTAGTGTTTATAGTGGAACTCTCATGTTGGTGCACCAGCAGTGATGTAGTTTACTTTACAGAGAACTGTTTACCTGACTTAAAGTGGGGAAACCATAGTGATTTCCATAGATGGTTAATGAAATAAAGGCTTGTCACTCCTTGAAGGAATTCATATTCCCTCCAGCCTTTCATGCTGGATTTTTAGACTGAGGTCATCTTTTGTCGACAAATGATAGAAGTGAAGTTGTTTCCGTCAGACCTAATAATAACGTTAATAATAATGTAACTAGCACCCAAAATGTTAGCTCAATATTTGTAAAACTGAGTTATGGCCTTTTTTTGTGTTGGCCAATGTTGTCTTAAATTGAGGTGACTCCTGTAGTTAATCAGTTGTAAATGGACATTTGATGATTACTTTCTGAAAGTTTTATTAAAAAGAACCAAAAGAACCCCCNAAAAAAAAAAAGCATGTTCTAAAAATAATGAACAAAGGACAAACACTGATTCTAAATTGTGTGACTTTTACTTAAGGACACATCAGCTGTGCTTCTGTTCTGAATGTTCATGATGAGAGTTCTGCCCTGCAGGTTTAATGTCTCTGAATGTGACCGCTAATGAAAAGGAAGAAGAAAAAAAAAACAAACTCAGAAGCTGTTTGTCACACAACTCCAGGCAGAGAGTTCGGCTCTGAACGCTAACTGGAGTTGGCTTCTCTCTGAAGGAAAGCACACAACAGGACGAAGTCTGCTTCAGAGGAGTTCTGCCTCCACTTTTCATATCTACAGACGCAATTCCGAAAATGTCGGGACGTTGTGCAAAATGACAATTAAAACAGAATGCAATGGTTTGCAAATCTCATAAATCCATACTTTATTCACAATGGAATGTGGTAAACATGTCAAAAGTTTAAACTTAAAAAAAAATAAGGTAATTTGATGGCAACAATAAAGTTGGAACAGGGACAACTTAAGGAGAATCTGGAGAAATCTCTGCTCAAAGGACAAGGCTGAGAGTCAATACTGGATGAACTGTCAGGATTTGGGTTTGTTTTGTTTTTTTCTTTGAGGTTTCTTTTGTATTTGGGGTTATTGTTTTCATGTTTTGTCTTTGTATTGTTTCTGCTTCTTGTGTTCTTGCCATTATTCACTTCTCCTCTGTCAGTCACTTGTTTACTTGCCATGCCCATCTCCACCTGCTCCTAGTATGTAATCACTCACCTGTGCCCACTTCCCCTAATTACCCTCTGCTTTAAAACCTGGTCATGTTCTCAAATTACTTCTAGTCTAGTTTCTCCCATCTCTTGCCTTGCCTTTTTATTTTTTCATACGTCCTGCATTTTTGTGATTGTTTTTGTTTTGCTGCATCCTCAGCCTTTTGCTTTTGTCCTTTTATTTAAAAATAATTTATTTTATTTTTTCCTTCAACCAAAATGAGTCTGCCCATTGGGTTCGCCACTCTCTCCGCTCAACCTGACATGACCGTGATCTTCAGGCCCTCAGGGACCTGGTTCTGTTCTGGACATCCCTGCATGGACTCAGGAACATTTTTCACAAATCATTGTCTGTAAACACAGCATCGCCGTGCCATCCACAAATACTGGTTAAAGCTCTATCATGCAAAGAAGAAGCCATAAGTGAACACCATCCAGAAACGCCACCATATTTCCTGGACTAAGCAATGTGGAAAAGACAAATCAAATATTGAAAACTTTTTTGGAAATCATGTTTTCCCAAAAGAAAACATTTGCTTCATAATGAAACCGAACATCCAGCAAAGCCCCAGGACTTTTAGAACAGCAGGAATCCTCCATCAGACCAGAATGGGGCAACATTCCCTCCAAAACCTCCAGCAGCTGCTCTCCTCAGCTCCTGGATGTTTACAGACTGATGAGAAAAGAAGAGGGGATGCTTCACAGAGGGAAACATGGTCCAGTCCCAATTTTTCAGTGATGTGCTGCTGCCATAAAATTTGACATTATCTTACTTATCCTTTAAAAATTGTAGAATTTCTTAGCTTTAACATTTGACATGTTTCTTATTTTCTATTTGGAATAAAGATTTGCTAACCTATGCATTCTGTTTTTAATTTATTTTTTTTAAAAAGAAGGGGAGATCATTCACAGAGGGAAACATTGGCCTGTCCCAACTGGTCTGAGATGTGCTGCTGCCATAAAAATTACCTTTTTTTTCCCTAAAAAAATATGGCCCATTTTCAGATTTGATTTGTTTACTTGTCTGATATGGTTTCATTGTCAATAAGTTGTTGTTTCATGACATCTGCAAATTGTTTTAATTTACATTTTGTACACAACTGAGACACTATGGCATTGCTTTCTTACCTGCTGGAAAAGTATCCTATCGTAAATAATTTGTTCATAAACTGCCACGTTTTAAATATTTGGTGTAATTGGCCTTACTATGAAAAGTTTTTATTCTTTTATCTCAGTTTTTCCATACCTTTTTATAGCTTCCGGTACATCCTGAATCTCTGCTCACGATTGGATGTTTGCAGTCCTCTGATTTTTATTGTAAAACCTTCCTTCTTTGGACATTTGCCCACTCCTGTGTCCCCGCTTGACGTTACGCAGTTCCATTAGCATAGAGTAAAGTCTGATTTGAATGATTCGTGCAGACTTTTGCCTTCTTGCACGCATCTCGTCCGTGAAGCTGGGAAAATGGCCACAGATCGTGACCGTTTTCAATCTGACGGAGCAATTTAGAAGATGACAAGTTCCATAAAGATAATGGCTCTGAATGGTCCCAGGATCAAGACTCTAAATGTTCAAATGACTTTGTGAGGTTTCTTTAAGTCGAAAAAGCCTTGTGAGACAGATATCATCTCAAAAAACATCTCTGGCATAATTTCATATAAAGGTTGATAAACTGTTCATAAGATTATATATTATATTTAGACACACGGATAAGAATGTTCATTACTAAAGCACAAAACAGGTTTTAAAAAGCAACAAAAGGGTGGAGCACAGGTAATTAATTACTGCCTGTCGTATCAGTGTTTTCAATCTGACTGTGGGGGGCCCCCATATGTTTCATTGTTTCCCCTCATTCCTGTAATCACTGTGTAGGAGGGGAGGCCTTGAGCCACCCGAGCTGGGGACGGGGAAAAAGACGGGGATTGGCTTCGAGTCCAGAACAGGTAGGCGATACAGAACCGAACCAAGGCCGAGCAGATTAAACGGATCACGGGGCAGCAATATTTAAAGAAGCGAAACAGCCCCGGGGGCCTCAGAGAGCGACACTTTCGGCTGAGTCCAAAGCAACGCCCGGAGCTCTACAGGTAAGAAGGCGTTGCTGAATAACCTGAAAAGAAGTCAGGTAACTTTGTTAAAATGATATACTGACTTAAAGATGTTCTTTGTTTAAAGAACCACAAAGTTCAGTTTGAGTTAGACTGAAGTCAGGATTAATTTGGAGACAGAGGAGTTTGACCTTAAAAATTATTAATCCCCTCTCATTCGTGCTCATCTTTCTTCTTGTTAATTAATTATTCTGAATGTTTAACTGACCATCATACATAAAAAAACCCAATAATGGATAATTTGTCACTATGTTGTTCAAAAGTATTTGTTTATTTTCGAACTAACTGCATTCTTGATTTATTGAAACCGTTTTTTTTCTTTTGTTTTAGCCTCAGATCAGATAAAATAGGATAGTAGATGGACTTTTAGTGGAGATTATTCAGTTTATTTAGAAGAAATGTGTTACTTGAAAGTAACTGAGAATGAGAAAAAAAAACCACATACAGCCGTTTTTGAAGGCACTTTGAGCTTATAAAAATGTATTTTTTTTAATTACTGAACATTAAAACATTAAAAACAAACAATTATTGACATTGAAGTGAATAGCCGTCAGAGCTGTTGAGTAATACCAACCTCATCGTTTTCCGTTTGGACTCAGACACTTGAGAAACTGAGCTTCTTATGCAAGATGATTCAAATTATTTGGTGAATGAATCAGTTTAAGTGATTAGAAAAGCTCCAAAAACATTGAGCTATCATTTAACCACTTCTAAAAGTCCCAAACAAACGAGCCAGGCAGAGATGAACACGATGCCGCCCCCGGGTCCGGGTGGATGGTGTCTCATGCGAGGTGTGATCCCCTCTTGCAGTAGGCGCCTGTGCTGCACTCCGGCGGAGGATGCAGCTGGTTGTCATGGCAGCGCTGCTGGTGCTGGCGGAGGTGGGGCACGGCTGCAGCTTCATCTGTCATCTGAAAAACGTCAGCATCCCCGTGGAGAGCTGCGGCACCATCAAGTTCATCCACACCACAATATGCGAAGGACGGTGCTACCAAGAGGTGACGGAGGGGGTTCAGGCCCTGTTGCTTTTTAATAGTTTTTTTTTTTTTTTTAACACCACTTTTATCTGATTTACGCTCATTTGCTCGGCTCAAAAAACAGAAATTTGTTCAATGACTCTGACACGGACGGTCACAGTAAATATATTTAATTTGTTTTTGAACCATTCTACGGTCAAGCTTGGAAGACTTTCTCAAACCCTATTATTATTATTATTATTATTATTATTATTTTTATTATTATTATTATTATTATTATTATATCTTTTAAATTTAGTCAAGTATTACAGTAGATATTCTCCACTAGATAAGGAAGAAGGTGGATGAGAATGTTTTTGCCTGTGTGTGTGTCTGTCTGTTGTCAAAATATCTCAAAAACCACTGGACAAATTTTAATTAAACATTCAGGAAGTAATCACTGGATGTTCATCTACACGTGATTAATTTTTGGAGACAAGATTCAAGACGGATGCCACAACCAACAGATCTTAAAAATCATCAAAATAGCTGCAACTCCATCATTTTTACAGATAATGACCAAAAACTTGGTGAGCTAGTAGCCGAGACAGATCCCCAACACATATTCTAACTGCTATTAACTATTTGGAGTCACTGCTGTCTTGTCTGTTTGCAAAATATCTCATGAACCACCGAAGAAATTTTAATGAAACTTTCCACAAATAATGGCTGGATGTCCCTCTGCATCTGATTTCCTTTTGGAGCCAAGTCAGGTAAAGATGGCTGCCACAGCTAACTGAATTCAGAAAACACAAAAATAGCTACAATTCAGTCAATTCTACAGATATTGAGCTAAAATTTGGTATGGATGTAGCTGAGAGTCATCATAAGACACATACCCCAAGGGCTTCTTGTTGCACAAGATCTTTGCTCAAAACTTTAACCCCACCTGTTTGAGTCAACCCTGTTTGTCTGTTAACAAAATATCTCATAAAACACTGAATGGATTTTAATAAAACCTGCAGAAAGTAATCATTAGATGTACATCTACAACTGATTCAATTTTGGACTCAATCCAATTCAAGATGGCCACCGCAGCTAATCAACATTGGGTAACACAGAAATGTCTATAACTCAGTCAATTTGACAAATATCGAGCTAAAATTTGTCGTGGTAGTAGCTGAGAGTCATTCTTAACATAAGGTGATCTCAGTCTAAAGAATCTGACATGAAAGGTGGCAGGCAATATGCATTCTTTCTCAGAATGCTCTGCCTTTAAATAATTTATTGAAACAACTCCAAAATAAGTACAAATCAAAGCAGGCTGCAAGTTAGAGTTCGTTTTCCTGTTGTCCATTTTCCTACAGCTGTCAACTAGTTAAAGAACATCCCTCCTTCACAATTTTTGTTTTAGAATATTAAAAATCAACCATTTGTGTGCGAGACTTTCTTGCTTTTAATCTCCGCTGCTGTCGTTGGCAGGATCCCATCTACGACAACCACGTTGACCCGCCTGAACAGCACATCTGCAACGGGGACTGGTCCTACGAGGTGAAACATATCGACGGGTGCCCGGTGGGCGTCACCTACCCCGTGGCCAGAAGCTGCCACTGTACGACCTGCAACACAGAAAGCACAGACTGCGGCCGCCTGCATGCAGACATTTGTTCCTCCAACATCTACTGATTAGCTTTGTGTCCTTTAACTTGGAACTAAAATAATTAAAAAAAAGGATCCCGCTCATGTTTCTGCCGTTCCTTTCCTTTATTTAAAAGCTCACGTTGTGTTTTAAAATGAATTGAATAGGTTTAAGGGCCTTAAAGCGGAATCATCAGTTCGTCGTCAGAGCAGGTGTGTTATCACCTTCAAAAGACATCATTTAAAAAAAAAACCCATAACTTTAGATTTCGTTAGAAAGGCTGACTAAGAGAACCAATAGTTTTTCCTGTTTCTCCAGACCGAGGCAACTGACCCCGAAAGTACAGTGATCCTGCAAGTCAGGGAAAAGGGGGTTATATTAGAGAAAATGGACAGCCTTGTCCCATTTTGACAGGTGGAAATGAAAATAAAGCGACTGCAGCGTACCTATGAGCTTCACCGGAGTCCCAGTTTGTCTGTGGCTCTTCTCCGTGAACTTAAATCAGAGCAAAGCTTAGTATGCAACAAAAAATAAAATAAAATAAAAAGGATGTATTTTTTTCTGTGATTAAACAAATACATAACACTGGAACATAAACCAAATTTGGTTAAACTTTGTTTCTGCTTACGTAATGTATGAATAAAACAATTTAAGATCAATGTTTTTGTCCATTATTAATCAAAAATCTCTAGTCCAATCAAAAATGTTATTAAAGATTTTAAATCAAGTTTAGTCCTTTTAGCTACTAGATTATGTTAACAGGTTATTAATAATGAAGCGTCAGTGGGCTCCTGGAGGTGGAGTGATTTTAAGTAGCTTTGTCGTATTTTATTTTGAAAGGCATCAGGTAAAGGTTATGACGTTGTGAGTTAATTTATGTTTATTTATGCAGTGATAACATAATTTATGTTATGTTGAGTTAATTTATGTGTTTTACATTTTGGGTGTTTTTGACTCAACTTTTGGCACTGAATCATTTTAAGATGTGTTAAAATTGTTGTTTAGTGGAGTTGGTAGGAATATTTACACTTATTGAGTGTAACTTTGGAAAAAACTTGCTTTTTATAAAATCCTAGAAGCCAAATATTTCATTCATCACTAATCTTTATTACTCTAATTTATTCATTTTGTTCCGTAAAATCCTGTTCGTGAATGTAGATGGTAACAAAAGCTCGAAACAAATATTGTGGACTAGCGAGGTGGGTTTTGTTTTCTGAATAAATGAAAGGAAAGAATAAAATAGCATCAAATAGAAATTCTCAAAGTACAAATACGTTAGATTAAACTTAGTTAGACACAAGGACAAACTGGTTTGTACCCTTTTGTTAGAGAAAGAAAAACCCACAGAGGTCGCTGAAAGAACTTGAAACTGACACAAGTGTTAATAAAAAAATAAAACTTAACCAACGAAAATCAGACACTGCTTTTGAAATTTGGTTCAAGGGAATTATTTTTAAAACAAACCGATGAAACTGGCCTTAACTAAAAGGATGGTACTCCAAGAAAAGATTCTAACTAATCTGCTCACAGGAACATGTTAAACTCAGGTGTGTCCTGTAATCAGCATCACAGGTGTCTCCAATCCTGTAATCAGTCAGTCTGCCTGTTTAAAGGGTGAGAAGTAGTCACAGGGCTGTTTGGTATCATGGTGTGTACCTCACTGAACATGGAGCACAGAAAGCTGAGGACAGAGTTGTCTCAGGAGCTTAGAAAGAACATGACTGACATCATGTTAAAGATAAAGACTATAAGACCGTCTCCAAGCAGCTGGATGTTCCTCTGACTGCAGCTGCTCAGATTATTCAGATGTTTAAGGTCCACAGGACTGGAGACAACCTCTCTGAGCGTGGGTGCAAGAGGAAAACTGAAGAGACGGATAATACGAACAGTAACCTAAGAGGCCAGAGCAACAAAAGAGATCAGAGGTGAACTCCAAAGGTCAAGGGTCATCAGTGTCAGATCACACCATCGGTCTGTTTGAGCCAAACTGGACTTAATGAATGACAACAGAGGAGGACATCAAATTATAAAAAAGTGAGACTGACAGGCCACAAAGCTTCTGGGAGAACATCCTTTGGACAGATGAGACAAAACTGGAGCTTTTTAGCAACAAGTCCCCTCAGCTCTGCGTTCACAGAGCCAAAAATGAAAGAACCCTGTAGCTACAGTGAAACACGGAGGAGGCTTGGTTATACTCTGGGGCTGCTTTGCTTCATCTGACACAGGGTGTCTTGAATTTATAATGAAATCTCAAGACTATCAAGGCATTCTGGAGCAACATGTGCTGCCCAGTGTCAGGAAGTTTGGTCTCAGCCACAGGTCACAGGTCACAGGTCCTCCAACAGAGTAATGACCCAAATCAGCAAAAACGTTCTTTCCACCATTTCATTGTCTAAAAAGCTTATTTTCCAGGAAAAGTGTATTTTGCTGGCGTTTTTCAGTGCAGCAAATATTTTAAAAACCCATCATGTCCAATAAGTCTGGTTTAGAAAGCATTATTGGATCTGTGGCTCAGAAAACCTCTCATCGAATGGTTGTAAGAAATAAATCAGCCTTCGAAACTGCAGAACTTTCTAATGAGGTTGCTTTTGTTTCATCTTTTTGGCTTTTACACTTGGACAAACAACTGCAATTTTGTTAACGAAAACGATTGACGCGGTTACTTAAAATAAACAGCACAAAAAAAAAGTAAAATTAGTATGATGGATGAAAATGATGTGGGTTCCATCCATCATAGATCTTTATCGCTCTCTGCCACTAACGGTGGATGTTACCTGTGTGTGTGTGTTCTTTATCGGGCTGTTAGCAAAATATCTCATGAACCAGTGGATGGTTATTAGTGAAACTCTCAAAGTCATCGTTGGCTGTACATCTACAAATAATTAGCTTTTGTTGGAGTTGACCTTGGTTCTCATTGAATTTCTTTTTCTTTCCTTTTTTACAGAATCCACTTTTTTTATACAGCTTCAGAATGTAAAAAGAAAACAACACTCTCACTTTCGAATCACTGGATTTTTACTTTTTTTTTGTATTGTGATGTTGCAGAAACTTGTATTTAAAGGTTATCAATATTTCAGCCAACTGGTGGTGCAAATGTCAGAGCTAAAGGATCTCAGGAAGTGATGCGATCGATGGAGTGATCAATACCAGCAGACAAGGGTGGAAAACAAATGCAACGTGGAACAATGGCACAATGTATTTTTGTACTTTAGGTCAACACTAAAGTGAAGGTCAAAAAGAAAAAAAAAAACAGAAAAAACAAAGTGTTTGTTGCTCAGATAAGTTTGGAGATTCTTGCGTGAAGTCGACGAGGAAGAGGACCTGAGAGAGGGTGCGGTGGACCAAAGTTTACCAAAGTTTTCTGCAGCAAACGTCTTCATCGCACAAAGACGCTGAAAAGTAGCCAGCGACCTGGTACTTTCTCAACCTTAATCTCAGAATCTTTTTCATACTTTTTCTCTGCTATTAGAAAACAGCCGGAGGTGGCAAATCAACAAAAGATGGAGACTTGATCTTAAGTAAGGAACTTGAAGAAGAAATTTTATGGCAATACTTGCAAACGGAAGAAATCACGTGGCTAAAAACACATTTAAAGGAGCAAAATCTAGTATCTAAATCAGTGCCGAACTACTGCATAGTTATCAAACCAGTTTAATGTTTCATTGAAGAGATAAGCAGCAAACAAATCAATCACTGGTGGTGGTGAACAGACAAATACAAGAGGCGCCATGATTTTGGAGTTGCAGGTGTTCTTGTTGTTGTCTCCATTCAAGACCCTAAAGTTTACCACTTTGCTGTGGTTCATCTTTACACACTGTAGATTTGAATATTTGTTTGAACCAGCCTTTCCACTATCCTTTCACTTATGCAAGTTTACTTGTACTGAACCAAAATATAAACGCAACACTTAACAATTAACAGCCTGATTAACTCTATGGATCCTCCCACAGACCAAAAATATGCATGTTGGGTTAATTGGTAACTCTTAAAATTGTCCCTGGGTGTGAATGGTTGTTTGTCTCTATGTGTCCCTGTGATGGACTTGCGACCTGTCCAGGGTGTCCCCCGCCTCTCCCACAGTGACTGCTGGAGATAGGCACCAGCTCCCCGGGTAAAGAAAATGGATGGATGGATCACCTCTATAGAAAGGAGATGTATTTGCACGGCATGAGGCAAATGATGGCCACACCAGATACTGACTGGTTTTCTGATCCCTCCCCAAGGACCCCTCTAATACAGTAAAAATTGCACATTTTAGAGTGGCCATTTGGCACAGCTGTGCAATAATCATGCTGTCCAATCAGCATCTTGGTGTGCCACACCTGTGAGGTGGATGGATTATCTCGACAGAGGAGGAGTGCCCATTAACACAGATTTACATAAATTTGTGAACAATATTTGAGAGAAAACGGCCTATTGTGTGCATAGAAAAAGTCTTAGATCTTTGAGTTCAGCTCATGAAAAATGGGAGCAAAAACAAAAGTGTTGCGTTTAGATTTTTGGTTCAGTATAATTAGCCTGATCTTACCAATCACAAAGGCTGTCCACAAGAGCTTCTACAGGCGATGGTGTTCATCAAAGTGGGAACTGTGGGTATACAAGCAGATGATTTGTACTGCTTGACTCTAGGGAGTATGCACCGTAATGGGGATTTTTTTAACAGCACTCCTGAACCTAAGAAAAAGGGCCAGGTCATAATACATTTGTTTTAGAAAAAAAAACATAACCATTTATAACACAGTTAAGTGGACTGCACAGTGAGGATATAAAAGCAGGTGACTATAAAATTGGTTAAGTAAAATGTATTTGCCTACGTACACCTTACAGTGCACAAAAAACAAGCGTAGGTTTTGACCTAATCATTTTTATGTTCCAAAACCCGAGAACTGAAAAAAAAGGATGTACTTTCTTCACTTCTGGCAGCTTTTCAGGTCCTCGGTTATACTGTGTAGCAGACAGGGAATGTTAAATTAAGTGACAGCCCCGTTACTCCATCCTCTCTGTCAACATCCAGGAGAACTTTTGACCCTCTCCCCCTCATGTTCAGGGATTTTGTTTCAGCTTTTAATGACCTCCTCTCTCACATCTCCAGTTCAGAGTCATCTCAGCAGGCCGGGCCTACTGACAAGTTTCCTTGTGTTCGGGTCATCCGTGTCCTGTAATAGCTGTCTGGTTTTAGAAGTGGAGGTTTAGGCTTGTTTTATTCCGCACTGATCACCACTGCAGCCAATATTTAAGTGTTTCGTTACGTTTAATGTGCGTCAGGGATGTATTCAGGATCTGTTGAAGACACACAGAGCATTTAATGCATTCATGCGTTTCCAGGAGTGCTCTTATAGAAAAAAAAAGTTTCAATTCGGCTGGAAATTATTTTACTATGGTGTCCTCATTTGGCAGCCTGATTTTGGTCAGTGGGATTTAAACCATGAAGAGTAGAGATGTAAGTTAGAATAAATTAAAAGGCAATCATCTATGAGGTCTGACATAAACAACTTTAAGAGCTTTTAGCCAGACAGCCAGGATCACAGCTTCGACTGGACGACAGATACTGTATGTGCTGGAAACAAAGGTAGTTAAAGTTGTTGTAGAAAAATAATACTCACTTATAAGGCTCCTCTGAGATGTCGTCATTAGCTGTAACAGATCTGTCCTGTGTAGTGCATCTGTTCACAGTTCGATGTTAAGTCACGCTGTCGTCTAAGTGGTACGGCCTGACGAGAGTGGTGGCGTTGTTATGTCTCACTGATAAGCTTTGTTCAAATGAGCACTCTCTGACAATCTGAGGTCAGACAGATCCTATCGCTCCGATCTGTCTCGTCCCTGGGATGTTCTGCTTGACATTTCCTTTGTAATAAATTGTTCAACATCAACAAGCGGGGTCTTCCCGTCTGCCTTATCTTTTCGCCACGACAAAAACAAGTAATAAAACAAACGTAAATTCTTTATTCAGGGTTATTTGCATTCTAAAAAATCAAGAAATTCAATCCATCATCTGCCGCTTGTTCCGGAGTCGCATCACAGCGGCAGAAACTTGGTCTCCTTCCACAGCCACTTCTTCCGGGAAGATTCCAGGCCAGCCAAGAGACATAGTCTCTCCAGCTTGTCCTGGGAGGTCTTCCCTGGTGTCTCCTTCCTGTTGGACATGCCCGGAACACCTCCCTAGGGAGGCGTTCAGGGGAGCATCTATACCAGATGCACAAACTATCGCAACTGGCTCCTCTTGATGTGGAGGAGCAGCGGTTCTAATCCGAGTCCCTCCAAGATAACCAAACTTCTCACCTCATCTCTAAGCTACCTTGTGGAGAAAACTCATTCAGACCTCTTGTATCCGAGATCTCATTCTCTCGGTCACTACTCAAAGTTCATGACTGTGGGTGAGGACAGGAATGTAGATCGACTGGTAAACAGAGAGCTTTGCCTTTCAGCTCAGCTCCCTCTTCACCACAACGGACCGGTACGGAGTACGCAATACTGCAGAAACCGCACAAAATCATCTGTCGGTCTCACTTTCTAAGGACCCCGAGATACTTAAACTCCTCCCCTTGAGGCAGCACTTGCTTTTCCACACTGCTTTGCACGTTTGAAGGTTTTTGGATATTGGGAGTAAAAACAAACAAACAAACAAACGAAAAACTGTGCAACTATGTTATATTCCTGAACACCGTTTCCCCCCCTATAGCTCTGGCTCTGATGCACACTGCTGACATGGGAAAACAACCCATCCTGCTCCCAGGAAGGAATCTCTTCGAACTCCTAACGGAACAACAAACTCATCTATAATAAATATCTGATCTCTTGACAAGTTTTTCTCACGTTGCTTAGCATAAAACAGAAAAACTATAAAGTGTGTAATACGCCTTCCAATGGTCATAAGACGAGAGAGGAGGCATTAGGTTCAGCATGGAGTCAAATTTCAGCTGCTGTGATGAATGACTTGTTTGCATCAACTCGCCCTGAGCGTTTTATAAATATTAATAAGCTTAATTTATTTGCTGCCCCTTTCCGAACAAGCCATAAAATGCAGTAGGCACAGGCAGTAAAAGGCAAAAAAAGGAATAGATTATTTTGTTTTGTGATGTAGAGGAAAGCTGACTGCACACATTTCCCCTCCAACTTCTTGCATTTTGTTTACAGGCCACTTAAAAAGAAAGATTTTTTTTTTTTTTCCACCTGTGTTGAACTGCAGAGCTCAGGTTTGGTACGAATACAAAGCTCGGCAGCGGGAGGCCAGCATTCCTTAAAAAAAAAAAAACCCACCCTGACACAAAAAGCTTCTGCCCTACACCTTACCTACAGCTGGCTCTGAGGGCAGAAGGATGGGTAAAAATGAGAAATTACTGTTTTACAAGTTCTCTGGAACTCTGAACTGCTGCGTCATCCTGGTCGGCTCTGCTGCCTTTTCTGTCCACTCTGTTGTTTAAAACAAAAAAAAGACCAAATGGAAGCAGAGTAATTACATTTTACAAGAGTATTAACTTGTTTCATTACTGGGATTACTTCCTTAAATATAAATCATTTCTCTTAAGTTCTTAGAAGGCACTGATCTAACATCATACTGTGTTTTTTTTTTGGCTGTAATAAAAGACCGAGCACTCCTTGAAGGAATCCATATCACCCACTGCTATTTTTGCTAGAGTGTTAAATGAAAATGATCTTATCATGAAAAGGCATAAAGTTACAGGTGTTTTGGCTTCCTTTATAAATGACATAATAGACATTCATCTCACGTGATCCTGTGAGATCTTACGAGATGTGTTAGCGCTCAGAGTATATCTTTCAGATGACTGTCAGCTACTACAGCACCAAATTTTGGGTCAGTATCCATGAAGCTGACTGAGTTAGAACCACTTTTCTTTGATAAGGTCGCTTAGCTGTGGCGGCAAACTTGAGTCAGGTCGGTTTGCATCCAACGAACGCTTTCTGGGAGTTTCATTAGAATTCATCCACTGGTTCGTAAGATATTGTGCTAACACTGGCAAAGACATATTCACCCTTTCACCTTCGGTGGCGAGTCGCAATTATGAATTGACCCTTAAAAAAGTTGGCACGGGATCATTTAGGAAGACAGAAGAAGTCGCTGTAGATCAATTTTTCTGGTCATTTTATAAAGACATCACACAATAAAAACAAGGAAATGTTTATTAACAACTGGTGGTGTCATAAAAAAATCCAACAAACTTTAAATAATAGTTACATGCTGGAATATGTCTTTACAAAGCAGGTAGATTTACATTTGATGGGGGGGGCGGGGGAGAGCTGATGTCCCAGAAGCCCCTCTGACGTCATGACTGGACAATAAAAAAAGAGTCACTGGTAATTAGGTGGCAAATTTGTTCCGGATGATCTCTCCACCCTCCACCTCCACCTGCTCATAAAGCCACTTCCTGTCGCAGCGGCACTCCACGCCGCACTTGCGCGAGCCGCACTCCGGGCAGGGGTAGAAGCAGCCCATGCAGTCCACGTCCAGGCAGTCGCACATGTCCCTGCCGTTGGACAGCAGCCGGCCCTTGTTGTCGTACACTCGGCTTTTGGCCGCGACGCTCTGCCTGCGTGGTGAAGATTCAAAGCGGACATGGTGTGAGCCGCTCCCTCGCAAGCGACAATTTTGATTTCACTTTCTCGAAGCCTCTTCCCCTTCGGTGGCGTTCCATAATTACACTTTTCGCTCGCTTTCTATCGCACATTAGGACGGTGTGAATTTATCCCCGGCCAAATATAAAAACCCCATCCGCGCGCACGTCTCCATTAGCACTGTCGGCGTCTAACGCGCCCCGGCAATGTCGGCCGACACCAAGTCGGGAGAGTAAAAGCCCGGGGGGCCGGTGTTGTCTTTCATTTTCATAATGAAACAATGATCGGATCCAAATCGCAGCCGTCTAACTAGAGAAACTGCACTTTTTTCTGTGAAAACGCCGAGCGCTGAATGACTTCGCTGAAGAGGCTGAAACTGAATCGTTAAAGCTGAAAGCAGCAAAACGTTAGCTAAAGTTGAAAGCAGCAAAAGCCTAAAAGCTAAAAGTAGCAGAACACCAGATGAAAGCTGAAAGGAGGCATGAAGACCAAAACAGAGCAAGTGCACTGAATCAGATTTCAAACACAACACTGTTTTTGAAAGAATTTAAGAAACCTTAATGTGTTTTTATAAAGAAAATATTTCTAAATAAGGTTACGTTTTTTTAAAACTTTAAAAGGTACGGAACTAAAAAGGTCATAGCACCTATATACTGAATAAGCTGATTAAATTGCAATAATAATAAAAATAATAATGTGAATCAGCATCAGCAAAACGAAAATTCAAGCCTCTGAAAAGTATTACCAAATATCATTTTGCAGCGATTTATTTATTTCTGGGAATCTGCCAGTTCTTCGTTCAACCTGCTGGTCAGGTTTTGGGGAGAAGTGCACAAAATTCAATAAACCACAGAAACCTAGAGTTTGGTGCCAGCAGCTGCTTAGGGCCGCAATCAGTTAAATCGGGGGAGAAAAAAAAAGAAAGTTAATTATACTCGAGAGGATCATTTCCACAAAAATCTAATTTTCTAAGTACGTGGAACAGAAGTGGATGTTTTTGTTCGACTGGGGCTGTTGAGCACTTTGTTCTCCTTTAATAGAATAGAACCCCTGAAGTTCGCCTCCAAACACAGAACAAAGACACGCCGAGGGTCCGAGGGCCTCACCTGTCAGACAGCTGCTTCCCTCCACGACCTCCTCGTCCCCCCTGCAACATCAGGACATTTTACACTCAGCTGAATCAGCCTTTCAGAGGGCGTTATAGCAGGCATCGGAAACCCTAATTAAACCTTAAAACAGCGGTCCCCAACCTTTTTAGCTCCACGGACCGGTTCATTATCGGAACGGCCTTTAAAGGTGTGGCGGATAAATACAACAAAATAAAAAGATACCACCGGCATGAAAACAGGGGTATTTTTTAAAACATAATAAACTTAAATCCAACGTTTCCTCGCAGCTTTGTTAGCTGCGTCATCAACATGAATAACAGCCTCTCCTCCCCCTGATGTTCTCTGTGTTTAAACACGCCCTTCAAAATAAGAGACACCACAAATATAAAGTGCACAAAGAATCCAACTCACCGTAACGCTGAATCAGTGGAGCCCTGAGCCTGTTTCTCAGTAACCAGACCGTCCCATCTAGAGATGTTTGTTTTTTACTCATTTTGCTGCTTGTGGGTTTGTTTTTAGCGGTAACGGATCACATGACCTAGATAAGCATTTTGACACGCATCAAGAGTCATAGACTGATGTTGTGGAGAGAATCTCATCATTTTTTCAAAATAAATGTCCTTCAGACTCCAAAAATAAATAAAACGGAAATACTGTAAGTTAAATATTCTTTCTGTGCGGCCCGGTACCAAATGACCCACGGACCGGTACCAGTCCGTGGCCCAGGGGTTGGGGACCTCTGCCATAAAGGATAGTACAATACACAGATTTAAACCTCTACAAATTGTCACTTTACATTATGGTTCTGAGAGAAACGTGTACATGTTTTAACTCAGTTTATAACAAATACTTATTACTAGTTTTAAAGAAAGCTTTTGTGTGAGCAATTAAATTTAAAAAACCTGCCTTGGGTTTCCACAATGCAAACAGTTGTGTGACAAGTAAAAACAAAAACATAAACAACAGCCCGGTCTGGTCAGCTCACCCTCATTCCTCCTCTTTTCTCTCTGCGCATGGCCGCCTCTCTCACTTTGTCTCTGTCTGCTTGTGGTCCCATCTGATTTGCCACGTTTGTCTCTTTTGGGATCACTCCTCTTTTGCGCAGCTCGATCTGATAAAGACAAAAAAAACAACAACACAAAATCCCTTTGCTGAGGCTAAAACGCTCAGGACGAGAGCTGAAACGAGCCAGGAGCTCGCGCTCACCTTCGACGAGTCCTGCCCCGGGGTGAATATCGTGGGCACGGCGTCCTCCCGCAGAAACTGCTTGCCGTTGTAGTCCCTGAAGCAGTCGGTCCTGAAGTGCTCAGAGCACAGGCAAGTGTTGGCAGTCGGGATGAAGCTTTTCATCCCCAGGCTCTGCACCCATTTGCTGGCGAGCTGAGGCTTACTGAGCGGAAACCTGACAGGCGGGGAAGAAGGAGCGGACATGTTCTGAGACCAGGCTTTTAACTATTAACACCTGTTCCAACAACGGGTCCTGATGATGTTCCAGGCTACGATGAAGGCCAAACTTGTAAATAACGGAGTCTTTCCTGTTTACTGGAAATATTCTAGTGGCCATATGCAGTTGCCCAAAGTGTTCAAATCTGTTGCATCTTTAATTAAAAAAAAAAAAGACCACGGAATAAAACAGAAACCTACAGTTAATGTGGAAAGGGTTGAGAGCAAAAAAGTGCAGTTGTTTTGTTATTGTCTTTGGTTTTTATGGGGGTTTCTTCCCCAGTGTTACACCTATGTGTGTTTGTCTGTCTGTAAGCAACTGTAAGCAAAATATCTCGTGAATTAGTCGACAGGTTTTAATGAAACTCTCAGAAAGAAATCTTTGGATGTGCAGCTACAATGTATTTCCTTTCGCAGTCAACCTGATTCAAGATGGCCGCTGCAGCTAATCAACTTTACCAATGACAGAAATGGCTGTAGCTCGGTCAGTTTTACAGACAATGAGATCAAATTTGGTGTGGTAGTAGCTGAGAGTCTTCCACAATGCTTACTTCATACACTAACAGATCATGCCATTTTTGTGTTTGAAACTTTGCCATTAACTAATGGAGTCAACCCTGTCTGTCTGTTAGCGAAATATCTCGTGAACCACTGGACAGGTTTTAATGAAACTCACAGAAAAAAATCATTTGGATGTAAAACAAAACCAATTAACTTTTGTACTCAACCCGATCTAAGACGGCCGCCACAGCTAATCGAAACTTAGTAAAGACAAAAACGGCTATAACTCAGGTAATTTTACAGATACTGAGCTCAAATTTGATGTGGTAGTAGCTGAGAGTCATTCACAACACATAGCCTGAAAACTTGTGTCATTGCATAAGCACGACGTTATTTACAAGATTTCAACTAAGCAGCTAGAACATCATCATTTCTCATTATAAGATGACCAAACTTTAGTTAAAAACCCTGGCACAAATGGTTGCTAATAACATCCCTTCAAGGAATGTTAGGTTTTTAATTTATTTATGGTTTATTATTAATGTAATAAAATTGCGGTATTGGTTCTAAAGATAGCTTTGCTTCAGGCCGTTGCATGGGAGTCAGATCACGTTTTTTTTTAAAGCCATGATTTGACTGAGAAAGCTTTTCAACATCATGGATCTTACTTACAGGGTTTGACTGTGTGCTTACCCATGCATTTATCACACAGGTCTGTTTGTTTTCTGGTTTAAGACAATTACATGTCGACCAGTTTAATAAAAATGTCTTTATTTAAGATTTTTTCAAGGAGCTGTTGCCATGTGTGCAGAATGCCATTTAAGTCAAGTCAAGTTTATATGTATAGCACATTTCAGCAACAAGGCAACAAATCAAACGATACGTTTCATCTTTAGCCATAAGAATTAGTAAAAAGTAACGCAACATTCGTTGAACTTCAATGTTAATTTCTCTTAACTTTATGAGCTCAGGCTCCAAAGGAGTGCAGCACATGGAGATTATATGTTATTTTTTTCTCATAAGAATATATCCACGGTGCAAC
The DNA here is from genome assembly GCF_001649575.2 of Kryptolebias marmoratus. Taxonomy (NCBI): domain Eukaryota; kingdom Metazoa; phylum Chordata; class Actinopteri; order Cyprinodontiformes; family Rivulidae; genus Kryptolebias; species Kryptolebias marmoratus. The sequence goes on from NC_051444.1 coordinate 25,015,010, forward strand.
AATGGCTTACATGTATAAATGCAGTAATAAACTGTGCTCAACAATAAAAGCTTTCAGAGATTATTCAAGTTGTTTCCACAACAGAGTCGTATTTGTTTTTGCTGCATTCACACAGACTGAGAGTTCAGGCGATCAAACCTTTTGCTGTCTCTGCATTCATAGAAGTGTGATGATATTGGCAAATATAGGCGAAGAAAAAGACTAATTTTCCCATGAAGTTTATTACACATAGATTAGTAGATGTCTGATGATAGCTTTCTTTTAAATTTGGCCATGATGTTTCGTGATTTTCTTGGAGGTGTCGCGTAAAAACCATAATATAACATTAATTTTACAATTATTCCGGCGGAACGCGTTTTTCCAAAGCCAGACCTGTCCGACCACTCCAAAGCATCTACAGCACAATAAGCCTGAAGTCGGCGTGCCTAAAATCCCATTCGGTCGCGGCTTACAGACACAGAGAGAAAAGGGGTTTGTGCTGAAAAGTTCCCAGGTTTCGCTCCTACCTGTAAAATCTGATTTCCGAGCCCTTCACAAACTTATTATTACACGCCGGCGCCGCACAAATGACAGGCATGGTGACTTTTTGCCGTTAAAACTGTGCAACGATGAGGCAAACAAAGATATACACGCTCGGGAACCAGTGCACACACTCCGGCTATTTGTTGATTTTTTTCCCCCCTTCTTCGTGGTCTGTTTAAACTTCCGGTTTGGATTGGTGAAGTTCCGCCCTCTAGCGGCGCTGTACGGAATTACTTGGCGTGTGAATTTATGGTGGACATAATGTGAGCATCATTATTTTAAATTAGGACAATACATCTGATTTATAGTTTATCTAATTTATTTATAAATTACATATAATTAATAATAATATAATGGTATCACTCGAAGACTTTCTAAGCAAGATTTTTATAAATTTACTTTGTATCTAGAATGTGTATTTACAAAGTTAATTCATCTTCTTCCCCATTACAGTATTGACTTAAAACATCACATTTCTTACAGTGATTATTTAAACTAATTTAACATTTCTCATCATATTAATTTGATGTTACTGCTTTATTTAATAATGTCAGCAAAAGCAATGAAGAGGTCCATCTATCTATCTATCTATCTATCTATCTATCTATCTATCTATCTATCTATCTATCTATCTATCTATCTATCTATCTATCTATCTATCTATCTATCTATCTATCTATCTATCTATCTATCTATCTATCTATCTATCTATCTATCTATCTATCTATCTATCTATCTCAGTGTTTGTAGAAGTATAAAAATAATCAGTATAAAACTGGACTATATACTATTTTCATGAATTAAATATTTGTGTCCCCCCACAGTCAATCATTAGGTGGGCCTAATACTCACAGATGTTGAAAGCACAGCTGTTTGTGTGAGGGTCACAACAACAATTAAAGCTTCATTAAAGATGTATTTTCACAACCTTTTGCTCTGCAAAGTTGTTTATTAAATTCTTCTGTGTTCGCTGGTACACTCTCTTTTCATTTTCTATTTAAATCATCCTTTTTTGTGTGTAAACTTTAGTCTTGCTAAAGGATTTGACCGGAATATTGTTGTGCAAATTTTCCTGATCCAACACTCCACGTCAAATCATCCAACAAGCCTTACAAGAACTAACTTTATAATTGTACCTTTTCTTGAACTTAATAAGTGAAATTCTGGCGCATGCAATATTTGTCCCTTCAGATGCAGAAAGCTAAGAGCAGGCTTGCAATAACTTTTCAAATACCCAAACAATGCTGCATTTTTCATGTCATGGATGTCTTCTGATGGTTCTGTCAGCTGATGCCACAGATTATATGAAGTTATATAATCTGTTTATGAAACATTTGCAGATATTTCTTATGAATAAAGGTCAATTTGAGGAACTTCCTATGCAAAGTCCCTCAAATTAATTTGACTGTCGCAAAATACTTTTGTTTTTTAGTGTTTTCTAAATACTTAGATTGAAATTGTCACACTCAGATGTGGAAGTGAACATACAGATTTAAATATTTAGAGTTAAGTATTTAAACTTATAATGATATTTAAAAATTCAGGTTTACAGCTTAACAAAATAAATATTAGTTCTTAAAATTATTATTTAAAACTAAAAGTGGCAAAGTATAGCTGCAATTTTTGAACATGTTTGTGTTACTTTACAATCAGTGTCCCATTCATGTTCAACTTAAAGTCTCGTTCTCAAACCTTTTAGCTTCTGACCTCCAAAATAACAGAGGCAAAGATTTCCTGAATATCCTTGACTGAACAAGACAAAAATTGCTGATAAATAAGGCCACAATGTCAACACAAATGTCTTAAACATATATTATGGTACTTTTTCCATTGGTCTATTTATTTTTTATAGTAAAAATATACTAGTAGAAATTATTTTTCCATCTTGTTTGATTTCTGGAGACCATTTCAGGACCTCCAACTTGGTGTTTTGTGACCCACATTGGGGTCCCGACTACAGTTCTTTGAAACCGCTGTTTGAGCGGCTGCCTGTAAGACAGTGTACGGGGCATCGGAGGCCCTGCGCGGCTCTGCTGCCTGTAAGACAAAACAGAGGGCAGCAGAGTCTAGGAGCGGCTCGGTCACATGACGTAAGTAAGCTAGCTAACGACAGCCACTATCAGGAGTCACATACGGACGGGGAAACAAAACCCAATAAACTGTCAAGAACCTATAGCGGCGTGAAGTCACTGGCAAGTAAATAATTAGTTTTTTTATGTCATTACTGAACTCGTTTAAGGAACCCAGGAGTTGAAATGAGCTCAGCCGGCTATATTGAACTTGTGGTGTGTCGCGTGCGGAGGTGTTATTGGCCTTGTGCGGATTGACCGTGAAGCTAATCTCACCTAAACACTCTTTGTTTGTCGCGTTTAGAAAATGTTTACCGGGTTGGTGGGTGATCGCTCGACACGTTTAACTCCCGATAACTTTAATCTAGCAGCTAACGAGTCGACCTTAACCCGTGGTTAGCCCGCGGGTGGTGTTGTCGAGCAGCAAAAGTTCATGTCAACAAGGCTGGATCACTAACTCGGCTAATGTTAGCAGCGAGTCCTGTGTGGTTCTGGAAAACATCAACATTTCTCACAAGCGACCACCTCCCGTCCCTGAAATGTCTTCAGACCTTTTGCTGAAGGCGGACAATGGCATTGCTTATTTTTACTGGCATCATCAAGAATAATAAGCCTGAAGCTATATAGTCAGGCTGTTAGTGCTGCTTTTTTCTTAAATATTAGAGTTTTCAGTAAGTCTGGAAATCTTAGTAAGTCTTAGTAAATGTTTATGTTCCACCTAAGCCTTTGAGCCCCCCCACACACTGCTAAAACATTCATTTTAACTAAATATTTCCTCTAAGCAGGACTTCAGAGGGTTGATAGTTGGCTTAAAATAGTCATTGCAACATTTTAAAGCTAGATTACCATACAGATGTGTGTGTTATGTAAATTAAAAGAGGGAAAAATAACTTTTAAAAAGACATTTAGCTTGTTTACAGTCATCACTACTGAAATATAAATATTTCTAAATGTTCAGAAGCCTCAAACCTTGTCTGGTTGTCTAAAAGTCACGGTCACTGGGTGCTTTACACTAATCTAGAAAACACTAGACAAAAGATAGTGATTCATAGTAATAATAATATTAATGACAGTACTTTTTAAAAGGCTCACAGCCGCCTCAGTTCTTTACCGAAACATAACATTTAGTTGAGTCCAGAAAGTCGTATTATTTTCTGAAATAATCAAGATAATAATTGGCTTTTTCTTGAACTTCTTTCTGACCTCGATGTAAACTTCATGAGGTCAGGAAAAAGGTCAGATGCAGATCGAAGTTTTGGGAAACCGTCGTTGTCTGCACTTTTACTGGGAGTGTGACTGAGGACTGCGTTTACAGGAAAACGTATTATTCTAAAAACGAACTAAAACGTCGTCACTGTTTTCAGGCGGGCTTTACTTACATGGAAAAAAATCCAGTGAAATATTACCCAGTACTTTGTAATCAAAGGTGGAAAAGCGTTGTAACGTGCTGTAAAATTATGGCTAAGTTGACAATAGCCTGCCTGTCACCCACCCGTGAACTCAAATAATAAAATACAAGGTCAAAAATAGGTAAAAGCATATTGTGTTTGCTTTTACTCACATAAACCCCAGCTTGAATATCTTGAATGACAAGAAATGTGCATTTTATGTCATTTGGACGCTTTGGGTGCAGCTTTTTTCCTCGCGTTTAAGCAATTTTTATTAGGTTTCTGCTTAGAACATTTCAAATAATTACTATTAATGAAATGAAAGGCCTGACATTTCTTGAAGTAATGTAAACATCACCTGCTGCATTTTAAAGTTTAAACTAAAACCATGACATGACGAGAAAACTGTAACTTGTAACTTCTGTTGGCACTCGGAGTACATATTTAGGTTAAGTCTCAGCATCAGCTCAGTATTTGTAAATTTGACTGAATTCTAGCCGACAGACGTGGCCGACGCCAACAGTAGATGCCAAAGTTCCCTTTCAGTCGATTTACTCGGTACAACATATGTACTATGGGCAGGCACACGGACACGCGGGAGCGTGATATCCCATAGTACATATGTTGTACCTCGTTCCTCTCCTTCAGGGAACAGTAGTTATATGCATAACATTACGTTTTCAACAGGAATGTTGTGAAATGTGAAGAGCTCGGAGCATGCGTCAGGGACCAGTCTCAGCTACTCCCACAGCAAATTTCAGCTCAATATCTGTAAACCCGAGTGACCTATAGCCATTTTTGTGTTTTCTGAGATCAGTTAGCTGTGGCGGCCATCTTGAATTAGGTAGACTCCAAAAGTTTATTAGTTGGAGGTGTACAACTGATGAAAGTTTTATTGAAACTTGAGCAGTGTTGTGTGAAATATTTTGCTAACACCACAGACAAACGAATCCACATACAGAGACATGGGCAAAAAAATATTGTTGCCCTCTGGTTGGTAAGACGTTTGGGCAGAGAAAAGTAACGTGCGTTGCAACAGTTGCAACAAAGCAGAAACAAGGGTGGGGATTCTTACCTCGTAAGCATGGCAGAGGATGAGTCATGGTTCAGGCTTCTGTCGCTGCACAAGAGACGATTCACCGATTGTGGAAAGAATGAGTTTAATAGTTATAAACAAAGTGCAGGAATTGACACTACACCCTATTTTAAAAACACATCTGATGATAATTTGAGGACTTTATTTGTTCAACAGGGAGGTGACGCACCAAAAAATCAGCAGTTTACTGTTTTTTAAATTGTGTGAAGTGAATGTTTTACGATGATGCTTCCAGTTTTCATGTGTAAAAGTTGTCGAAAATCTATGGAAAGTCCTTCAAGGAGTACTGCTCGAAAAAAGGGCACTAAGATCGTCCCTGAACTAACACTTCATACAGTAAGGAAAGGTGAAACTCCACACTGAAACACTCGTAGCTCACAACAAAACACTTTATAGGTTGCATCACCTGCCTTAGGTGGCATTATTAAGCTCCAAGGGGCTCAAACCTGCTCTGGAAAACAAGAATGTGTCATATTTGACTTAAGGACTTTTGTATTTCAGATCAAGTTTGTCCACTTTTTTTATTTACAAACATTTAACCAGGAAGGTTTTGCTAATTTAGTTTAATTCTTGTCTTCCTTTAAACAGAGGTGATGTCTGATGCTCCTGCTGTCAGTGCAAGTTGGGTTACAGTACTTTTTTTTGCCTTTCCATCAGTCTGGTGACCTGACGTAGTTCTCCACCCAATCCAGGACGCGTTAACCCGAGGACAGATCTGTATAAGCTTTAAAAAAAGTACATTGGGGTGAATCTGCAAGCAGCGCGTGAAGCACTTTTTTTTTTTTTGTTGTTCATCATGGGAACGTCGATTCAATTCGCAGCTCGTGATTCCTGAAATCACCGACGTCTTCGTTTCCCACCAAGTTGCTGCTGAACGTGGAAACTGATTTTTGCTTTACCAGTGAGAGTTGGATCCGTTTTTTTGCTCTGAGAACCTTGGAGAAGTTGGGTTTCCCACTCGGTCCTGCTGACCGTATCTGTTCACTCAGGTTTTTATTTTTTGCACCGGGGGGCATTTATTTCTGTCACCGGGACCCACCCTCATTGTTGCTGACGTTCAGTTTCGCAATTCCGAATTTTACTACTTAAATAGTTTGTAATTAAAAAAAAAATCAGTTGTCCAAAACTAAAATAAAAATGTGCATCGCCCACTAGTTTCATGTCAAAGATTTAGACTAACATCATCTTATAGTTGTGCTGTTTGGTCAAATCTTCAAAATAACGTCATGCGCAATCAAGATATCACGCTCAGAGTTTGCGTTTTAAGATATTGTGACCTAAATGTACAGGTTTTTAAATTATAGTAGATTTCCTGGCAGCTATTGAACAAACTGAAGCCGGTTATCGAATCGTGTCATTATTTTTACCACGCTGACTGATCTTCGTCCAGCTGACATGTCCGATCAGATTCTTGTCTTTTATGTCAAACACAAACTCTTGAGCTACCACTGCTTGAAATGAAAATCTGCCTTTTATGAATATTTTGTCTCCACAAAACATTTAAAAGGTTTCAGTACGAATTAGATGATTTTGCGAGGTTGGGGGGAAAAAAAAGCTGTTCATTTTACTGTACTGATTTCGTTGGTACTTTCATTTCCAGCGGCCTATGAAAACAGGCACACGAACAAAGGTGACTGACCGATAAGATGCAGGGAACATTGGACTTTACCAGCCAGATCAGGGTGGGGATAACGGCAGAGAGTCATGCCGGGGAGCGACGCTTTACGACCAAAGAAAGCAAATTCAGTCAATAAAACACATCTCTAGTTAGTGCACCTGTTGTCTGCAGGTTTTATCTCCTGGTGGAGTGAACTTGGAGATATGTTTAGCTCCTTTTACAAATTGGTTTGTAGCTCATATAACCTGAATATCAATGTCTGCTGATAGCTCCAGTTATGTGTGTTGATTTTGTTTTTTGTTTTTTTACGCTCTTTTCTAATAAGATAAGCATGCACACTGATCATTAGCAGTGGATCAGTTTGTTTCTTTTCTTTTTTTTTTTGTCAAAACTGAAGGGGAGATTGTTGAACGCTTTGGTACTTTGGAGGCGTGAGCTTGCCTGACTGAAATTGTCAGGGGTTGAAGAACAGCAAATGACCTATAGTAACCTGTGGCGTTCCCTCTTTCACCCTGTCTCCTCCCTCTCTGTTTTCCCTCCCGTCTCCCATAGGGCGCTGCAGAAAGTGACTTCTTTCCTACTCACCGTCTTCAAGATATCGAGTCATTAAAACCTCAGCACAACAAGTCACAGGNNGGGGGTGGGGGTGGGGGGGGGTTTCGGCATCCTGTAAGGCTCCCCAAGGCAAAGCAAGTTCACCCCCTCCCCGTCAACGCAGGGATACAGACAGACCGAGGATGTTGCGTTGCACGGGCGAGATGGGCCGGCAATAACTAGGACATCAACCCCAGAGGTAAGGTCAGTCCGACACCATGCCTGCCACATCGTCTCTGTTGCAAGTACATTTAGGCTTAGCTGTGCTTTTTATCAGAGGTGTGTGGGGGGGGGGGCACAGAAAGTCATAAGGTCTGTCAGTGCTGCTAGGTGAATGCATAAAAAAAAAAGCCATAAAAAGCATTTTTGCTTTTCTTTATTTCAGCGCAGTTTTAGTCAACAACCCGTAAAAACAGCTCCCAGTTTTAAAAAGTTAAAATCTTCCTCGTCATATCAAAAGTGTTAGTTTCCTTATTGTTTTTGTCTTTGACTGTTTGACACAGTAACTACGTTGCTCATCCGTGGGGGCTTGGCAGAAAGTTACACCATCCATATACAGTGGTTGTTGTTTCACCGAATTGTTGTTTTTTTAAATGGGGTTTTCATCAAATTTCCTACAAAGTAAGTTGTGTAATTGATTATTTTTTGGCTCTTTTTATGTGTCTGCTTTAATTGGGAATGTGTGCATCGTCTGTCAGCGCAGTGGCTCTCGGTCTTACCTTATTTTAATGCCACGACTGTTTTCACATCACTTGCGTGTTTTGTAACCACGCAGGTGGGATGGATCTGTTCCTTTTTTTAAAAAAAAGTGATTGCCATGAATGTCTAAATCGGGAACTGGGCAGAAAGTCCGGTTCGGTGTCTGCGGCTGTCTGATTCAACTTTTGGTCGGCCGTCGCTGTCATGTGGTTTCTGATAAAATTCACTCTCTGCTTAGCGATGAACCAAAAGGGAACCCAAAACAAGCAGAAAAGTAGGCATTTCACAATATTATTGTTACTAGGTTTGGACAGGATGGATGCCATGTGCCAGAAGATGAGAGAAATTTCACATCAACAAGTTCTCAGCTTGTCAGTAGTTTAAAAAAACCACTTAAATCACACAATGTATAGATTGTTTTATTGTGTCTTTATGGAAAAAGTATCCTTAAATTATCCAGTATTTAAGTCATTTATATATCAGTTAGTTTTAGGTAAGTGGACCTAATAAACAGGTAGCTATTAAGCGTTATGAATATGTCAAATATTGTATATATAAAAAAGTTGTTTGTTCTATGTATAGTAAAGCAAAGCAAAATACCTTTTTTATCATTTTCAAACAGCTTGTCTTCAGAGTGGTTTTTTTTTCCCCCTGCAGCCTGGTTAAGAATAGCCAAGAATTGTGCTTGTGTGTCTGCTGAATCAGTTTCCTGAAATGGATCCCCCTGTGGCACATGACAGACTTTCATTTCTGCTTTTACAGCCGTTTGGTTTGTTTTACACACATTTGTGTCGGCGGTGTGTGTGCGTTCGTTCTGAACACGCCTCGGATCTTTCGAAGAACTCAATAACGCCGCGCGAGACCCTAATAAAACCCCGGCGCTGATGCCGTGAACGTGCTTATCACGGCGCGCAGTTCGATTGTTATCACCTGTCGTCACGAAGGGCAAGCGAGCGTCTCCGACTGATTAAGATTTGGAGTCGTCACGATTCAAGATGGCCACCGCCGCTAATCGACCTGAGCCAAAAAACACAAACGGCTATAACTTGGTCATTTTTACGGATATTGAGTTAAAATACTCCCAAGTGCTGACAGATCACACCAGCTCCTTGTTTAAAACTCCGTCAAGGAATGCTACTTTCTTTTATTTATTTATTTTTTGAAGTGTCATGGCAGATAAAGGGGAGTCTCATTGTCTGCGTGTATTGTCTCTTCATCTTTTTGTTGAAAATCTTGTAAATCTCGTCGAGTGGGTAACCGACGGCGTACGTTTGTACCTGCACTCGTTTACAAAACCATGAAGATCCATTTGTGTTATCTAAAGGACATCTGGTTTAGCTAGATCTTTCCTGTGGTGTTTTTCTTCCCCCTCTCTTTTTTTTGTAATATACAGTATACAATATAACACCGCCATGGTAACTGATATTACTATTTTTATTCAACAGGTGCACGTTGATTTCGTAATGACAAGCTGCTGTGCAGAAGATGTCCACGTTGTCTGTGACTGATATCCCAGATGTTGGTCATGGTGAGAAGAAAAGTATATATTTATATATTTTTTTAAATATCTTTTGAATCAAAGTGAAAGATCTGACTAGACAGGATATTATATTTTTTTTACATTTCTCTTATTGCTACAGCGCAGAATAAACTTTGCACGATGCTTCTGCTTTATGTTTCAACAGTAAATGTTCTCTTCTGTTCTGCTTTATGCATGGTTGTATCCTAAATCTTTTCTGCTTTATGCATGGTTGTATCCTAAATCTTTGTTCTGAAATTTTTCCATGTCTGATGAGATGGGTTTGAAATACAAGACTCTAACAACAACAAGAACATTAAAAAAAACTGTTTTAATTTAGAAATTTAGTATTTCCTAAGTTGGTATCTATTTTTTTTTAGGATCCTATTGTAAATATTTGCCAGATGTTTATTCCGGACACCTGTTACAACAAATAACAAGGAGCAGCGTTCAGCAATGAGTCCGTGTTTTGAATTCGTTTGTTTCTCCTCGCTCAGATGAGAGTAAGGTGTTCAACGGGGCCTCTGAGCTGCAGCTGGACTGCACGGTTCAGGAGAGCAGTGGAAGCGCCGCAATGAAGCCCGATAGCCTGCTGTCACTGACCGACCTCTCCCAGCCGGATGACTTCCCTGTCCCCCTGCAGAACGAGCCTCCGCTGACGGAGATGGGCAGCCCTCTGCCCGTGGAGCCAGGCGACATTAAGCTGGATCCATCAGCGGCTGACGCATCCAGCAGCATAGGTGAGCAACAAGCTCTAATATGAATTACCTACAGTATAGAAACTGAACCGGTCTAAAATGACAACCAGGTATTTGTTTTGAGATTAATTGGGATCATTCAAGTCCCTACAGTCTTTTTTTTTTTTTTTTTTTTTTGAGAGAGAGAAGCAGACATGAAGGCCCGACTGTCTGAGCCCAGATCAGTAATGGCTGTCTCCATAAAACAAATGGAGTGACAACTTTAGCTGACAAGACTGGCCTGTTTTTCTTTTGTTTTGTGTAGGTTTTTTTTTTGTTTTTTTTTGTGTGCGTGATTCACAATCTCAGACGTATCTCTTACTTTACGATTTAGCAACACGATCTCCGCTCGTTCCGACCCATCTGTAGCTGTTTTGTGTCCTGTTTTACATCCACACGTCCACCGCACAGCAGGAGTTTCTCTGCGTGACGCGCTCTCTCGCAACTGGAAACGCTCAGCAGTCGTGTCTGGGTCAAGCTCGGAAAAGGGAGGGACTTTGTCCGAAAACTGTGTCACGGCGACTGCTGTGGTTTTGTCTGTAGGAGATCGAGGCTGATTGTTGAGAAAATTTCTCTTCTTTTTTTTTTTTTTTTAATTCATTTTTTTTATTCAACGACTTTTTGTTATGTTGTTTAAGCCTGGCTCAAAAGCTGCAGCAAATTATTCAAACAGAAACAACATGGCAAATTTGTTTACAAAACAAGTTAATAGTTACTTGTTAGTATTGTAAAGTAAAAGTGAATTATGCAATGTATGTGAAATGCAAAATAGAGTGGATCTTACAAACATCATGCGGTTTAAAGCTTGGAACTCCACACATCTTTAACGACAGAATAAAGTCCATTTGCTTCCTCTTTTTACATTTTTTTTGTTTTGATTTATTTAACATGGTTTTTTATTGATACTAGCGTGATGGGATCGATACTTGAGTTTGTTTCTACTTTCAGGACGTCAACTCCCGTTTAAGAAGTGCAACTCTGCACTGGAGTCGACGGTAGGCGGCAAGATCAAATGTAAACACTGGACGAGCCAAGCATGGCAGATAAAAATGTAGTTGGCTCTGATTGCACTACGACTTCAGGACTGATACACACATGCTAGCACGCTTAGCATCCATGTTTACTTCTGTAAACGCGGCGTGCTGCGTGTGACATTGCGTTGTTTTCTGCGCGCGCGCGTCGCCTCAGGGCCGTAGACCGCTCACGCTGGAGTCTGATGGCGGTCGCATTTAAACTATGATATAATGTGTAACTATAATGTGAACAACCACGTGAAAAAATCCGAATTGAGCATTGAGACCTGCAGTGTGACCATAGCCTCAGTATTGTATGGAACATTTATATGGCGTGTTTGTCTTAAGAGCTGCTGCATTAGAATTTTTCTCTGCTGCTGACTGTTTTTGTTTTTTTTCCCACACACACTTGTTAATAGCGTGAATGCATTTAGATAGTTGTGGTAATAAGAAACATAACCAGGGAGCATCATTTCCCATTCTTAACGTGCTTCAACAAATCTGATTTCCCCACCATACTTTCTGCAGTGTGTCTGGGGATGCTCCGCAGGACTCCTTCCTTTCAGGTTTCCAGCTGTGTGAGTTCATCTTCAGCACAAAATCCCCCCACTCTGGAGCGCAAGCATGAGCAGAAACTGAAACTTAAAGCCAATTGATTGTTGATACATCTGTGTAAAAATCTTAGGATTATGTGTATGAGCGATGAGGACATTCGGTATAATTTGGACTTCATGCTGCAGGGCTGAGCTTTCTAGGGTTCTTTGTAGTCAGTTTTAGTTTTTTACAAATTGTATTTATTTATTGTTTTTACAAATTCCTTTTTTTTGTCTAGCTGCCTATAGGGGAAGGCAGATGATAATATTTCTGTGTGTGTGTGTGTGCACCAAAATATCTCTTGAATCAGTGGATGAATTTTGATGTAACTCTGAGGAAGCAGTCATTAAACGTATTTCCTTTAGTTTTCTGAATGTATTCTGATATAACTGCGTGTCTCCACCTAAAAGGTGTAATAAAATGTCAGTAATTAGGTAAGAAAATATCCCAATTTTCATGAATATTGATAAAGGTCAACAAATACACAGCAAAAACTGTTTCTGTTCAGTTGAATCGTCAACATTTTAATACGTCATTTATAAACAAACCTTCCAGGCATTTTCTAAAAGTTCCTTTCATTTTTTTTTCATATGATAGTGATGAAACAGTTCTTTTTGTGAAATAAGTGCTTCACAAATTAACTTATTTTAGAATTATTACATTTTTCTGCATCTTATGACTTTTTTTTAAAAATAAAAGTTATGGTAAAAAGCCAGACTGCACTGAATAACGTTTAGCTGTCTTATCTCCATTATTAGACATTAACAAGTTTACTAAAGACGCTCTTTTGTTTGTTTTTTGAACTGTGCAGATGGGCAGCCAGTGAAGAGGAAAAAGGGGCCTGCCCCAAAGATGATGGGCAACGAGGTGTGCAGTGTGTGCGGCGACAAGGCCTCGGGTTTCCACTACAACGTGTTGAGCTGCGAAGGCTGCAAGGGCTTCTTTCGGCGCAGCGTCATTAAAAGCGCCCAGTACTCCTGCAAGAACAATGGCCGCTGTGAAATGGACATGTACATGCGCCGCAAGTGCCAGCAGTGCCGCCTGCGCAAGTGTCGGGAGGCAGGCATGCTGGAGCAGTGTGAGTTCCTGCGTACTAAACGAGCCCAAGGCGGAGATAATTTAGTGTGTTGGAAAAATTCGAATGACGAGCGAACCTTTGACTCCGTTTGAGCCTTAGACGAGACGTATGCATCCTGTGTGCCCTTCAGGTGTGCTTTCCGAGGAGCAAATCCGACTGAAAAAGCTGAAAAAGCAGCAGGAAGAGGAAACGGCGCGCACGTCCGCAGTGGTCACGCCCACCCCCCTGCAGGAAACGGCGGCGCTCGACCCACAGCAGCAGGAGATGATCGAGAAGCTGGTGGCCATGCAGAAGCAGTGCAACAAGAGGTCTTTCCTCGATCGACCGAAAGTGACGGTAAAGCAAAGCAAAAAAAAGAAAAAGTTTGTCCTCAAATGTTGATGCCGTTCAGTTTTTACCTGACCGCTGCTAATCATTTCCAGCCGTGGCCGCAGAGTCAGGATCCTCAGAATCGAGAGGTGCGCCAGCAGCGCTTCGCCCACTTCACTGAGCTCGCAATCATGTCGGTCCAGGAGATTGTGGACTTCGCCAAGCAGCTACCCGGTTTCCTAGAACTGACACGAGAAGACCAGATCGCTCTGCTGAAAACGTCCACCATTGAGGTTTGATGTTTTGTTTGTTCAGATGAATAAATCGACTTCAAATCAGCCCCTTTGACGCCATTTATTGGCAGAATGTCTTCAAGAGAACATTAAGAGATGTTAGCGACATCTCTGCACAGTGTACTTCAGGCTTAGTTTAACTTGAAGCATACAAGTTGAAACCTGTTTGTTCATTGAAGTTTTTCTTTATATTACAATTGCTGCTGGAGTTTTAACCTTTGCAGGCCAATTATAGATGAGCAAAGTTTGTGTCGCTGGGCCGTGAGAACTCTGAACTCCTGTAAATCCTGAGCTTCACTTCTGTGAATTCAAGTGTTTTCTCTTTTATTTGTAAGTTTGTCTGTTCTTCGGATTTACTTTGCGCCTTGTTGTTTAGTGATCAATACTTCTTTTCTTAGTTTTTTGGTGCTGTTTATGAGAAACATCGCAGAAGGCTCTACCTCGCTCATTGTATAGGAGCCATACAGCGTCAATAAAGATCATTCTATTCTATTCTATTTCTGGGAATAAATGAGGCTGTGATAGAGACTGATGCTCTGTTGTTTCAGGACGTCACTCACAGACGTTTGTCTTCCACAGATCATGTTGCTCGAGACCTCGCGGAGATACAACCCTGCCATTGACAGCATTACGTTTCTGAAGGATTTTAGCTATAACAAGGAGGATTTTGCCAAAGCAGGTGCTCTTACTCATTTATCTTGTCAAGTCTTTGCGTAAAACTTCCTCCTTAAACATGTCATATATGGAAATTGGACATTTGCGTGTTTATATTTAAGAAGACTGTCGTAATCTTTTCATAGTGACATGCTTTAAGCTAAAGGAGCTAATGATGTCCTGGGTGCAAGTTTGGCATCTTATATCTTTCCTTAAAGAGCCTCATCCAATCTTATGTTTTACTGTTTGTCTTTATCTCTGTCCCTTGTTTTTATCCCCTCAGGCCTTCAGTTCGAGTTCATTAACCCCATCTTTGAGTTTTCAAAAGGAATGAACGACCTGCACCTCGACGAGGCCGAGTACGCCCTGCTCATTGCTATCAACATCTTTTCTGCAGGTCAGACTTTATTAACCTCCCAGCCCTGCGTTTATCATCAGCACACAGGAATCAGAGTAAACTAATGCTTCGGCTTTCTGTCTCTGAAGACTAAAAGAGTTTTTTTTAATAGAGAAAACGTGCATCACATCTTAAACTGAATCTATCAGCTGTGAGAGAGTCACATTCTCAGCTTAAAGGTTTTTTTTTTTTTTTTGCTTCGTGTAGATCGGCCAAATGTGCAGGATCACGATCTGGTCGAGAGGCTGCAGCAACCTTACGTGGATGCGCTGCGCTCTTACATCATGATAAAGAGACCAAATGTAAGTACCCAGAGCTTTGAATAACCTTTAGTCCGATGAGCCGCAATATGTCAGCGCAACCTGGTTGTCATCATCACAACAGGCACATTGGGTCAGAGTTGAGGTTTCATTACTTTGTTGAAACCAGAAGAGAGGAACCTTTCTGTCGCTACCGCCAAAGGAAGTCAAAACCCTAAACCCAAATATAATAAAAGCTTTGCTCGTTAACTTAAAGACTTAGCCCTTAAGTTCATCAGTATTTTTTTGTTTTTTAACACTAGTCATGTGTTTTACAACCCCAATTCGCAAAAAGCTGGGAAGCTGTGTAAAATGTAATTAAAAGAGAATGCAATGATTTGCAAATCTCATAAACCCATATTTTATTTACAATAGAACATAGTAAACATATTAAGGTTTAAACTAAGAAATTGTACAATTTTTAGGAGACAAAAATGTCATTTTGAATGCAATGGCAGCAACACAACTAAAAAAAGAAGGATGGGACAGGGGCAACAAAAGGCTGTAAAAGTAGGTGGCACGGATAAGAAACAAACAAACAAAAAAAAATTTTTTCTCCTAAAAAGGTTCAATTTTCTAGTCTAAATGTTTGATATGTTTACTATGTTCCATTCTGAATAAAAAAGGGTTTATGTGATTTGCAAATCATTGCATTCGGTTTTTATTTACATTTTACACATCATCCCAACTTTTTCAGAATGTAAAAAGAATTGTTTGCTGATGGAACGAAAAAAAAAAAATGAGGCCACAATAAGTGACAGCTGCCACCGCAGCAGATTATAGCTAAATATCAATTAAAAATACTGACTTATGATCATTTTAGTGTTTTCTAAGTCAGCTATGGTAGCCATCTTGTATCAAAATGACTCCAGTAGTTAATCACAATGCAATCATCATGAATATTTATTTATTTTAAAGCTAGTAACAAATTAGATAAAGCACACTTAAGAAAAAAAACTTGTAACTTAATTTACATGTGTTTAAAATTAGCGCCTGGGCTGAATTTCATTGTTTAATGGACTTTCTTTCTGCATGCCGTGCAGACAGAAAAGCAAGGCTTTTCAGACAGAAAAGCAAGGCTTTTCTGTCTGCACTTTTAAGAAATGATAAAAAAAATACAAACACTTAAAACAACTTTGCAGGCTTAAAATAAATCTATCGTGCACTTGTACTGCCTTCATCTTGGACACCGCTTTGCAGCTGTAGTCTAAAGCTTATCCCAAGTTTTTTTTTTTTTCAACGTGCGCTAATCAAATTCTGTTAATTGGATTTTGAAACCATAGCACTAATCCTTGGACAATGTAATTGTTGTAACCGTTTCATCCCTAATTATGTTAAAGATGTTTACGTCAGTCCAGGTCCGAGTCATCCCTGTGGTTTTCAGATTGTGTTTCTATGGTTTCCCCAGGATCATTTGATGTTTCCCCGCATGCTGATGAAGCTGGTGAGCCTCCGCACGTTGAGTAGTGTCCACTCGGAGCAGGTTTTTGCCCTTCGTCTCCAGGACAAGAAGCTTCCGCCGCTGCTGTCTGAAATCTGGGATGTCAATGAGTGACCGCGGTCCCCGATGTCGCACTCCGTGGCTTTTAATGGACCCTGAGACAGTCACGGCGTCTCGCAGGATCACCGATCTGATCTGGTCAGGGCTTGGTTATTGCCTTGAGATTTCGTTCCCCCCCCCGCCCATCTAAGAGAGGAGAGCGCCGTTGCTCCTTTGCTCTCGAACAGACTGTTAAACGGTTTTGTGTTCATTAGATGAAACGTGAACACAGAGCTTTCTCTTAACCTTTTCTTTAAGCGTAGACGCTCACATGATTGTGGTTAAGTTCCAGCATTTGACTTCTCAGCCAGTTATCTTTTGATTTGATATTAGTTATGAGTTATGCCAGTTTTCAGTGTGGTTCCTTATTCCTTTTACTAATACTAAAACCAGAAAGCACTCAGCAGATCTTGGCTGGTCATATTCTAAAACCAGAATAAGTCACATCCTGTTGGAAAAGTGATTTCTGTAGATGTGATTGAAATTTGTTCCTTATTGGGCGTAGGCAGACAGCGTTCCTGCCGTAAACTTAGTGTTTCGTTATTATAGCAGTGACAAAATAACAAATAAATCTGATATGGCAACAGACAGTTTGTATTCCCGTTAGATTATTCTTGAGGTTAAGTCTGAAGAGGGGTGTAGCTCAGGTAAAGTAATGTGAAGTAAATCTTTGGAAGGTGGGAACTTCTTTATTCTTTATCTTTCCTTAAAGTGCAAAATGGACCTGTTTGGTCATTAATACATGCCCACTGACATTCGTGTAAATTTCTATTTATTTTTCATCTGAAAATGTACAGCGTGCACAAACCTTTCCAAACAGAATGCACAACTGATTTTTGTACCAATGCACAGCACGGTGAAGTTCTGTGATTGGCTGTCACCGACGTCACCGTGGTACCTCCAAAAAAAAAAAACGGTTTTGAACTAAAAACGTAGACTGTGAGCCTCTTTTCAAATCAATTTGACTTTCTTTCCCTCGTAAATAAGGAATAGAAGAATCCGATGTCCTTATTCAACACGTGCAATCTACTTCTGCTGATTTCATCGCTAAGCAGTGCTTTCCATCATGTTTTCTGATTTGTGATTTCTTTTTTTTTAAGCACTAAAAGTGTGCAAAGTACACTTGAGTTTGAACAGATTAGAGAATTCGGTTGTGATTTTTCTTTTGACAATGTACTGAATTATAAAAAAAATAAATATTTAGTTAGGAAAATAACTCGATCTAAAGGTTTTGTTAGACTTTTTTTTTAACTCGAGGTCAGCTTTATCTCGTCAGATTACTAAAGGCTTCTTTAAAAATGTACCAAAATCCAGTAGAGAGCAGAAGATGAGAGGACACCAGCTTCAACAATAAGAATGTAAGTTTTTTTTCCTAAACTTGATAACTACAGAGATCCAGATGTTTATATTCAGACTTTTGTTTTCCGTGCAGTGAAATTTGAAATGCTCCGTAATGGATGATCGAGCAGTTTGAGTGTAAATTTTTCTCATTGTTGGGAGAGTATTTTTTCCTGGTCTTCTGTTGTATTAAAAAAAAAATAATGTTAAAAGTCAAAGTGACGGTATGTAAATTTATCTGCTGTCTGTGTAGCCATTTCAAAGCATCGACGTTAGACCTTCATGACCGGAGGTGGGACATTTGCGTCAACTCAACGGTTAAAATGAGACACTTTATTTGCTTGTAATTTTTTTTTTTTTTTAAATAAAATTGCTTTCAAGTCTGTCACGGCTAAAAATGGTGTAAACATCGAAGCGCAGATATACAAAACTAACAAGCTCCAGGAAAAGTGGAATTAGGTAAATTAAGCTTAATGGGTTTTTTTTTGTTGTTGTTGTTTTTACTAATTTGATTAAGCTTGACTAAAACTTAAACTCTGATATTGCTTTTTATGTCTGAATTGTAAGGGGTTTTGTTTAAATAAGACACCAGGTGATTATATATTTACAATAAATGCACATTTTTACCGCACACATGTTGACTTATCTAAGTGAAATTAATAAAATGAAATTAATAACCCTTTCTCCCCCCCAAAGATGACATCGAAAACGTCGAACACAGAAACATTTGTATTGATCAAGATGAAGGGAACAACAACAGCTTTGTAAACTTTCGGAACTTAATATTCCGGTTTTGTTCTGCTCATCTGTAAAATATAACATCGATTAGACATCGTTATTACACTTAAATGCTCTTCAGCATCGGGCTTTAGAAAGTTGAATTTTACTCCAACTTGATCATGACTTAAGACTTTATAAGCAAAAACTCCCTGAGCTCCACTTATTTATAGCTATATAAATATAAGTAGATACTTTCCTGTCACTATTTGAGGAATCAACGGTGAAGTCTTACAGAAGCTGCGTCACAATCAAACCTCCTAAATAGTTTTTTTTTCTCAACACACTGCACTGGGTTAATTCCCCCATCTTCAATGTTGCTCATTTGAAAACTCAGTATCAATAAAATGAATTATGCAAACTACTCAAACACATTTTCATTCAACAGAAGCTCATAAAAACAGTCTGTTTTTGCCCCTTTTTCTAACCCACGTTTCATGCCATGTGCTCCTTAAACTTCAGACACGTGGCATATTTTTATCGTTAATTTCCAGCCTCTTAACTCGTCCGTGTCATTTTGTTGAAAGCTTCGAGCTGAGAAAGCTCCCCCGGATGGGAAGCAGCGAAATGCCTTCGACTACAGAGCAGAAGTCCATTTATTTTCAGTTTTTTTTTTTTTTTTTTTTTTTGGGGGGGGGGTTGTTGCTATCCAAACACTGAGAAGTGGAGAATATTCTATTTTCCACCTTATCTCAACTGAATCATTTCCACTGCCAGGGAAAAAAATAATAACACTGAAGCTATCATGTCCCCGTGTACTGTAGGCTAATGAGCTAAAAAGAAATAAATATTTTTTGTGTAAATGGAAATGCTGTAGTTATAAAGAATAGTTGTACTGTATATACTGTAATTGTAATTTCTGATCTCATTTAATTCCTGTCTTCAGAGGGGTGACACTGTAAACATTACTGATATATAGAAATGCTAACCTATTTTAATACTTGTAACTCTGAAAGAGCATCTGTTTTGTATGTACAGTAAAAATTAAAGCCCTGCTGTAGTGCTGGTGTGTTTGGTATCACAGTAACTTTGTCAGCCAGACGTCATTTCTTACATACAGCGCTCAAAGGTTTAAATTCAGCTTGAGTGCAGACAAGGTTGTTTATTTCTAAAAACAAGGTTCTGAGAGTTTTGAATAAATTTGAACTTATATGCCCAGAATAGTGTCTGAACTGTTTTATTACATAACATATATGGTATAAAATTGTTCTTAGATGTGTAAGATACAAATACAAACAGAATGCAATGATTTGCAATCAGATGAACCCATATTTTATTCACAATTCAAGGTAGTGAACATATCAGTTGCTAAATGTACCTTTTTTCTTTCTTTTTTTTTTTTTTTTAAAAAAGATAATTTTAGATTTCATGGTAGCAACACATCTCAAAAAGTTAAGATGGGCAAGAACAGGCTGTAAAGGTAGGTGGTCCGAATAGGAAACAGCTGGAGGAGCGTTTTGCAACCAGTTAGGATAATTGGCATCAGGTCAGTAAGAGGACTGGGTATAAAAAGAGCATTTTAGAGGTTAAATCTCTCAGAAGTAAAGATGGGCAGAGGTTCACCGGTCTGAAAAACTTCAGAAAATTTTGGAAGACTTTGAGCATATCGCCATCTACAGTTTATATTAAAAAAAATAAAAATAAAAATCAGGACTGGAGATATCTCTGTGCAAAGGACAAGGCTGAAAGTTAATATTAGATGGTCTGATCTTCAGGTCCTCTGCATTAAAAAACAGATCTGGTTCTGCATGGACTCAGGAACACTTCCACAAATCATTGTCTGTAAACACAGTTCACTGTGCCATCCATAGATGCTGATTAAAGCTCTATCATGCAAAGAAGAAGACCGACGTGAACACCATTCAGAAACTCTGACATCTTCTGGGGCACTTGGCTTCAACATTTGATATGTTTATATATGTGTGTGTGTGTCACTGTTCAGACTGATTACTGCTCACCAAGCCTGAAGTTTGAGTCATTTTTGTTGTGAGATCATTTTAGAGGAATGATAAAACACTATGATCATCATGTTTGATTTTGGGATGTCGAAAACCTGAAATGCTTTGTATTTGAATGAAATATCCCATTTATAACGCACCAATGATTTAAAAAAAAACATAACAAAAAAACAGGATCCATACCCAAGCCCAAGCCCAAACCAAAACGTCAACATTTAATTTGACCATAGTTTGTAAAGGTGGATGCACATATTCAGGTGTCAATAAAAGACTTTGGACGGTCCTGTTAGGTGACATCCTCCGCGAAATAAAGCAAATTGATTTTGTACTGGAAGCCTTCAGTAGTTTTTTTTGCCAGGGTTGTTTATTTCTTACGCTAGGTCGGACTTTTAGTATGCGGAACTCTGTGTACACTTATGATGATGATGATGATGATGATGAGGAGGAGGAGGATGTTGTGAAGGCAGGTTGTAAGTGACCGAGCCACTCGTTCATCCAGCAGGGGAGGCGGATACACGTATTTTGCATCATTTACTACGCTGCCAGCCGCTCGCACGGAGTGGCGAGCCTCCCCAGCCGCCGTTCTCGTCCGGAGTTTCCAGTGGTCCGCCGTAACCTTGGAGAAAACCGGGGCTGAGTCCACGCGAACGTCGCTCCCTCTCCCGTATCCGTGACCGACCGACGGAGCGGAGGGCACCTAGCGCCCTGCGCCTAGCGTTAGCGGCTAGCAGGCTAATGCGTACAGGTAAGGATGTATTTCCAGTCTGTGTCGTTTAAACCCAGAAAGCGCAACGCTAGTTAAATGCTCCGGTAGGGCTGTCCGACGTGGCCGCCGAATGTGGCATTTGTCAGGTTAGCAGTTTTAAGGCGAAGCGGTCAAGCTAGTGTTAGCATCGGGACGGCTAGCTAGCTAGCTCCGAAGCTAACCTATCCGTGGCGTAGGAGCGCAAACTGGCTGAGACAAGGAGGAGGCGAGAGGATGCTTGGTTGGTGTTAACGCCAAGGACGAGCCGAAACGTGACCAGTGGCTGTAAAATGCACGAAAGATAAGGGTTACCATAATCAAAACGACGGGCTGTCGAGGCGTTGGCATCGGCTTATCGCGTTTCTGCTCAATGTTATCTGAAATGCCAGCGAATGTCCTCACTTATCTGTCCAGTTTAGGTGTGAAAGAACTCGTAGGATTGCACCTCGTAACTAATTCATCACGATGAGGGGTTTGGCATTTTGCCACTGACGTGCATCGCCGTTTTCTGAAAAACAAAAAAATCTTGGTCACGAACCAACATGTGGCAGGCTCAACACTGGGATAGGCAGGTCAATGAATGACTGTCACTCTTATAGGTAAATGTGAAGGCAGACAGGTTTTAAATGCCCCCTTATGGTGCTTTAATGTGTATGTGCTTAATACAAATGATGTCCAGTGTTTTAAAGAAACAATCCACACGACATTATGATTAAATGAGGTCCCAGTCAAGTCAAACATGGAACCAAATAGTCTGATTTGACCAAGGCGCTTTATTACTTACGAAGTAAAAACAGATTTAGATGTTGAAATCTCGACACACGTTATCTAAATGAGTATGAAAATGGATTATGGATGGTTTCATTAGATTATGTACCATTTGTTGTTCATTACAGTCTCTTAGCTGTGACTCATAATCTTCCACAGAAATATGAAATGAAGATATCCAAAAGAGCACTCTAAAGTAGAATAATTAATATGCGTTTCATAATCTGCTTGTAAGCCCCGTCGCGCCGCGTTACTCAGAAATAATCAATTCGACGAGTGCCTCCTTGATGACACATGACCCCCACACAACCTGCCACTTATGTAAACATCACCGGCGCTGCCCGAGTAAGAAGTGAACCTACAGGATGTTATGCAAACATGTATGTCCCTGCAAGCATTACGTCCTTTCAGCTGTCTCATCTCATGAGCGCGGTATTTCAAGAACGCCCTGCAGGAGGAAGGTTCGGAGTTGATTTCGTGGAGTGTGCACATGAGCTCCGTAGCAAAAACAAAATCCTTTTTTTTTCAATTCAGAAGTATTTATGAAATGGAGCCCAAAGAGCCGCCTCAGAATTATTAAGGCACTGTCAGCTTTGCCCTGCACGTTGTCACTACTTCTGTGGTGACTTTAGTGTCGTTCCCAAGCTGTCGAAGAACCTCGAGCCACAGCATAAGCTCTCCTCACAAACTTAACTTTACAGAAGCTGCTCTGCTTAAGAGCCAAACTAAGGACCGGGTAAATTAAACACAGTTTAAAGCACTCGAGTATCCCTAATCTGTAATTTGTAAACTTCTGTGCCAGCAGACTCGTCTGTGCAGACAATATTTGCACCACTGAAGTGGGACACCTAAATAAAAAAAATGTGTATTTTTCTACTTTAAAGACAGTTGCCTTGTTTCTTGAAAGCTCAAGATAAAAATAAAAATGAAAAATATTAAAATATACCAATATTTGTGTGTCCGAATTGTTACCAGGTGACTCGTAATTGAATCACAAGTTCACTGAAGACACTTTTTTTTTTTTTTATTCGAAGCTCAAAACGTCTGGAATGACACGGATGTTAAACGACAACTTGACATGTTGATGAAAGGACACGGCTGAGAGGTCGAACGTCTAGTTAACGTGTCGTCTGTTACAGAAACAGATAGCGAGGCAGTCTGGCTTTATAAACAGAATGACAGGGTCAGTAAGCTTCAAACATCATTAAGGCTTAGGAATTGCTTAACGCTAACACGTTTTCTATCTTATCAGCTCAGCTCGAGATCATTTTGATATTACAAGAGAGACATTGTAAGAAATTAAGAACTGCTACTTGTTAATTTTGGCGTGTTTTCGGGGCCTCGCTGAGCCCTAAAACCACTTCAGCAAGCTTCTTTACTGCTCGCCGTAACTTGCGAGAAACGCTATCTGTGCCGGAGGCCCGTGCATCACATACATCTCCTCTGAGTTTGAATGACTAATACCCGCTAACGGTGGTAGTTCTGAAAAGATTCAGCTGTTGTTTAACCTACGTTCTTATCTTAGCCTTTGAAGATTAAACGTAGCTGTGTGAGGCTTGATGCTCATTTCCTTCAGCGAGAGAAGCAGCGTTCAATACTGAGCCTTATTAGAGACAATCAGCGAGGTGGCTGAGTCCTTCCATCCTCCATCTAAAAATAATTCTTTGTTTCTGTATCTTTGTTCTGGATGAGCCTGCCTATGTCTCTCCGGCTTCATAAAACAGCCATTTTGGCTTTGTACCAGGAGGCGTTCGTGCTGCCAGAGCTGCATGTAGATTCATTGTCCTGATGGTTTTGCAAGATAACCAGGGCTGGGTCTGTGTTTTGTGCAGGCCTACTTATGACTGCAGCAACATTTATCAACATATTTTCTCGTTGCGTTTGACTACTACCGTCAGGAACGTTCATCTCTTTGCCTTTCTTAAACCGTTACTCCTCCTTGTTGGGTAAAAAAAAATTAATAGAAGTGATCCGTTTTAACCAATATCATTAGACGAGACGAATATTACTAATATTTTGTGACAGTTTCCTTTAATCAGCCAGTAAGAAACTGTCAGAGCTTCAGCGCATTTGCATAATTTCCCCAAATCTGACGAGCCCTGACATTAAACTTACTCAACAGGACATGTTTCAGCTCAGTGGGAAGTGCTGTTGGAGCCAGCCAAGGCTTAGTATGATACACCACATGTTAAAGCTGTCGTATTTCACAGTGTTGGCAAGTAAGTTACCATCGTCAGCGGCGTACAAGCTATTTTCTCCACACAATAAATGGTCGAGGAAATATTACTGCGTACGCTGTATATTGTGCGGCCGGATTAAGGCTGGAACAATCCTGGGCTTGAGATTTATTCAGCTTTGCTGTTTTAATCAGTTAAATTATTCAACATCAGTCTGCCTCAGTTTGGGCTTGCGTCTGACTGCGTAAGGCTTCTCCACACCCAAGGAGGAGCTATTAGTGGTAATTGCTCCCATGATGCACGCGAAGCCTTTTGTGATAAAGTCGACCTTAATTTCCTGACGTCGTCTGGCCACAGCTGTGTCAAACACTGGCTCTGCTGTGGTTAATGACGGCCCCTTCCAGGATGTGTGACTGTAGTGTTACGCTCCTGATTAGCATGCTGTCCATTTGTCTGCCCTGTTTATCTTTGCCAGGCTTGTGCAAGATAGGCTCGCATCTCCTAACAATGGGAATCACTTTGTATTTGTCCACATTCGTTCGCAGTCGCTTTATCACCTGCCAGCAAAAGGTGACCTGGCGGACAGTAAGGTTTTTGAGTCGTTACTGCTACTATGGATGGATTTTTATTTAAATTTTCAGAAAGCGATCACTGGATGCGCACCTACAGCTGATTTAACAATTGGACTCAGTCCAATTCAAGATGGCTACCACAGCTAATTCACATCAGCTAACAAAAAAGTGGCTATAACATAGTCAGTTTTGCTTATATCGAGCTAAAATTAGATGTGAAAGTTGATGAGTCATTCACCACACAAACTGAGCGTGACATCTCACTGTATGACACGGGATTGTACATCATGTTATCTTCAAGGTTTGATTAAAAAAAAAAAGCTGCTCCAACTCTGTCATAAAAGGTGGCAGCGATGTGTATATATTCCTATAAGAAGTGCTAGGCTATTAATTTAGAAAAGCCCTATTTGTATTATTGCTGTACATAAATTTTTAAGCTGGCATATCTATCAAAATTAATGTTTTTTTTAAACAAGAAAAGGTTTTAGTAAGCCTATTACTTGGATAACTCAAATAAAAAAACATGCCAAATTTATTAATTAGCTTTAAAGGTATTTGTATGGTAGCTGAAATGTGTCCAGTAGACACTTTTTCCCCTTTTCCATTACATGGTGTGGTACAGCTGGCACATGCATAAATGTTTTATTGCGAGTAGTACCACACGACTGATTTGGTTATGGGTTTTTAATGAGTGGAGTCAAACTATGACATATTAATTTGACTGATGGCTGATTAATCAGGAGGAAGCTTTACCCAGCTGGATCTCTTCAGCGGGCACTTCACTTTTCATGGCGCTCCCACGGCTTTTAAAGAAAGACATTTGATGTGAACGTGTGCGACCTTTTGGCAAGTCACCAGATGCAGATTATTAATATTCCATCTGATGGCGGATTGCTTTTTCACGTGTATGAATTCTGATTCAATCGGCATGTTTAGATATTATTATTTTTTGGACGACCTGGGCTGAATCCTAAGGCACACAGTTTGTGAAGCCAAAAAAGGTGGTCAAACCACCAGCATTTAGCTCATCACAGTGATACACTCTGAAGGGACATTGTCTGCAGCAAAAAGCTCCACTACAAAACTCTTAAACATTGTAGAAATGTAGTAAATCATATCAAATTTTGAATCTTTAGAAGAAGTTGTTTTAAAACCCTTTTGGGTTCATGTCAAGATTCTAATGATCAACTCCAGTCATTTGAAAATTATAGTCCATTTTTTTTGTACATTTTGGTCCCACTTTTACCTTGCTTAGTTAGTTGCATAATGGATAAATACCATGTGCATATGACCTTGTATAGATAATAGTCTGTAAATTGCAGTGAACACACTGCTGTGAGTTCAGTGTTTGTGTTTCAGGGTGGAGTTTCTGAAGCATCGCCTCATGTGGTGTTTGTTGGTGGTATAATAAAGGCTGTTGGCCATAGATGATGACTCGGATATGAACAGATCTTGTCAGTGAAGAGGGTTTCTTTTCTGTTTGTTTGTTTCCTGAAGACATGCTGTTATTGCTTTTATGAACTGGTCCAGAAAAATGCATTTATTTCTCTTTTAATGTAATGCGTCTGAATAAATAGGATAATAAAAACTTGTTTTCAGCAGTTTGAGACTTCGGATTTTGAAGCTCATATCTCATATTTAAAAAGGAGAGGGTTTTTCTTTTTCTTTTTTTTGTCAAGCTGCCATTTTGTAGTCTGATGCTGGAACCAATCTGTTCTGGAAGAGACATGTAATCAAGACTGCAGCTCTCCTAATATCAGCCTAAATGCTGCTGTAAGTTGTTCTGCAAAATTAAAATGGCAGTTTTAAACAGGATTGAGGGTTGACATTTGATTTCCTGAAACGATTACATTTTTAATTAACATGGTCCAAATTCAGTTTAGTTTTAGATTTAATTCAATATCCTCTTGGTTTGGACTGCTTTTAGGTTTTATTGTTTTATTGTTTGTCATAAAGTGGTTTTAACGCAAGGTGTAAAATCTGACGGTAATTCAACCACCAGTTGTGTCCTGACTCTTGAATTATTTGTTGACCTTTAGTTTAAAGACCTAATAAATATATATATATATATATATATATATATATACACTTTCTGACATTATTATTAATAATATGGTCATGATTTTGGAAGTGGTCAGGTTAAAAAATAAAATACCTGCCCTAACCAGGTAATTATTTTGTTCCTGTTTAGCTGTACAAATGTTCCTATCAAGGTTGTTTTATTTACTTGTCTGTGATACAGATACAAGTCATTTAAGAATCAGTATTATCTAATATCATGTCTCAGTTTGATGCTTGCATTTTTTCCCCTATATCACTGATGGTCATATTGCACCAGAAGTATAATTGATCAACTTATTGCTGTTATGTTTTTGACAACTCAGTAACTCTACATCGCAGTAAATAAAACCTTTTATTTATGTTTTTTCTTAAGTTGTTTTTTTAATTAACAAAAAACAAAAAAGTGCGGAGTGATTGAAATGGTTTTATACAGCTCTAATAGTCAGATATGTAGTGTTGGTAGGGTAGGATTTACAGTAGCTCCAAATGGCAACAAAAACCTATTTTCTCCACCACAGCGGTGGGTTGTGTCATCCAGAGCCATAAATTCAGTCTTCCATTTCATAATCTTTTTTTTGCCTTATTGCTGTCTCGTGGGAACGTGTCTGTTATCTGTATGGTTTCCTCTTTCCTCTATAGCTTAGCCTTGCTAGCTTTAAGAGTTAGCTGGGTGTACTCGTACGAGTGTTTTGGACTTTAAATGTCTAATTAAAGTGGCGGTATTGGATGTAGCTTTGTCGCTACCACTGCTCTCTTTTTGTACTTCTGTAGCACAGACATGATGGTGCGTTACGTCACAAAATTGTACGACAACCATATAAAGGCGCAGCTACTACAGTCAACAGCAGAAGTTGTGACTGAAGTCTGGTCAACTACTCTGATACTGATGAAAAATGCCTTGATTTGGACTTGGAAGTCAGCTTAGGACATCCTCTTTAATGACTTGAACAATATTGTAATCTTTTTAAGATTACATCTAGAGTATGTAGATTAGCTTTATTTGACTCAGAACAGTTGCTTTCTTGAAGTACTCTGCCTCCTCTCAGTTTATGATTTTAAAATGTGTTAGGATCATAGAGTACCGGTGCAGCTGTACTTTGCCAGAACTGTTCGGTTACTGTATCTTGCGGGAACCTTTCTGCAAGAGGCTAAATAGAGTGGCTTCATGGTGGTAAATCTACCTGTTTCAGTGTTTGCTGCTATTACTGCAGGGCCATAGTACAAGCTCTCAACAGTGCTCATTCCACCAGGGCCCCTAAGCCGCTTACTATATCAGCAAGCCTTTTTTATCCCCCCCCCCCAACCCCCAACTCCAGCAGCCACCTGGTAGAGTGGTCAAAACAGAAAATTCACTCTGAAACACAAGGCTATAAAAGTTTTATAGGGATGTACTGTGCATTTCTGAGAGGGATATTTTATGGCTGCCGGGGAGAAATATGGGAAATATAGTTGGACAAAAAAAAAAAGAAAGAAAGGCTTATCATTTCAGACATTTCTTCTGGTCCTCCTGCCTTCTTTTTACATATCTATTAAAGATAAGTTTGAAATATTATTGTTCAGTGTTTTTTTTAATTTCCTGCAAAGTAAAAGCGTATTTCAGCTATCTTCAGTGTGGCCTGTACTTGTAATGACACTCAACCTTTTATCAACCATTTCATTTGCAAACCAGTGTATAGAAAAATACCTAACATTTTCTTTTATTTTTTTAATGTTTTTAAAGTTTGCTTCTGAAGTAGCTCGACAGCTAAGAAACCAAATTTGACCTAGCTCATGAGGCATATGCATTTTTATCTTCTGATCTTTTGTGTTACAGGTGTGTTTTAAAAATCACCATAATGACTACAGAGGACCTGTGTTTCTCCTTCATACCTGTAGTGATGGGAGTACACCACTGACACAACACGGAACATATAAATCCTGGATGTCTTGACATACGGGATTAGGAGAATCCAAGATGGAGAAAAAGAAAATGTGTCCACGTCTTCTCGACTACTTAGTAGTGGTTGGAGCAAGGTAGGTGCAACCTCTGACCTCAGTTTGAGTTGGTTATTGTCCTACTGTTTATCTTTATACTAAAATGCAAAGTCATTATTTACAATCAAAATCCTAAAGCTTGATTTTGCATGTTAAATACTTAGCAGCAAGTCAGATTGGAGTGTTGTTTCTTGTTTAATATGTACTTTCTAAACTCGTTGTTGAATTTTTTTTTTTTTTGCTAAACATGGTTACAGTTAGACAGTTAAATGCTTTTGAAGCCAAGCAAAATGTTCTTTTGCTTCTTAGGCAACCAAGTAGTGACAGTGTGGCCCAGACCCCCCAACTCCTCCGCCGCTACCCCCTGGAGGACCATCAAGACTTCCCACTCCCTCCAGATGTGGTGTTCTTCTGCCAGCCCGAGGGCTGCCTGAGTATACGCCAGCGCAGGGTCAGCCTACGGGACGATTCCTCGTTTGTCTTCACTCTGACTGACAAGGACTCGGGAATCACGCGCTATGGAATCTGCGTCAACTTCTACCGATCGTTTCAGCGGGGACATCACCGCGCCCGGGGAGACAGGAGCAGTCACGCGGAAACCGCACAGGCAGCGGAGACCGCCAACGAAGCGTCTGACGGCAGCGGTGGAGGCGAAGCCACTGCGCTGTCAGCGCCCAACAACTGTGAGTCGGCACTGCCGCCTGCCTCCGAGGACGAAGGCGGGCAGCCGGGTGGCGAACAAACCTCTGGCAAGTCGCCACAGCAAAGACGGAGTAGCGCTAAGGTGTCAGCCAGGAACCGCAACAGCACTCTGACCTCACTGTGCATACTCAGCCACTACCCCTTCTTCACCACTTTCAGGGAATGCTTATATATTCTCAAGAGGTTGGTGGATTGTTGCAGTCAGAGGCTAACTCAGCGAGCTGGGCTCTCTCGCGCCACCCAGAGGTAAAGCCTAAAGTTTTCATTTCCAAGTGTACACAAACTCTGTTTCAAGTTCAGTATACTGAAAATATCCTAATCTCATATGTAGTTATTGTGGCAGATTTTAGTTTTTACAAGTTTTCCAGTACATTGATTTTTAGGCTCTGAATAAACATAAGTATAAACAGTTTTTAATGGATTGTAGTGAATTTTAAGCGGTTGTCAACATTGTAAGTGTTCATTCATACTTAAAAAACATTTGGAGTGATAAGCAGTACCAATCCAAAAAACAAAACAAAAAGCAGAAATTCAGAAATCCTGCCTGTTTTTCATTTCTGGTTTTAATGCAAATTAGTCACTAGACCATTTGCTGCAAAGTTAATTGAGGTCTCTTTTGCTTCAGTTTTGCCATTTAAATGCTTGAAAAGTTGGCAGAGAAGCCAAACCTTTGGCTGAGGTCCTCTGCGTCGCCCACTGCTTTCTTTCCCCGCACGTTTGCTTGTTCACCGTCCACATGTTATCTGTATGTTTGTGAGGCCGAATAAAAACAGGAGCCTTTGTCTGGAGCTCCATGTGGTTTTTGCAGGCCATCTGCAGCCTGTGTATTGTTTTCACAGTAGGCTTTTTGTTATCGCACTGCCACCTTGTTGATGAGTAATGGAAAGCAAAATATCCACTGTACATTTAATCGGTTTTGTTTTGAGTCGCTGGTCACACGTCAAATATTATTTCATCTACTTTTACAGGTTCAGGTGATGAAGTAACAGCTAACTTACTCAGCCCCCATCTGACATTTATTTGTCTCCCTTCATAAGACTCTGATGATTGCAGAAAGTATAACAAATTAACATAAAACCATTCAGTTTTCTTTGAAACCTTCAGGTTTTGTGAAGAATTATAAGACTTTTCATAAAAGATAGCTTTCTAACTTCTTGTTGGAGTGTTAGAAAATTAAGACCATCTATTTACAACTTGTGGGAAAAAAAATACAAATATATAGTTTTGTTTGTTTTGGTTTATGTTGCATATTGACATTGCCAGGGAGCAGCATCTGAGTTAGTTGCTGCTAAATGTAGCAGTCGGAGTCTGTAGTTTTAATTAATTTAGACTGGCAATAAATGTTGCAGGCCCGTCTCCGGTCAGTGCACTTTGGATACTAAATGCTCCAGGGAAAAAAAGCTGTGGTTAGTTTGATTTTAAAAACACATTAAGGATGATGTTTTGTGTGTGTGTGTGTGTGTGTTTTTGACTATTCAAATTATCGGCTGCATTTAGATTTTTCTTACGTAAGATAGTAGCATTTTGTAGCATTCATTCTGTGCTTCCTGGGTTATTTGAATGTGATAGAGTAGATGGTAATTTTAGAATGTTATTGTGTTGATTAAGCTGGACTGCACTTCAGTTGTTTTCTATGCTTGATTAAAAAGATGCGACTTTCCCCTCATCACTATGAGCTATTGCATGTTGACGGTACAATAAGAAAACAACCAAAACAAAACAGCTTGTTACATTTGTTGTTGGCTTTCAGTAAATGTCCTGGTATGTCAGCAGCATGAAAATTGTGGGCACTTCTATAATCTCAGCAAGTCCATTAAAGCTAAAGGCCAAACAGGCTTGAGGATTTTTTTTTTTTTTTCCTTCTTCTTCTTTCGGCATGGCTGGGTGAAACGTGATGTCGCAATGACAGAGAAGGAGGAGAGCTGTGGCATAATGGCTCGGAGCGCTTTGTGTGTGGCAGCTCTGGCAGATTGAGATCTCTGGCTGCCTTTGGGTAGCAGCTGCAGTAGGTGGGAGGGCTCAGACAGACTAATGATTTACCGCCCTACTTGCCGCACACACTAAATATACGCTTAAGGAACGGTAATGGCATTCTGTGCGTTGAGTTGAGGGTTTTCACATCAGAATTTTGCCGATTGCTTAAGAGCTTCTCTTGTGTTTCAGTATCATTTACTTGTCAGATTAGTGATTCCACAGAGTGTTCGCTCAGGGCTCTTGATAGCCGTCTCCAGCATGAGAAGGAGACAACATTTGAATTTTTCATCTGCTTTTAACCCGAAACTTACCATTGATTTATGTCAGTGTATTAAACAATAAAGTTTATGTCCCATGGAGTAATATTTTTAAATTTAATAAGGCTTTGTTAGTTTCCTCTATAGGAGGAATTGACTCTGTTTACACAGTTTTGCAAAACATGCTGTGGAATTATTTTGCAACTGTTTAAAGAAATGATATTTAGCAATACCCTGACATGTTTCCTAAACAGTTCAAGTGAAACGGCCTGCCAGTTGAGGCAATGGAGGCCCACCTTAGTTTTGCAACTTAAGTGCAAGTCTTGCATTGCTATTCACTTGTTTTAGGAAGTTTTGTAAATTGGAGAAATCACATTAGCATCAAAAATCTTGCCAAGGTGTTTATTTTTCTATGTTCCAACATTAATTGAAATAGGCCAAAGTAACTCATATTTTTATGTTGTTCAAAAAAAGAAAAATAAGTGCAAATATCTCTGGGTATGCACTTTGTTTAACCTTTGCAGGGACACCATGTGGCGTGTGTTCACTGGAGCGTTGTCAGTGGAGGAGAAAGGCAGCCAGCTGCTGGCCGACCTACGGGAGATTGAGTCATGGGTGTACCGGTTGCTACGATCGCCCGTACCAGTGGCAGGTCAAAGACGTGTGGACGTGGAGGTGCTGCCCCACGAACTCAAACGGTCGCTGACCTTCGCCTTGCCTGACAACTCTCGTTTCTCCTTGGTTGACTTCCCGCTGCACTTGCCCTTGGAGCTGCTGGGTGTGGACGCCTGTCTTCAGGTCCTCAGCTGTGTCCTGCTAGAGCACAAGGTAAACACTACGACAGCGGAGTTCCAGACACACGTGTTAGTTTTATGTTTGTTTGGATTTTGGATTGCTGTGGTAAGTACACAGACTATGGTTTTGGCGCTGCAAGTGTCAGAGCATACTTAAAAATAGAAAGCTGCTCTCCAGGCTGTAACAATATAACGTTACAGTGTGTTAATTTAACAGAAATTTAGCTGTAATACAGAAGGACTGTGGGAAAAACTCTGTAGAACTACTTTCAGCCATCTTCTGTACGACCTTATCAGTCGCGCTCATTGTTATTGAGAATCATGGCCCACTTTTCTTTACAATGTTGCTTCGGTTCATTAAAACTTGCAGCACTTGTTTATGCCCAGCTCTCCTAAGATCCTCCCCCAGCGTTTCCTTCAGGTTGAGCTTTTATCTTTGGATTTATCGTTGCAATACTTTGATACATTTTTAATCAGCTATACTGTTGTACTTTTTGAAGCAGTATTTAGGACAAGTTGTCATTATTTACTGCCCGTTTCACAAGAGCAACCTGAGTGATCCAACAGTCTAATTTGTTCAATCATTTGTTTTTCGAGTCATTCATTCATTCTCCTGCTTCTCAGACCAAAACAACAACAAAAAAACAACAACTCAAAAACGTATGCAAATCATTTGCCATAATCAGTTGTTTGTTTCTGTAGTATGCACTCTTGCTTTAGTATGCACAAAGCAAATTGGAGATAACAAGAAGATTAACTAGTTTGAGTGAAAGCTTTTTCTGTTATCTCTTAGTCATCTGCCATCTTTCATGCCTCGAACCATTAGATCGGCTGTAATAGGAATCCTTGCTTGGACAGTGCTGGTGTAATGTTACTTTTGGTTTGCAGCAGCATGGATACACGGGCTCAGATGAAGCAGTTCTGTATCAAACCTGGACTTCTCAGTTTCATTCACACGCTGGTTGATTGAAACACTGGATAAATGCTGTGCAGTTTCTGCCTCGTCATCTTTTTTAACTTTGAATAAAAACCTTAAAGGCCATCTGACTAAAAGTTATGTTCCACCATCAAAAATGTACAAAAAACCCCGTAAATTTAGTTGAAGCGTTTCAACACAGCTCTCTTCCTTATGTTTACCAAATAATGAGATGCCTTTTCTTGACGATTTTTGTTTGTTTATTTAGAATACATGTACATGCGAAGTAAAAAAACAGCGAAAAATAATATCGCATATGAAACAATCTGAGATAAAGAAGCTGGGTAAATTTGATATATTTTAAAAAGAGAAAAAAAACTGTTGAAAATGGTACTCTGTTTTCATCAACTTTGAGCTTTGAAGAAGGCAAATTAACAATATTAAATTCAATCAGGCTGATGTAAGCTTTTTACAGTGACATGTTTCAGGCACTTTGTGGTGGCACATTAAATTTTTCATTAAAGCTCAATTTTTAATATAGATGTTTTGAATTCTGGCCAAGAGAAGTGTTCGAATGAATGAATGATTCAGTGAAAATTAGTAGATAAGTCACCAGAATAATATGTATGTTTCTCTAAGAAAGTATGAACAAAATAGGGCAGTAAACTTGCATAATAAAATCTTAATTTACAGTATTTGTTTAGTGTCACTCTACACTGTTTTTTCACCTTTCTCTCCATCTAAAGGTTATTCTTCAGTCCCGAGACTACAATGCTTTGTCTATGAGTGTGATGGCCTTTGTGGCCATGATCTACCCACTGGAGTACATGTTCCCTGTTATCCCCTTATTACCAACATGTATGGCTTCTGCTGAACAGGTAAAATCTGCAGTTTCTTAATCAATACATTTTGAATTTTCACCTAAATCAAGCACGTAAACACCGCGTGTTTCCTTCTTGTCACAGCTCCTTCTTGCTCCCACTCCCTACATGATAGGCGTGCCTGCCAGCTTCTTTCTCTACAAGTCGGATTTCAAAATGCCCGATGATGTTTGGCTCGTTGACCTTGACAGCAGCAAGGTGTGTCTATCATCTCAGTGCCCTGTGCTTGTTTTTGTTTTTCTGTTGTTTTTTTTTTTGTTTTTTTTTCAAAGAGACCAGAGTAAAGGTTAACCTGAGATACTATTTTACGTGTTACCATTTTAGGACAGTCATTCTGCCATTGGAAGGCATGTATATGGTCTTTTAAAAGTATAATATATTTGTTTTTAAATAAATTGGGATAACTGTTTTTGGTTTGCAGGTTATAGCGCCTACCAATGCAGAGATTCTGCCACCTCTTCCCGAGCCTGAAGCAGGCGAGCTCAAGAAACATCTAAAGCAGGTAATGCGCCTTTGTGTGATTGATCTTATTTATCTGTAAAGTTTATATGATTCTGCTGCGTTGTGGCAGCCCAAACCACAAGGACTACTGGTGCGGATGAGAACTGTGAGTTCCCCACACTCTTGTGTAAATGTTAAAATTGTCTTTCAGCAGTTTGGAGATTAGGTGCCTCCATCATCAGCAGAGTTGTATGTATTGTAGATGAGCGTGAGTGTGAGAGCATTTGAAATTTTGGTTTTATAGTGGACTAACACATGTTTAAAATTTTCTTTTTGTTTCCTTTTTTGTTTGTTTTGCATGCTCTAGCTTTTGGAGGTAATGTCATATGCTAGATCTGAAGCAACATCTTTAGTTTTAGTGATGGCAGATATATTTTCCCTGTAACCCCGTTTATTAACATGACATTAAAATCTGGTTCTGATTCAATAAACACCACACTTAGGTTCTTATTTTTACTACAACCATATAGCAACTATTTATACTACGGTATTTTGTTCTTTTCCCCCTTCCGATTATTGCTTTACAAAACTTTGTTCTGATGAAGCATTTAGCTGTTATTTGCTGCTGATATTAGCTACCATGGATGCTGCTGTTCATTAAGTTTTTTAACTACCAGTATTTTTAGACTTTGAGCAAATTATCTGTCCTATACTATACATCTTTCTTATGTGATTTACTGCAGACGCAAATGTTTTCAGCATCTCATATTTGCAGTAAAACATGTGACTTTTAAAAAAGACAAATTATGTATTGAAGTGCTAACATTATTACGACTGGTTGTGAATAGAGTCAAGCTCAGAATTTCAAAAGTTACACTGCTTTGCCAAAAACAAACAAAAAAAACATTATTTATTGGCCCATTTAATATCTTTTTAAAATTCAATCTTTTTAAAATTGTAATCGTGTATAATTTCTTCAGACTATTAAGCTTTTTGGTTAGAATACCTTAACTTGTTTTTGCAATTTTTTTTTACAATTAAACAGTGCTTTAAAATATATTGAACCAGCTCTTCAATCTCTAGTCATAATAATTTTGCTTTTTTGACCAGAGTCCTTCCTGAAACATGATGGTTCTTTGCCGTCTTTATTTCTTAGCTGAAGCATTGGGCAGTTCTTATCCCACCTGTAATAATCTACATTATTTGTGGATTATTATATCAGTTAGGGTTGAGTTATTTCTACAAGCTGAGGCTTTTTCCTATTGGGAAATGAATGCACTTTTTATTTTCCCTTTTTTTTTGGCAGAACAGTGTATTTAACACACACACACACACACAGGCTGTTTTTGCAAGTGGGAGTGTTTTGTTGTAATTAATGTGTCATTTAACAAATCCAAATTGGATGGTTTTTTTGTGCTTCAAATGCGACAATTTCCAGTAATGATTATAAGTTGGTCACATACGCCTTGAATCAGAGCCAGTTTATCAGCTTTGTGTGGATAGCAGCTCTTTCCTTGTGTGTGT
Source organism: Kryptolebias marmoratus (assembly GCF_001649575.2). Lineage (NCBI taxonomy): Eukaryota > Metazoa > Chordata > Actinopteri > Cyprinodontiformes > Rivulidae > Kryptolebias > Kryptolebias marmoratus. The sequence goes on from NC_051444.1 coordinate 25,051,288, forward strand.
GTGTGACTGAGAAGCTGGTTTGTAGGAGTGTGCAAAGCCTTGGTTTTGCTGGCGTATATTTGGAAACAAGCTCACAATGTTTATCTGCGAATGTAGAAAGTGTCACTGAAGATAACTCATAGATTTTATTTTATTATTATTATTTTTTTTTTGTGTGTGAAGATTCCTCAGCAGAATGCTGCTTGTGTGCGAGTCTCTGAAAATACTTGCACTCAACTCCGCACTAGTCAAATAAATCGGTTCTACAAGTGACTGATTTATTTACTCCAGCAAGGCTCAGATTATTTTTCTTGCTTTTCGGAGGAAGCGGACATGGGTTTAGTGTTTTAATTTGCTGTAGGTGCTTAAGTGTGCAAGTATTTTATTTATGTTCCTGAAAAGATCTGCTGTTTTCGTACTGTGTCCGTCCTCATCACTCCATCGTTACCACTGGGTTCTCCCAGTTGGTCACCATGGATGAACATTATGTGTCTTTCAAAGTCTGAACTCTGTCGATTTAAGTCTGTTTTTTGACCAACTTATCCCGTTGTCTCTGTTTCTCAGTGTCTATCATGGTAATCATGAAACATCTCCTGTCGCCTTCTTCTCTCTCTGTGTTATCTGACCTTACGCTCATTGTGGCAGATTTTCCCCTCATGTTTGTCACTGTCTGAAAACAAACCCCAAAAAATCTTTTTTTTTTCTTTTCTCCAAAGTAACTTTTTTTTTTTTTTTAATTTCATGATCTTTAGATTGAATTGACTGACACCAAAAATACTTATTTGCTGTCAGGAAAACACACTTATTGGGAAGTTCTATGAAAAGGAGACAAAGAAAAAAAAAAAATCAAGTAGAAGGGCAGTGACTGATCATTCCATCATGTGGTGTTCCAGTGTCTGCCACAAAGTTGTCATCGCAGGCCTTCATGTGATTCTCCTCGCATCTCTCTTATCCCCTTCCCAGTGTCTGGTTAGATTGACCGTGATCACCCAAAAGCAGATCTTCTCCTCTGAAAATAAGGTTACTCATTTCTCCTCCTGTGGAATGTGTAATGAACATGCACGGATATCCTCTCTCATACATGTTTTTTGCCTGTTGTTACGACTCGTCTCCTGTTGTCCTAACTTGAATAAAATGCATACAAGCGTCACAGAATGTCGCCGACCAGTTTTTTTTAAAAATACACTGCTTAGCTCTGGCTTGAGCATGACTGAATGTTCGTGCATCTATTTTGGCATCACCAAGTGTTTTTTAATTTTATTTTATTTCAACCAAAATATTAGAATATGAAGCTTATATCTATTTGACAAAGTTAACATTCATCCAGACCCAGCAACTAAATGCTCCATTATGCTAAGCTAAACATTAACTCCTGAGACTGCAGCAGTTCCCTCTAAGCAAACCATACATTGTGACTTACTTCCCTTCTATTCCTCCTTTCCAAAGTGACACGCCCACCACTGGCATCAACATGCAGGAAAATGGATCTTTTACGTATTTTATAAAATACCAGAAAACATGCCAAAACGGTTAAAAGAAGAATTTGGGTTCTCGATTTCCTTTTCAGATTAATTTTTGAAACAAAGCAATGTTTTTTTTTTAAACTTTGCTAGATTTCTTTATATAAATCCCCATTCTTCCTGTCACACTTTGTTTCAAGTGTTTACCTCTTTGAAGAGGAAACTCTTGGACATTCCCATTCAGTAATTAATATTTGTATTAACATGTCGATGCCAGCTGTGGGAGTGGTCCATCGCAGCACTGTGTTTCTTATCTTTTACTTCTGCTGCTATCTTTGTAATTTCTTCCACTGCTACCTTTTTAGGCCTTGGCCAGTATGAGTTTGAACACGCAGCCCATTCTGAATCTGGAGAAGTTTCAGGAAGGCCAGGAGATGCCTCTGCTCCCACCAGGACGAGACAAAGCGTCACCGTCGTCCACAGAGTTCAACCCTCTTATTTACGGCAATGATGTTGACTCTGTAGATGTGGCCACCAGGCAAGTATTAAGCATCTATTTCCCTTTTAAATGTGACGTTTTGACTCAACTTATCAAACCTCAGGAACCCTCAGGCCTCAATTAGACTTTAAAATAAAAAAGTTAAAAAACTAAAACGCCTTTCTTTTTCAGGGTTGCCATGGTGAGGTTCTTCAACTCTCCAAATGTTCTCCAGGGCTTCCAGATGCACACTCGCACGTTGCGCCTCTTTCCGCGACCGGTTGTTGCTTTTCAGTCGACATCGTTTCTTGCCTCTCGGCCACGGCGCTCCGGCTTCGCAGATAAGCTTTCTCACACCCAGGCAGTGGAATTTTTCGGAGAGTGGGCTCTCAATCCCACCAACCTAGCCTTTCAGAGGATACATAACAGTAAGTCTCATTTTAACATATTAATGGTTTGTGTTCGTACGAATGTGACGTCCGTCAGGTTAAAGTGGTCGCCGTATCTGTTTCAGATGTGTATGATCCATCTTTAATTGGAGACAAGCCCAAGTGGTATGCTCACCAACTGCAGCCGGTGGTCTACAGAGTCTATGACGGCAGTTCCCAGCTGGTTGAAGCTATGGCCGGGCCGTTAGAAGATGAAGGAAATGAGTCTGACCCCACAGACAGGTGAGGAAAGATCAACGTCCTTCTTAAATTCCGTCTACCTAATAAATGTTCCTCGAAACCACTTTAGTAAATTACAAAAAGTCTGTTTCCTTAGAAGCAAAATATAACGCATAATTTTAAACAGGACAGTATTTTCGGTATTTACTAATGTAATTCTCCTGCAGCGGTAGTGACAGTGAAGGATACGATGACTCCAGCTCATCCTATTCCTCACTTGGAGACCTGGTGAGTGAAATGATTCAAGGCGACATCCAGGGGGACACGCCAAGTAAGTTGTTTGTTTCTTGTTGCAAGATGCCCATTTGCCATCGGCATACATTTTTGCTTTGGTGTAAAAATTCTACAATTGCATCTTAAGGTTTGGATCCTCCTACTCATGCTGCGTTGGGAGATGCCAGCGAGGTCGAGTTTCAGGACTTCCAGGATCTGAGGGAGGGTCAAAGCGTGGAGGGTCCAACCATTGGGGACGGACCTGTCGAACCCTCTGACGGACAGCCTCTTCGCTCAAGTTCCAGCACAACTGCGAGCTCAAGCCCTAGCACAATCATCCAGGGTGTCAACCATGTATGTGCTGATTCCAGTTGCTGTACAACTTAACTGCAGTTTTCCTCCCCCTCACGTTTTTTTTTCACTTTTGTAAACTATCTGTCTATTTTAGACAAATGGTTTAAGCAGAGCTTCTTTTTTTGTTTTGTTTTTTCAGTATATATTAGCTGTATACCAAGTGTGTTGAGTGACAGTATAAAAATATATCTCTATATATTCACACAATTTCTATTTATCTGGGCTGAAATGTTTCCAGGAGCAAGGGGAAGCACCTGAGATTGAAGCATCAGCAAGCGCTGCGTTACAAAACCCTGTTCCTGGGCTCGGGCTCAGCCAGCCGTTCCTCAGACCTCCAGACACCGGTCTGGTGGAGTCCTCCAACAAAAAGCAAGAGTATGACAACCCCTACTTTGAGCCTCAGTACGGCTTCCCCTCCGAGGATGACCCCGATGCAGAAGAGCAAGTGGAAACGTACACGCCTCGGTTCAACCAGAACCTCAATGGCAACAAGTGTGTTGAACTTCTTCGGCTTTCTCATCACTCGTATGAGCAATGTTTTTGTCATGTTGCCCTTGAATCTTTGGTGGTCTGGTTGCTTGAGGATACCCCGTATTTTATGAATCATGTTTTGTGTTTGCGGTACTCAGTAACGCGTTTTGACCTTTTTGCTTTTGTTAGGGTGCAGCGACCGTTACGTCCTAGTAGCCTGAGGCTTCCGGGAGAGTCTGACGGAGAGGGAGACTCGCGCAACAGCTCGCCAAATTCCACCATTTCCAACAGCAGCAATGATGGATTTGGTGGACTCATGTCTTTTGCCAGTAAGAACAATTCTATTTCTTTCTGGATTATTTTCATGTTAATCTGTCAAAGTCCATATAAACTCGATATTTCTTAATGGACCCTAACCATGTGCATACATAAGTTACTAAAACTGTCCAATGGTAATAACACCAAATCTGTAGCTCTAATGACAAGACTGCTTACAAACCGGATGTTTCTTTGATAATTCTTGTTTGTTGCTTTCATAAAATAATCACAATTTAATTAAAAAAAGATCTCACTGCTAATTATCTATCATTAATGCAGACGAGGTAGGTACAGGCAGGAAGACTGAGTTTTATTTTTGTTTTACATGTTTTAAATATTTAAGGTAGTTAGTATTTTGTTGTTTTCATTCTGTTACTAAAGTTGCTTCTTCAGTGAAATGTTCAGAATAAATTAGTTTTTTCAGTTGTGAATGATCAATGTTAATCATAATACCTTTTTATTATCGCTTGCTTTCGCTTAACAACTTAAGCCAAACGCGAGTTTACTGATTTGGTTTTCACTCTCATTACAGGCAATCTTTACAAGAACCACGGCACCAGTTTCAGTTTGTCCAACCTCGCCCTTCCCAACAAGGCAGCGAGGGAAAAGTCAACACCGTTCCCCAGTTTGAAAGGTGAGAGAGCGCGGCTAATTTAACAACTCTTAGAAGGTCTTTAAAAACATCTGTGTACCCGCCATCTTTTTTTCTGATGTGATCTGAGAACTGACAGCATTAGAGGATAGTACACATTTTTTCCCACCATTATATACTTTTTTTTTTGCTAGTCTTACTTGCTAAATTTATTTATTTGTATTACTACTTTGTTGGCAATTTCTTCTTTATTTAAACATTTTTTTCTAATAAATATTTAAATATTCATGATGACCTTTAATGCCTATGAACTTAAAAAAGATTCTAACCCATGTAGGCTAATAAAGTACATTTTTAGTCTTTTTTAAAATGAATTTGCTGTCCTTTTGTGCCTTTTTTATATTTCTTTTTTTAAATGATTTTCCTGGTTAAAAGAATATTTTAATTTTGATGTTGAGGAAGAAATGGAACATGCAGGTTTGTAAAACAGTTTTTAAAGGTTGACTTTCCACTCACTGGATTGCCAATCAGACATGGCACTATTTAAAGGAGAATATTGAGGATGAATCAGTTTTTCTCTCAGGAGTCCTAAAAGGAGAATCCACCCCCAAACAAACAGATATCGCTTTTATTTTCCTCACTTTTATGCATTTTCTGTTATTAGGGAACAAGTTATTCCTCCGCAGTTTTCAGGTTTTAATGTGATGGGTTAAGTTTAAAAGGAGAGGACTGTTCTGTTTTGGCTGGATTCTCTCTTCCACTCAGAGAGAAAAAGAAACAAATGGAGCATGGTGAACTAACTCAATAGCTCTGCCTCATGTGGAATAGCTGCCATTGAAAATGTTCTGTTTCTTTTGATTGTGATGTGTTTTTGTTTTTGTTGTTCAGATGCCCCCGACAGCCCGGGTATGTTATGTCTTGTGTGATAACGTGTCCTGATTAGGAGTTTCATTAACCTTTGACAGTGACATACTTATCTTACTCCCTTATTTAGCATAGCACTAAGATGGAAGAGACACCTTTAACATCCTTTATATATTTTGCCTGTTTTCCACTGGCTCTACTTGAGCAGCCCTGCTCTACTCTACTCTGCTCGGCTCTGTAAAAAAAGCATCGCGTTTCCACCGGCCAGTTTGGTCGGTAGTAGAGGAACGCCTTCTTGTGTTGGTGGGACGGGGGGAGGGGCTCCAAAGCCACACCTCCAGACTTCGTAGCGTGCGCTACCGAAACTTGGCGGCATTTGTGGAGACAACGGAAGAGCTATGGACAACTTTGGCCCTGTGTTGTTGCTGTTTTTTGAACTTATGGGGATTCTCCTGAGACTTCAGGAAGAGCGGCGCAGTGGAAGAAATGCTCTGGATGCCGGGATTGTCATCAGTAATTGAAAGAAAACCCTGGATCTTGTTCTTGCTCCAGGGAAAAAAAACTTCTGTGAGGACTCCATTGCTGCTGTCTCTCTTCGCTACCGTTCAAAAAATTGTCTATCGTTGTTTTCTTCGCTCTTCTTACGCTTCAATCTGACCACACCCACGACCAATGAGTGAACAGGAGCTAAACTTGCATCACCAACGAAAGCAGGGCCGGCCCGGCTCCAAAGCAGGGACCGGCCTCAAAAAATGCCGGTGGAAACGCGCGCAAAGCAAGCCAAGTAGAGTGGAGTCGGGATCTTTAGAGCTGGTGGAAAAGGGGCGTTTGTTTTCCTCCCTCTTCCTCTGCCATCCCTGTTTGCGTGAAACCTTTGGATGCTCACATCTATAGTTGAGATTTCTTCTGTGACCACAAACTGTTATTAGCGTGGCATCTAGTCCTCCTTATTGCTACAAGTAGTTTTTATCAGCATAACACTTAAACCTTTTTAATGTCGTAACATCATTAAACAATGTTCACAGAAAAATCCGTCTTTAGTGACTGGAGGTGTATCTCCTTCCTGCTTTTTGTCCCTCGTGTTTTGCCTTCTTTGCCTGTTTGGTGATTCTTGTTGCTGAATGTGTCGGCCCCTTTTCAAAAGCGTTCACAGTTTATAAAAAAAGACGAGTAATTTAAGTGTTTTTTGTGCTTTGTGCTCAAAACATACTGATAAGAAAACTGCATCCTGCACAGTGTGTAAAGAATTGACTCCATTCATTCTCGTTGTTGAAATGTCCATTATCATCACGTTAGTATTACTGATGTATACACACTAAAGTACTGCTTGTACTTTTAATTTGTGTATGCTCTTGAAAGAGCCAAACCTCAAGGCTTTGTACCATCATCAGTACATGCCATCTCTCTTTTTTTGTCTACGAGTTAATTTTATTTCTTTCTGATTTGTTTCGTCACCATATTAAGTGTGCTCGTCTGTTGTGTGATGGGCTGATGTTCAGACTGGTTGTGTCTGGGCCGGTGTCTCCTCTCTCTGTCCACTAATTCTGGGTTTTGTGTGCAGTATTTGGGCTAAATTCTCTAATGGAAATAATTACAGAGGCCGGCCCGGGGAGCGGAGAAGGTGGGTTCTGCCCTTTATTATTGAGTGAGCTGCATGCTTCTCCAAGCCAGTCCGTTACATCTCCCAGCATCCTCTCTGTGTCTTTGTCCCATTTCAGTCACTGTGTGCCATCAAAGATCCAGTGTTTTGTCATTCACAAAAGGCTTTTCACCTTTCTCAAACTTTTTTTTTCTTTTACTATCCTCATCAGATTTAAAGTTAAGAAAAAACATTGAACAGTACTGTAGGTCTACATCTGCCCGCACTTGCCAGGACAAAGTGGAGAAACGTATTACAAAGCCCCCGCCAAAAAACCAAAAGAAAGATCGAGATCGAGACAAAGTTGGTTTTAAATCTATGTAATCTATTGAATCTTGTGCTTCTTTCTCCATCAGATTACAAAAGGGGATTGGGCCAAATCATGCAGTAATTTTGCTGAGAACAATAAGTGGTGACTGCAGTAAAATTGTGCACTAAACTCTAAATCTGAAGTTGTATTTTTTTCCTATCTGGAGTCAGTTTTGTGTAGTAAGGCACTGGTTGTCTTTTCAATATCAAGTACTTCACATTTCAGATTTTTATTCCAGGTAAGATTTGGAGAACTGAGTCTTTCCCTCAAACATGGATGATTTTTATTTTGGTAATATTTTTGTCATAATTAAGAGCACACTGGGATATGCTTTATTTACCGAAGCTACGGGCAGTGAAATGGTTCCAAAACAGATTAAATGGGTATCTTAAGGTTTGTTGTTTTTCAGTGATATTGTCCCCTTGTTAAACATTACCAGTCTCAGTGTGGGCTGAATCTTATGAAATATTTTCTTAAACACCAATTTGGAAACTGTAATAACCCTAAAACTATTTTTTTTAATAGGTTATTAGTTTTGTTGCCCGTTCACAATGAACAACAGAATCAAGAGCGACATCTGATAGCAACAAACATTAATAAAAGTCATGAAATAATTGCAAAATCAATGCACAAATTGGAGATATTCACAACAAACATTATTTTAGGTTAGTTTCTCAGTAGATCCAAAATGTGTAAATAGTAGATTGATCAAAAATAATTAACTGCACATAAAAATGAACCAGTAATATAAAACAAACACAACAAAATCCTAACACTTTAATGAGATGAGAGTATTCAAATAAATAAAGAAAATATACAGATGTGGATAAATTTGTTTATGCCCTTTGGTTATAAAAAACAAAAACAAAAAACAAAGGTCAATGAAATAAGTTGACACTAACAAAAGTAAAAATAAAAAAACTCCTGAAAAACAGCCATTGCTTTTGATTTGTGGTTCAACAGAATTGATGCTGATTTTTACAGCTTTGGCAGAGCAGACAGTGGCGTTAAAAGAGAATACGAGTGGTTTGAAGGCCAGAATGAATGAGCTGGGGCCCTGGCTATGTTTTCCCATTTTCTTTTATCAACTCCGAGATGAAAATGCAGCTTTTAGACCGTATCAGAGACGTTCACAGTCGTAACTTTTAATTAGCGTGCCTGTAATGGCAGAACAAAGCATCCGTCGCTATTAAAATTCACTTCATTCTGACCTATTTAAAAAAAAAAAGAAATCAGAAATTAGTTCCTTCAAAGAGCACATCCTCTCTCAACACTTCAAACACCCTAATAAGTCTATCTTGCATTTCTGTACCTCTGACTCTTGTGGCGGTATACAAATAGCTACTTTACTTCAAACACATATCAGAGACTTTTACTGCGTTGAAGTTTGAATGCTGATCTTTTCCAGTCAGCTGCTTCAAAAAAAGAAAAAAAAAAAAACTGTTAAATGACTAAAATGTAGGCGTGTGTTGACACTTTTTAAACAATTTAGTGTCAACACACCCCATTTTGTGGTCCTTACTAAAGTAGAAATAAGTCGCTAGCTTTGCTGTTCGGTTTGCTTGTTCGTCACTTTGCTATAGTTTATATCAAACACTCTGATTTATATTCTGCTGATGGAAGGTCCAAAGCAATATTTATATGTCAAAACAAATGTTCTTATTGGACTCAAAGGTTCTATGATTACGATGCTCTTTCCCAAAGCCTTTCACATTTTATTAAGGAGGAAACTTGACAAAACGGCTTGAGCTGTTTATAGGTTGTTGGGTTTTTTTTTTAACTGAATTTGTGATCTTTGTCTTGCTTGGCATATACATACCATACTTTTATTTGTTGTTTTGAAAAGTCCTTTTGTCTACATTCTTCAATTCTTTACAACCCCTTTCAAATTTATATCTTTTTGGTTTTCATTGTGGAAAAGCTGCTGTTTTTTTATTTAGTTGTGGTTATGTGACAGAGAATTGGTCTGTCCTTTTGGTGTTTGGGGTATTGAACTAGATGTCATCCAGTTGACAAAACAAACTCTGGATCCAAGCTTTCTTTCTGTTTACACAAGAAGTCGCTATTAATAAATCAACATTTTTGTAGTGTTTTCTTAGAAGTGATTTAAAAGCATTGGTTTTAATTATATTTGCATTGGTTTACCCTCATATACAATATCATTTGTTTGCGAGAGTTAGTAAATCAAATGCAACCATCTTCCTACTTTTGGGGGATTTTATTAATTTCTTTCATATGGATTCAATTATTGAACCATGACTTTTTGTAATATTATATTTAATATGAGTACTATCCATCCACTCAGCTGATTGTAGCTGTCATGCATGATGTTCCTAATGATGTGCGACAAGCAGCGTCCTCCCTTTGACTTCAAACTTTCTTTGCCTCGAATGTGTGATATAAACACCAAGAGCACCATTTGATCTCCTTCCTCTGTGTGTGTCTTGTTCTTGTTTGATTTCTCCTTTGTTTCTCAGTTTATAATATTAAATTGTAGTTGTTCTTGTAATTTGTCTGTACAACAGTAGATAAACCAATAGACTCCAAACATAAATCTGTCCCCTCGAGAATAGGATGCTTTATGTTGGACATGATGTTGCAGTTTTTGAATGCAGTAGTTTAAAAGGTGTTTCCTTACAGTTCATTTTTTGACTCCACTTCTCCTGAGTGCTTTTTAGTCGCATGAAGATTTAGTATTACGGTGTTGCCTACATATATTATGGTTGTGTTGCTCCTTTACATTCAGACAGATCAGTATTTGGTTGTTCTTCCAGGAACACGGGCACCTCGAGCACTTGTAGACCAGAAGTCCTCAGTGATTAAACACAGCCCAACAGTGAAGAGAGAATCACCGTCGCCTCAGGGTCGAGTCAACAACACAAGGTGGGGCATCTCTAACAATCAGCTCTCGTCTTGAACCATTAAAAAAAAAAAAGCACACTTTCTTAATCTTTTTTATTTGGTTGTATTTAGGTACAAATCCTGTGCACATAAAGTGCTGTGGAGTTACCTCATTCTGTTTCAAAACTGTGTTATTTTGATCCAGTGAGAATCAGCAGTTCTTAAAGGAAGTGGTGCAGAGTGTTCTGGACGGACAAGGTGTCGGCTGGCTTAACATGAAAAAAGTGCGCCGCCTGTTGGAGAACGAGCAGCTCCGTGTCTTCGTGCTGAGCAAGCTGAACAGAGCCGTTCAGTCCGAGGAAGATGCCAGACAGGAGATCATACGCGATGTGGTAGGATATAATGGGAATAAGCATTCAGATCTTTAATTTGTACCACCAATCCTGCATACATTGTTTCTGTTTGAGTCATTAATGGCATTTTGTGTCCAGTAGGGCTGTGCATTTAATCCAGCGTATATTTCAATTTCAACTTTGGCTCCAAACAATCAAAAAAACAACGTAATTGACAAAAAAAAATGCCAAGTATTGCAGTTTTTCTCAGTCGCTTTGGTGCATTTCTCGAATCACCCTCGACATTTGCTAAACAGGAAGTGCATTTCTCAAAACAATTCATACAAATAGCAAAACCCCATGGATTACCTGCAAAAGCTAGTCTCTGTATAGGTCCGTGTCAACGAACTTGTCAGTGCCATAAGAATGACAAGATAAGACAGTCAGACTGCTTAGTCATGTTGTCAGTATAACAGTGTACATTTACGTTTTTTTACTGTTTATACTGTAATTTGTTGACAGACCATGTCATTGCGATACAGAAAGGAAAAGACAGCACTGCAGAGCACAAACCAAAAAAACAAACAAAAGTAGAAATGTAAACATAGGACAATCTCCTTAAGGAAAACTGTACACGCAGTGCTGTAGGAATTACAGCGCGGTCTTCCTACATTCTTGTCTGTTGGGCTACAAATTCTCATCCACATCACAACGAATATCTTCTCTTCCGATTTAGCGTGGAAAGGATCTTTTATAGTGTCTTATCCAGCCCCTAAAGGCGTCTGCTGTGATGTCATCACACGCTGCATCCACGGCAGCCAGAAGGGTCATCTGTTGTATGTGGCTGGCGATGATATACTTTCCATCTCCATGCTGAGAAAAATTCGCCAATGGGGTTAAGGAATGGGGAGTAGGGTGAGAGGAACTCCATCAGCATCCTGTTGTGAGTCTCAAACCATTGCCCGCTGATGTTGGAGCGATGGAAACTGACATTGTCCCAAACTATCACGTACTTTGGCAGGTCTTCTCTAATCTGACCCCTCTCTCGTTCAGGTATGAGATCCCTGTAGAGTGTCTAAAAAGGCGACAAGATGCTCTGTATTGTTTGGCCCAATAATGGGAATATGCGTTACCATTCTCAGAGTTGGCAGCACCCATGGTTAATTTCCCGCCCCGTTGGCCTGGCACATCAACTGTGGCCGATGATATTTCGACCACCCCTTCTTCTGCGTTTTGTTCGGTCAAAGCCAGCCTCATTCATGTAAATGAAGTCGTGCGGTGGTTCGCCTTCTTCCAGTTCCATTATACGCAACATCCAGAAGACACAAAAAAGAGTTTTATGAATTACATTCATTTTCATTTTGAGCAAGATACACTTGCATCAAATGTACACAGCACATATCATGTCTTCTTTTCTACAGCTATAGCAAATGTGTAAAGGTCACACTTACTGTACTTTATATCACTATACTCCGCCACGCATCCTCACTCCTCTTCCTCTTCTTCTTCTCTCTGGCTGTTGACCCCGTCCAGTTCCTTGTCCCTCTATTGTCAGACGTTGTGCAATTGTGTTGGCTTTATACAGCATATACTTACCAGGTGACTCATGAGATGCACCTTTGAGCTATTTCAGAAAACTGGTTGATCTAATGCTTCACACATTTACCTTCGCTGAGACTATTCAACAGAGACCCATACAACACATTTTGATCAACATGACATAAGCAGTTGAAAATATAGGAAACAGCAGAGAGTTGTACATAATCATTTGCATGGATGTACCACAGCATTTGCAACTTGTTCAAAGAAATGAGAAGCTGTTTTTTTTCATGTGCACAAGTGACACAATGATGTGAAGATTGAACAAGTACTGTAGTTTTGAGTATATTTAAATTCTGATCTTAGAGATGTACCAGAACGACCGAGAAAAGCTGTAAAATTACTTTTCCACACTCCACTTTGCATGCGTGCTCTTATTTTGTCTTGCTTTCCAAATGAGGTGCACCTTTGTGTTCAAGTCAAGGCGAGTAAAGACAGCAGAGAGTGCAGCGTCCTGTTCATCCTTGCTCAACCAGTGGGCAGATTTTATTGAAACGCTCAGAAAAAAAATCGTTGGACGTCCATCTGCAATCGATTAAGTTTTCGAGCCAACCAATGTCAAGATGGCTGACACAGCTAATCTCCTTAGCAAACAAAAATGGCTGTAGCTCCATGTACTCTCCTGTCTCATGTCAAGGCTGAAACTCCAACATTTTAACAAGAAAATGATGTTTGTTTAAAACTCTGGCATGGAAAATTCTACAAATCTACCTCGGAGGCAAGGTCTTAGACTTATTAAAGCAGCTGCATTCACTTTAGATAGTATGTACCTAATCTGCTGTTTTTTAAACAGGAGGTCACTGGAGAGAAAAACGTAGCCTTCTGTCGATCGCATTCCTTCCTATTTCTGTCGTTTGCGTCAGAACATTTTTCTCTTCCATGTCGATAAATATCGCATTTGTCAGGCAAGAATTTTCAGCTCCACAGCCAGGACATGGCTGAGACGCGAGACGGGGAAAACTGTTGCGTTACTTGTGTGTTTTCTGTCCTGTTAAAAACCATTCTAAAAGGTTTCACTGCTTTTTGTTTGCAGGAGGTGAACAGAAAGGTTTACAAAGGCATGCTGGACATCCTGAAGTGTACAGTTTCCAGTCTGGAGCACTCCTACACCAACGCAGGCCTCGGAGGCATGGCCAGTGTCTTCAGCTTACTGGAAATCGCACGCACTCATTATCAAACCAAAGGTGTGTCCCGTGAGTTAAACACACAGCATATATATATATATATATATATATATATATATATATATAAAGATGACTAAGTTTTAAGTTGTGCTATTTATAGAGAGCAAAAACGGCACCATGCTTGTGCTGCTAACCCTTGTCTGCGTCTCTGCACTCCATTGATATTAAGCTTTATGCCGCATGCGAGATTTTTACCTTCACTAAAACATAAACTGAGTCTGTGATCTGCTTTTGTCCGATAATTTTAATCCTCTCCCAGTTTAAATCTCTACATGCTTTACTCTTCTGCTGTTTTGATGAACTCTTTTTTTTTTTTTTTGTTTTTTGGCCACCTTAACTTTGGTAACCTGGTAGACCCAGAAAAGCGCAAGCGAAGCCCCACAGACAGCGCTGGCAGCCCGGGGAGTAAAGAGAGTCCTTCTGGTCGTATGGAGACAACCAGACCTCAGGGCCTCCTGAATATCCCCCAGCTGCAGCTGCCTCACCACACAACGGGCAAAGGAGCCCACCATTTTGATACCCGGAGTCTGAACGAGGAGAACTTTATTGCCTCGATTGGTGTGTACACCACTCAAGCTTGGTTGCATGCGCATTGTGAATCTCTCCCCCCGTACAAGCTCATAAACCTTATACCCCCCACCCCCACCCCTTACCAGCCGCCTCAAGAAAAGATCCCTTCACTTGTCCCAGACAGACATTTGCAGGTGCAATTATTCCACACACTTTGACTCCAAATAATGCGAATAATAAGCATTTAGGATGGCCGAAAGTTTGTTTCCAAATAATGTGAAAATGAAAAAGAAGATTTAAATTAGATGATTGGGCCTCATTAATAAATATACTGTTGCTCTGAAGAGTGTCTGGAATATGTCCCTGCCCTCCAACCTGGACTGTGTGTGTGTTTGTGTCCCCATTCCTTAAACATCTGTGCAGCTGCCCCCCCCCCCACCACCACCTCCCCTGAGGATTTGTTGTTGGCCTCGTAGCACCTTGAATGCATGTGTCCGTTTTGTTCCTTCGGTGTGTAAATCTGCAGTAGTGGACGAGGGAAACCAGAGAGTTGTGCGCATCGATGGTTCAAATCGGTGTTCGTCTGTGCCTTTACTGCAGGTTTCTTCAAGGCGTGCTTAGAAAGTAACTGCTCCCTTCGCTGCTGGCATGGAGGGTGGAAGCATCACTCCCCAGTAAACAGTCCCAGCAGACGTGTCTTCTATTGGTCACTGAAGAATTAACGAACATTTTCTGGTCACTGCTCGACTTTCCATTCTCTAATATTCTGGGTCTGTTTACAGGGGACTGTTCTTAGTCCGACCACCCACCCCTCTCCTCCTCCCC